>NC_141354.1:647338-1217338 GCF_057382095.1 Aulonocara sp. 'chitande type north' Nkhata Bay
AAAGTTACAGCGATTTATATGAAGTTGTTCAAAAACGCTTTATTTCGCCAAGACAATGCGTTTCTCACTGTTACATGCATTTGAATGGGAAACTCGCCTGAAACAAAGTATAGGTTTTCATTATGTGAATAATTTTAAAATCTTAGCTCAAACGGCTGCAAAACCTGTTTGCCCAGCACGGGGATATTGAGTTCTATAAGATAAAGCCATAAACATGTTTGTCTGAGTCTTCTATCAAAAGTTACAGCTATTTATATGAAGTTGTACAAAAACGCTTTCTTTCGCCAATACAGTGCGTTTCTCACTGTTACATGCATTTTGAATGGGGAACTCCACCGAAACAAAGTATAGGTTTTCATTATGTGAATAACTTGGAAATCTTAGCTCAAACAGCTGCAAAACCTGTTTTCCCAGCACGGGGACCTTGAGTTCTATAAGATAAAGCCATAAACATGTGTATCCGAGTCTTCTATCAAAAGTTACAGCTATTTATATGAAGTTGTACAAAAACGCTTTCTTTCGCCAAGACAGTGCGTTTCTCACTGTTACATGCATTTGAATGGGGAACTCCACCGAAACAAAGTATAGGTTTTCATTATGTGAATAACTTGGAAATCTTAGCTCAAACAGCTGCAAAGCCTGTTTTCCCAGCACGGGCACCTTGAGTTCTATAAGATAAAGCCATAAACATGTGTATCCGAGTCTTCTATCAAAAGTTACAGCTATTTATATGAAGTTGTACAAAAACGCTTTCTTTCGCCAAGACAGTGCGTTTCTCACTGTTACATGCATTTGAATGGGGAACTCCACCGAAACAAAGTATAGGTTTTCATTATGTGAATAATTTTAAAATCTTAGCTCAAACGGCTGCAAAACCTGTTTTCCCAGCACGGGGACCTTGAGTTCTATAAGATAAAGCCATAAACATGTGTATCCGAGTCTTCTATCAAAAGTTACAGCTATTTATATGAAGTTGTACAAAAATGCTTTCTTTCGCCAGTACAGTGCGTTTCTCACTGTTACATGCATTTGAATGGGGAACTCCACCGAAACAAAGTATAGGTTTTCATTATGTGAATAACTTGGAAATCTTAGCTCAAACAGCTGCAAAGCCTGTTTTCCCAGCACGGGGACCTTGAGTTCTATAAGATAAAGCCATAAACATGTGTATCCGAGTCTTCTATCAAAAGTTACAGCTATTTATATGAAGTTGTACAAAAACGCTTTCTTTCGCCAAGACAGTGCGTTTCTCACTGTTACATGCATTTTGAATGGGGAACTCCACCGAAACAAAGTATAGGTTTTCATTATGTGAATAACTTGGAAATCTTAGCTCAAACAGCTGCAAAGCCTGTTTTCCCAGCACGGGGACCTTGAGTTCTATAAGATAAAGCCATAAACATGTATATCCGAGTCTTCTATCAAAAGTTACAGCTATTTATATGAAATTGTACAAAAACGCTTTCTTTCGCCAATACAGTGCGTTTCTCACTGTTACATGCATTTGAATGGGGAACTCCACCGAAACAAAGTATAGGTTTTCATTATGTGAATAACTTGGAAATCTTAGCTCAAACAGCTGCAAAGCCTGTTTTCCCAGCACGGGGACCTTGAGTTCTATAAGATAAAGCCATAAACATGTGTATCCGAGTCTTCTATCAAAAGTTACAGCTATTTATATGAAGTTGTACAAAAACGCTTTCTTTCGCCAAGACAGTGCGTTTCTCACTGTTACATGCATTTTGAATGGGGAACTCCACCGAAACAAAGTATAGGTTTTCATTATGTGAATAACTTGGAAATCTTAGCTCAAACAGCTGCAAAGCCTGTTTGCCCAGCACGGGGACCTTGAGTTCTATAAGATAAAGCCATAAACATGTATATCCGAGTCTTCTATCAAAAGTTACAGCTATTTATATGAAATTGTACAAAAATGCTTTCTTTCGCCAATACAGTGCGTTTCTCACTGTTACATGCATTTTGAATGGGGAACTCCACCGAAACAAAGTATAGGTTTTCATTATGTGAATAACTTGGAAATCTTAGCTCAAACAGCTGCAAAACCTGTTTGCCCAGCACGGGGACCTTGAGTTCTATAAGATAAAGCCATAAACATGTATATCCGAGTCTTCTATCAAAAGTTACAGCTATTTATATGAAATTGTACAAAAATGCTTTCTTTCGCCAATACAGTGCGTTTCTCACTGTTACATGCATTTTGAATGGGGAACTCCACCGAAACAAAGTATAGGTTTTCATTATGTGAATAACTTGGAAATCTTAGCTCAAACAGCTGCAAAACCTGTTTGCCCAGCACGGGGACCTTGAGTTCTATAAGATAAAGCCATAAACATGTGTATCCGAGTCTTCTATCAAAAGTTACAGCTATTTATATGAAGTTGTACAAAAACGCTTTCTTTCGCCAAGACAGTGCGTTTCTCACTGTTACATGCATTTGAATGGGGAACTCCACCGAAACAAAGTATAGGTTTTCATTATGTGAATAACTTGGAAATCTTAGCTCAAACAGCTGCAAAGCCTGTTTTCCCAGCACGGGGACCTTGAGTTCTATAAGATAAAGCCATAAACATGTGTATCCGAGTCTTCTATCAAAAGTTACAGCTATTTATATGAAGTTGTACAAAAACGCTTTCTTTCGCCAAGACAGTGCGTTTCTCACTGTTACATGCATTTTGAATGGGGAACTCCACCGAAACAAAGTATAGGTTTTCATTATGTGAATAACTTGGAAATCTTAGCTCAAACAGCTGCAAAGCCTGTTTTCCCAGCACGGGGACCTTGAGTTCTATAAGATAAAGCCATAAACATGTATATCCGAGTCTTCTATCAAAAGTTACAGCTATTTATATGAAATTGTACAAAAATGCTTTCTTTCGCCAATACAGTGCGTTTCTCACTGTTACATGCATTTTGAATGGGGAACTCCACCGAAACAAAGTATAGGTTTTCATTATGTGAATAACTTGGAAATCTTAGCTCAAACAGCTGCAAAACCTGTTTGCCCAGCACGGGGACCTTGAGTTCTATAAGATAAAGCCATAAACATGTATATCCGAGTCTTCTATCAAAAGTTACAGCTATTTATATGAAATTGTACAAAAATGCTTTCTTTCGCCAATACAGTGCGTTTCTCACTGTTACATGCATTTTGAATGGGGAACTCCACCGAAACAAAGTATAGGTTTTCATTATGTGAATAACTTGGAAATCTTAGCTCAAACAGCTGCAAAACCTGTTTGCCCAGCACGGGGACCTTGAGTTCTATAAGATAAAGCCATAAACATGTGTATCCGAGTCTTCTATCAAAAGTTACAGCTATTTATATGAAGTTGTACAAAAACGCTTTCTTTCGCCAAGACAGTGCGTTTCTCACTGTTACATGCATTTGAATGGGGAACTCCACCGAAACAAAGTATAGGTTTTCATTATGTGAATAACTTGGAAATCTTAGCTCAAACAGCTGCAAAGCCTGTTTTCCCAGCACGGGGACCTTGAGTTCTATAAGATAAAGCCATAAACATGTGTATCCGAGTCTTCTATCAAAAGTTACAGCTATTTATATGAAGTTGTACAAAAACGCTTTCTTTCGCCAAGACAGTGCGTTTCTCACTGTTACATGCATTTTGAATGGGGAACTCCACCGAAACAAAGTATAGGTTTTCATTATGTGAATAACTTGGAAATCTTAGCTCAAACAGCTGCAAAGCCTGTTTTCCCAGCACGGGGACCTTGAGTTCTATAAGATAAAGCCATAAACATGTATATCCGAGTCTTCTATCAAAAGTTACAGCTATTTATATGAAATTGTACAAAAATGCTTTCTTTCGCCAATACAGTGCGTTTCTCACTGTTACATGCATTTTGAATGGGGAACTCCACCGAAACAAAGTATAGGTTTTCATTATGTGAATAACTTGGAAATCTTAGCTCAAACAGCTGCAAAACCTGTTTGCCCAGCACGGGGACCTTGAGTTCTATAAGATAAAGCCATAAACATGTATATCCGAGTCTTCTATCAAAAGTTACAGCTATTTATATGAAATTGTACAAAAATGCTTTCTTTCGCCAATACAGTGCGTTTCTCACTGTTACATGCATTTTGAATGGGGAACTCCACCGAAACAAAGTATAGGTTTTCATTATGTGAATAACTTGGAAATCTTAGCTCAAACAGCTGCAAAACCTGTTTTCCCAGCACGGGGACCTTGAGTTCTATAAGATAAAGCCATAAACATGTGTATCCGAGTCTTCTATCAAAAGTTACAGCTATTTATATGAAGTTGTACAAAAACGCTTTCTTTCGCCAAGACAGTGCGTTTCTCACTGTTACATGCATTTGAATGGGGAACTCGCCTGAAACAAAGTATAGGTTTTCATTATGTGAATAATTTTAAAATCTTAGCTCAAACGGCTGCAAAACCTGTTTGCCCAGCACGGGGATATTGAGTTCTATAAGATAAAGCCATAAACATGTTTGTCTGAGTCTTCTATCAAAAGTTACAGCGATTTATATGAAGTTGTTCAAAAACGCTTTATTTCGCCAAGACAATGCGTTTCTCACTGTTACATGCATTTGAATGGGAAACTCGCCTGAAACAAAGTATAGGTTTTCATTATGTGAATAATTTTAAAATCTTAGCTCAAACGGCTGCAAAACCTGTTTGCCCAGCACGGGGATATTGAGTTCTATAAGATAAAGCCATAAACATGTTTGTCTGAGTCTTCTATCAAAAGTTACAGCTATTTATATGAAGTTGTACAAAAATGCTTTCTTTCGCCAGTACAGTGCGTTTCTCACTGTTACATGCATTTGAATGGGGAACTCCACCGAAACAAAGTATAGGTTTTCATTATGTGAATAACTTGGAAATCTTAGCTCAAACAGCTGCAAAGCCTGTTTTCCCAGCACGGGGACCTTGAGTTCTATAAGATAAAGCCATAAACATGTGTATCCGAGTCTTCTATCAAAAGTTACAGCTATTTATATGAAGTTGTACAAAAACGCTTTCTTTCGCCAAGACAGTGCGTTTCTCACTGTTACATGCATTTTGAATGGGGAACTCCACCGAAACAAAGTATAGGTTTTCATTATGTGAATAACTTGGAAATCTTAGCTCAAACAGCTGCAAAGCCTGTTTTCCCAGCACGGGGACCTTGAGTTCTATAAGATAAAGCCATAAACATGTATATCCGAGTCTTCTATCAAAAGTTACAGCTATTTATATGAAATTGTACAAAAACGCTTTCTTTCGCCAATACAGTGCGTTTCTCACTGTTACATGCATTTGAATGGGGAACTCCACCGAAACAAAGTATAGGTTTTCATTATGTGAATAACTTGGAAATCTTAGCTCAAACAGCTGCAAAGCCTGTTTTCCCAGCACGGGGACCTTGAGTTCTATAAGATAAAGCCATAAACATGTGTATCCGAGTCTTCTATCAAAAGTTACAGCTATTTATATGAAGTTGTACAAAAACGCTTTCTTTCGCCAAGACAGTGCGTTTCTCACTGTTACATGCATTTTGAATGGGGAACTCCACCGAAACAAAGTATAGGTTTTCATTATGTGAATAACTTGGAAATCTTAGCTCAAACAGCTGCAAAGCCTGTTTGCCCAGCACGGGGACCTTGAGTTCTATAAGATAAAGCCATAAACATGTATATCCGAGTCTTCTATCAAAAGTTACAGCTATTTATATGAAATTGTACAAAAATGCTTTCTTTCGCCAATACAGTGCGTTTCTCACTGTTACATGCATTTTGAATGGGGAACTCCACCGAAACAAAGTATAGGTTTTCATTATGTGAATAACTTGGAAATCTTAGCTCAAACAGCTGCAAAACCTGTTTGCCCAGCACGGGGACCTTGAGTTCTATAAGATAAAGCCATAAACATGTATATCCGAGTCTTCTATCAAAAGTTACAGCTATTTATATGAAATTGTACAAAAATGCTTTCTTTCGCCAATACAGTGCGTTTCTCACTGTTACATGCATTTTGAATGGGGAACTCCACCGAAACAAAGTATAGGTTTTCATTATGTGAATAACTTGGAAATCTTAGCTCAAACAGCTGCAAAACCTGTTTGCCCAGCACGGGGACCTTGAGTTCTATAAGATAAAGCCATAAACATGTGTATCCGAGTCTTCTATCAAAAGTTACAGCTATTTATATGAAGTTGTACAAAAACGCTTTCTTTCGCCAAGACAGTGCGTTTCTCACTGTTACATGCATTTGAATGGGGAACTCCACCGAAACAAAGTATAGGTTTTCATTATGTGAATAACTTGGAAATCTTAGCTCAAACAGCTGCAAAGCCTGTTTTACCAGCACGGGGACCTTGAGTTCTATAAGATAAAGCCATAAACATGTGTATCCGAGTCTTCTATCAAAAGTTACAGCTATTTATATGAAGTTGTACAAAAACGCTTTCTTTCGCCAAGACAGTGCGTTTCTCACTGTTACATGCATTTTGAATGGGGAACTCCACCGAAACAAAGTATAGGTTTTCATTATGTGAATAACTTGGAAATCTTAGCTCAAACAGCTGCAAAGCCTGTTTTCCCAGCACGGGGACCTTGAGTTCTATAAGATAAAGCCATAAACATGTATATCCGAGTCTTCTATCAAAAGTTACAGCTATTTATATGAAATTGTACAAAAATGCTTTCTTTCGCCAATACAGTGCGTTTCTCACTGTTACATGCATTTTGAATGGGGAACTCCACCGAAACAAAGTATAGGTTTTCATTATGTGAATAACTTGGAAATCTTAGCTCAAACAGCTGCAAAACCTGTTTGCCCAGCACGGGGACCTTGAGTTCTATAAGATAAAGCCATAAACATGTATATCCGAGTCTTCTATCAAAAGTTACAGCTATTTATATGAAATTGTACAAAAATGCTTTCTTTCGCCAATACAGTGCGTTTCTCACTGTTACATGCATTTTGAATGGGGAACTCCACCGAAACAAAGTATAGGTTTTCATTATGTGAATAACTTGGAAATCTTAGCTCAAACAGCTGCAAAACCTGTTTTCCCAGCACGGGGACCTTGAGTTCTATAAGATAAAGCCATAAACATGTGTATCCAAGTCTTCTATCAAAAGTTACAGCTATTTATATGAAGTTGTACAAAAACGCTTTCTTTCGCCAAGACAGTGCGTTTCTCACTGTTACATGCATTTGAATGGGGAACTCGCCTGAAACAAAGTATAGGTTTTCATTATGTGAATAATTTTAAAATCTTAGCTCAAACGGCTGCAAAACCTGTTTGCCCAGCACGGGGATATTGAGTTCTATAAGATAAAGCCATAAACATGTTTGTCTGAGTCTTCTATCAAAAGTTACAGCGATTTATATGAAGTTGTTCAAAAACGCTTTATTTCGCCAAGACAATGCGTTTCTCACTGTTACATGCATTTGAATGGGAAACTCGCCTGAAACAAAGTATAGGTTTTCATTATGTGAATAATTTTAAAATCTTAGCTCAAACGGCTGCAAAACCTGTTTGCCCAGCACGGGGATATTGAGTTCTATAAGATAAAGCCATAAACATGTTTGTCTGAGTCTTCTATCAAAAGTTACAGCTATTTATATGAAGTTGTACAAAAACGCTTTCTTTCGCCAAGACAGTGCGTTTCTCACTGTTACATGCATTTGAATGGGGAACTCCACCGAAACAAAGTATAGGTTTTCATTATGTGAATAACTTGGAAATCTTAGCTCAAACAGCTGCAAAGCCTGTTTTCCCAGCACGGGCACCTTGAGTTCTATAAGATAAAGCCATAAACATGTGTATCCGAGTCTTCTATCAAAAGTTACAGCTATTTATATGAAGTTGTACAAAAACGCTTTCTTTCGCCAAGACAGTGCGTTTCTCACTGTTACATGCATTTGAATGGGGAACTCCACCGAAACAAAGTATAGGTTTTCATTATGTGAATAACTTGGAAATCTTAGCTCAAACAGCTGCAAAGCCTGTTTTCCCAGCACGGGGACCTTGAGTTCTATAAGATAAAGCCATAAACATGTGTATCCGAGTCTTCTATCAAAAGTTACAGCTATTTATATGAAGTTGTACAAAAATGCTTTCTTTCGCCAATACAGTGCGTTTCTCACTGTTACATGCATTTTGAATGGGGAACTCCACCGAAACAAAGTATAGGTTTTCATTATGTGAATAACTTGGAAATCTTAGCTCAAACAGCTGCAAAGCCTGTTTTCCCAGCACGGGGACCTTGAGTTCTATAAGATAAAGCCATAAACATGTGTATCCGAGTCTTCTATCAAAAGTTACAGCTATTTATATGAAATTGTACAAAAATGCTTTCTTTCGCCAATACAGTGCGTTTCTCACTGTTACATGCATTTTGAATGGGGAACTCCACCGAAACAAAGTATAGGTTTTCATTATGTGAATAACTTGGAAATCTTAGCTCAAACAGCTGCAAAACCTGTTTGCCCAGCACGGGGACCTTGAGTTCTATAAGATAATGCCATAAACATGTGTATCTGAGTCTTCTATCAAAAGTTACAGCTATTTATATGAAGTTGTACAAAAATGCTTTCTTTCGCCAATACAGTGCGTTTCTCACTGTTACATGCATTTTGAATGGGGAACTCCACCGAAACAAAGTATAGGTTTTCATTATGTGAATAACTTGGAAATCTTAGCTCAAACAGCTGCAAAACCTGTTTGCCCAGCACGGGGACCTTGAGTTCTATAAGATAAAGCCATAAACATGTGTATCCGAGTCTTCTATCAAAAGTTACAGCTATTTATATGAAGTTGTACAAAAACGCTTTCTTTCGCCAAGACAGTGCGTTTCTCACTGTTACATGCATTTGAATGGGGAACTCGCCTGAAACAAAGTATAGGTTTTCATTATGTGAATAATTTTAAAATCTTAGCTCAAACGGCTGCAAAACCTGTTTGCCCAGCACGGGGATATTGAGTTCTATAAGATAAAGCCATAAACATGTTTGTCTGAGTCTTCTATCAAAAGTTACAGCTATTTATATGAAGTTGTACAAAAACGCTTTCTTTCGCCAAGACAGTGCGTTTCTCACTGTTACATGCATTTGAATGGGGAACTCCACCGAAACAAAGTATAGGTTTTCATTATGTGAATAACTTGGAAATCTTAGCTCAAACAGCTGCAAAGCCTGTTTTCCCAGCACGGGCACCTTGAGTTCTATAAGATAAAGCCATAAACATGTGTATCCGAGTCTTCTATCAAAAGTTACAGCTATTTATATGAAGTTGTACAAAAACGCTTTCTTTCGCCAAGACAGTGCGTTTCTCACTGTTACATGCATTTGAATGGGGAACTCCACCGAAACAAAGTATAGGTTTTCATTATGTGAATAACTTGGAAATCTTAGCTCAAACAGCTGCAAAGCCTGTTTTCCCAGCACGGGGACCTTGAGTTCTATAAGATAAAGCCATAAACATGTGTATCCGAGTCTTCTATCAAAAGTTACAGCTATTTATATGAAGTTGTACAAAAATGCTTTCTTTCGCCAATACAGTGCGTTTCTCACTGTTACATGCATTTTGAATGGGGAACTCCACCGAAACAAAGTATAGGTTTTCATTATGTGAATAACTTGGAAATCTTAGCTCAAACAGCTGCAAAACCTGTTTGCCCAGCACGGGGACCTTGAGTTCTATAAGATAAAGCCATAAACATGTGTATCCGAGTCTTCTATCAAAAGTTACAGCTATTTATATGAAGTTGTACAAAAACGCTTTCTTTCGCCAAGACAGTGCGTTTCTCACTGTTACATGCATTTGAATGGGGAACTCGCCTGAAACAAAGTATAGGTTTTCATTATGTGAATAATTTTAAAATCTTAGCTCAAACGGCTGCAAAACCTGTTTGCCCAGCACGGGGATATTGAGTTCTATAAGTTAAAGCCATAAACATGTTTGTCTGAGTCTTCTATCAAAAGTTACAGCGATTTATATGAAGTTGTTCAAAAACGCTTTATTTCGCCAAGACAATGCGTTTCTCACTGTTACATGCATTTGAATGGGAAACTCGCCTGAAACAAAGTATAGGTTTTCATTATGTGAATAATTTTAAAATCTTAGCTCAAACGGCTGCAAAACCTGTTTGCCCAGCACGGGGACCTTGAGTTCTATAAGATAAAGCCATAAACATGTGTATCCGAGTCTTCTATCAAAAGTTACAGCTATTTATATGAAGTTGTACAAAAACGCTTTCTTTCGCCAAGACAGTGCGTTTCTCTCTGTTACATGCATTTGAATGGGGAACTCCACCGAAACAAAGTATAGGTTTTCATTATGTGAATAACTTGGAAATCTTAGCTCAAACAGCTGCAAAGCCTGTTTTCCCAGCACGGGGACCTTGAGTTCTATAAGATAAAGCCATAAACATGTGTATCCGAGTCTTCTATCAAAAGTTACAGCTATTTATATGAAATTGTACAAAAATGCTTTCTTTCGCCAATACAGTGCGTTTCTCACTGTTACATGCATTTTGAATGGGGAACTCCACCGAAACAAAGTATAGGTTTTCATTATGTGAATAACTTGGAAATCTTAGCTCAAACAGCTGCAAAACCTGTTTGCCCAGCACGGGGACCTTGAGTTCTATAAGATAAAGCCATAAACATGTGTATCCGAGTCTTCTATCAAAAGTTACAGCTATTTATATGAAATTGTACAAAAATGCTTTCTTTCGCCAATACAGTGCGTTTCTCACTGTTACATGCATTTTGAATGGGGAACTCCACCGAAACAAAGTATAGGTTTTCATTATGTGAATAACTTGGAAATCTTAGCTCAAACAGCTGCAAAACCTGTTTGCCCAGCACGGGGACCTTGAGTTCTATAAGATAAAGCCATAAACATGTGTATCCGAGTCTTCTATCAAAAGTTACAGCTATTTATATGAAGTTGTACAAAAATGCTTTCTTTCGCCAATACAGTGCGTTTCTCACTGTTACATGCATTTTGAATGGGGAACTCCACCGAAACAAAGTATAGGTTTTCATTATGTGAATAACTTGGAAATCTTAGCTCAAACAGCTGCAAAACCTGTTTGCCCAGCACGGGGACCTTGAGTTCTATAAGATAAAGCCATAAACATGTGTATCCGAGTCTTCTATCAAAAGTTACAGCTATTTATATGAAGTTGTACAAAAACGCTTTCTTTCGCCAAGACAGTGCGTTTCTCACTGTTACATGCATTTGAATGGGGAACTCGCCTGAAACAAAGTATAGGTTTTCATTATGTGAATAATTTTAAAATCTTAGCTCAAACGGCTGCAAAACCTGTTTGCCCAGCACGGGGATATTGAGTTCTATAAGATAAAGCCATAAACATGTTTGTCTGAGTCTTCTATCAAAAGTTACAGCGATTTATATGAAGTTGTTCAAAAACGCTTTATTTCGCCAAGACAATGCGTTTCTCACTGTTACATGCATTTGAATGGGAAACTCGCCTGAAACAAAGTATAGGTTTTCATTATGTGAATAATTTTAAAATCTTAGCTCAAACGGCTGCAAAACCTGTTTGCCCAGCACGGGGATATTGAGTTCTATAAGATAAAGCCATAAACATGTTTGTCTGAGTCTTCTATCAAAAGTTACAGCTATTTATATGAAGTTGTACAAAAACGCTTTCTTTCGCCAAGACAGTGCGTTTCTCACTGTTACATGCATTTGAATGGGGAACTCCACCGAAACAAAGTATAGGTTTTCATTATGTGAATAACTTGGAAATCTTAGCTCAAACAGCTGCAAAGCCTGTTTTCCCAGCACGGGGACCTTGAGTTCTATAAGATAAAGCCATAAACATGTGTATCCGAGTCTTCTATCAAAAGTTACAGCTATTTATATGAAGTTGTACAAAAACGCTTTCTTTCGCCAAGACAGTGCGTTTCTCACTGTTACATGCATTTGAATGGGGAACTCCACCGAAACAAAGTATAGGTTTTCATTATGTGAATAACTTGGAAATCTTAGCTCAAACAGCTGCAAAGCCTGTTTTCCCAGCACGGGGACCTTGAGTTCTATAAGATAAAGCCATAAACATGTGTATCCGAGTCTTCTATCAAAAGTTACAGCTATTTATATGAAGTTGTACAAAAATGCTTTCTTTCGCCAATACAGTGCGTTTCTCACTGTTACATGCATTTTGAATGGGGAACTCCACCGAAACAAAGTATAGGTTTTCATTATGTGAATAACTTGGAAATCTTAGCTCAAACAGCTGCAAAACCTGTTTGCCCAGCACGGGGACCTTGAGTTCTATAAGATAAAGCCATAAACATGTGTATCCGAGTCTTCTATCAAAAGTTACAGCTATTTATATGAAGTTGTACAAAAACGCTTTCTTTCGCCAAGACAGTGCGTTTCTCACTGTTACATGCATTTGAATGGGGAACTCGCCTGAAACAAAGTATAGGTTTTCATTATGTGAATAATTTTAAAATCTTAGCTCAAACGGCTGCAAAACCTGTTTGCCCAGCACGGGGATATTGAGTTCTATAAGTTAAAGCCATAAACATGTTTGTCTGAGTCTTATATCAAAAGTTACAGCGATTTATATGAAGTTGTTCAAAAACGCTTTATTTCGCCAAGACAATGCGTTTCTCACTGTTACATGCATTTGAATGGGAAACTCGCCTGAAACAAAGTATAGGTTTTCATTATGTGAATAATTTTAAAATCTTAGCTCAAACGGCTGCAAAACCTGTTTGCCCAGCACGGGGACCTTGAGTTCTATAAGATAAAGCCATAAACATGTGTATCCGAGTCTTCTATCAAAAGTTACAGCTATTTATATGAAGTTGTACAAAAACGCTTTCTTTCGCCAAGACAGTGCGTTTCTCTCTGTTACATGCATTTGAATGGGGAACTCCACCGAAACAAAGTATAGGTTTTCATTATGTGAATAACTTGGAAATCTTAGCTCAAACAGCTGCAAAGCCTGTTTTCCCAGCACGGGGACCTTGAGTTCTATAAGATAAAGCCATAAACATGTGTATCCGAGTCTTCTATCAAAAGTTACAGCTATTTATATGAAATTGTACAAAAATGCTTTCTTTCGCCAATACAGTGCGTTTCTCACTGTTACATGCATTTTGAATGGGGAACTCCACCGAAACAAAGTATAGGTTTTCATTATGTGAATAACTTGGAAATCTTAGCTCAAACAGCTGCAAAACCTGTTTGCCCAGCACGGGGACCTTGAGTTCTATAAGATAAAGCCATAAACATGTGTATCCGAGTCTTCTATCAAAAGTTACAGCTATTTATATGAAATTGTACAAAAATGCTTTCTTTCGCCAATACAGTGCGTTTCTCACTGTTACATGCATTTTGAATGGGGAACTCCACCGAAACAAAGTATAGGTTTTCATTATGTGAATAACTTGGAAATCTTAGCTCAAACAGCTGCAAAACCTGTTTGCCCAGCACGGGGACCTTGAGTTCTATAAGATAAAGCCATAAACATGTGTATCCGAGTCTTCTATCAAAAGTTACAGCTATTTATATGAAGTTGTACAAAAATGCTTTCTTTCGCCAATACAGTGCGTTTCTCACTGTTACATGCATTTTGAATGGGGAACTCCACCGAAACAAAGTATAGGTTTTCATTATGTGAATAACTTGGAAATCTTAGCTCAAACAGCTGCAAAACCTGTTTGCCCAGCACGGGGACCTTGAGTTCTATAAGATAAAGCCATAAACATGTGTATCCGAGTCTTCTATCAAAAGTTACAGCTATTTATATGAAGTTGTACAAAAACGCTTTCTTTCGCCAAGACAGTGCGTTTCTCACTGTTACATGCATTTGAATGGGGAACTCGCCTGAAACAAAGTATAGGTTTTCATTATGTGAATAATTTTAAAATCTTAGCTCAAACGGCTGCAAAACCTGTTTGCCCAGCACGGGGATATTGAGTTCTATAAGATAAAGCCATAAACATGTTTGTCTGAGTCTTCTATCAAAAGTTACAGCGATTTATATGAAGTTGTTCAAAAACGCTTTATTTCGCCAAGACAATGCGTTTCTCACTGTTACATGCATTTGAATGGGAAACTCGCCTGAAACAAAGTATAGGTTTTCATTATGTGAATAATTTTAAAATCTTAGCTCAAACGGCTGCAAAACCTGTTTGCCCAGCACGGGGATATTGAGTTCTATAAGATAAAGCCATAAACATGTTTGTCTGAGTCTTCTATCAAAAGTTACAGCTATTTATATGAAGTTGTACAAAAACGCTTTCTTTCGCCAAGACAGTGCGTTTCTCACTGTTACATGCATTTGAATGGGGAACTCCACCGAAACAAAGTATAGGTTTTCATTATGTGAATAACTTGGAAATCTTAGCTCAAACAGCTGCAAAGCCTGTTTTCCCAGCACGGGCACCTTGAGTTCTATAAGATAAAGCCATAAACATGTGTATCCGAGTCTTCTATCAAAAGTTACAGCTATTTATATGAAGTTGTACAAAAACGCTTTCTTTCGCCAAGACAGTGCGTTTCTCACTGTTACATGCATTTGAATGGGGAACTCCACCGAAACAAAGTATAGGTTTTCATTATGTGAATAACTTGGAAATCTTAGCTCAAACAGCTGCAAAGCCTGTTTTCCCAGCACGGGGACCTTGAGTTCTATAAGATAAAGCCATAAACATGTGTATCCGAGTCTTCTATCAAAAGTTACAGCTATTTATATGAAGTTGTACAAAAATGCTTTCTTTCGCCAATACAGTGCGTTTCTCACTGTTACATGCATTTTGAATGGGGAACTCCACCGAAACAAAGTATAGGTTTTCATTATGTGAATAACTTGGAAATCTTAGCTCAAACAGCTGCAAAGCCTGTTTTCACAGCACGGGGACCTTGAGTTCTATAAGATAAAGCCATAAACATGTGTATCCGAGTCTTCTATCAAAAGTTACAGCTATTTATATGAAGTTGTACAAAAACGCTTTATTTCGCCAAGACAGTGCGTTTCTCACTGTTACATGCATTTGAATGGGGAACTCCACCGAAACAAAGTATAGGTTTTCATTATGTGAATAACTTGGAAATCTTAGCTCAAACAGCTGCAAAGCCTGTTTTCCCAGCACGGGGACCTTGAGTTCTATAAGATAAAGCCATAAACATGTATATCCGAGTCTTCTATCAAAAGTTACAGCTATTTATATGAAATTGTACAAAAATGCTTTCTTTCGCCAATACAGTGCGTTTCTCACTGTTACATGCATTTTGAATGGGGAACTCCACCGAAACAAAGTATAGGTTTTCATTATGTGAATAACTTGGAAATCTTAGCTCAAACAGCTGCAAAGCCTGTTTTCACAGCACGGGGACCTTGAGTTCTATAAGATAAAGCCATAAACATGTGTATCCGAGTCTTCTATCAAAAGTTACAGCTATTTTGATGAAGTTGTACAAAAATGCTTTCTTTCGCCAATACAGTGCGTTTCTCACTGTTACATGCATTTTGAATGGGGAACTCCACCGAAACAAAGTATAGGTTTTCATTATGTGAATAACTTGGAAATCTTAGCTCAAACAGCTGCAAAGCCTGTTTTCACAGCACGGGGACCTTGAGTTCTATAAGATAAAGCCATAAACATGTGTATCCGAGTCTTCTATCAAAAGTTACAGCTATTTATATGAAGTTGTACAAAAATGCTTTCTTTCGCCAATACAGTGCGTTTCTCACTGTTAAATGCATTTTGAATGGGGAACTCCACCGAAACAAAGTATAGGTTTTCATTATGTGAATAACTTGGAAATCTTAGCTCAAACAGCTGCAAAACCTGTTTTCCCAGCACGGGGACCTTGAGTTCTATAAGATAAAGCCATAAACATGTTTGTCTGAGTCTTCTATCAAAAGTTACAGCTATTTATATGAAGTTGTACAAAAACGCTTTCTTTCGCCAAGACAGTGCGTTTCTCACTGTTACATGCATTTGAATGGGGAACTCCACCGAAACAAAGTATAGGTTTTCATTATGTGAATAACTTTGAAATCTTAGCTCAAACAGCTGCAAAGCCTGTTTTCCCAGCACGGGGACCTTGAGTTCTATAAGATAAAGCCATAAACATGTGTATCCGAGTCTTCTATCAAAAGTTACAGCTATTTATATGAAGTTGTACAAAAACGCTTTCTTTCGCCAAGACAGTGCGTTTCTCACTGTTACATGCATTTTGAATGGGGAACTCCACCGAAACAAAATATAGGTTTTCATTATGTGAATAACTTGGAAATCTTAGCTCAAACAGCTGCAAAACCTGTGTTGCCAGCACGGGGACCTTGAGTTCTATAAGATAAAGCCATAAACATGTTTGTCTGAGTCTTCTATCAAAAGTTACAGCTATTTATATGAAGTTGTACGAAAACGCTTTCTTTCGCCAAGACAGTGCGTTTCTCACTGTTACATGCATTTGAATGGGGAACTCCACCGAAACAAAGTATAGGTTTTCATTATGTGAATAACTTGGAAATCTTAGATCAAACAGCTGCAAAGCCTGTTTTCCCAGCACGGGCACCTTGAGTTCTATAAGATAAAGCCATAAACATGTGTATCCGAGTCTTCTATCAAAAGTTACAGCTATTTATATGAAGTTGTACAAAAACGCTTTCTTTCGCCAAGACAGTGCGTTTCTCACTGTTACATGCATTTGAATGGGGAACTCTACCGAAACAAAGTATAGGTTTTCATTATGTGAATAACTTGGAAATCTTAGCTCAAACGGCTGCAAAACCTGTTTGCCCAGCACGGGGATATTGAGTTCCATAAGATAAAGCCATAAACATGTTTGTCTGAGTCTTCTACCAAAAGTTACACCTATTTATATGAAGTTGTGCAAAAACGCTTTATTTCGCCAAGACAGTGCGTTTCTGACGATAACATGCATTTGAATGGGGAACTCGCACGAAACAAAGAATAGGTTTTCATTATGTGAATAACTTTAACATCTCAGCTCAAACAGCTGCAAAACCTGTTTGCCCAGTACGGGGAAATTGAATTCTATCAGACGAAGCCATAAACATGTGTGTCTGAGTGTTTATCAAAAGTTACAGCTGTCTTTATGAAGACCATGAAAAACGCTTTATTTCACCACGTTGGTGCGTTTCTCGCTATTACATGCATTTGAATGGAGTTCTCGCACGAAACAAAGCATAGGTTTTCATTATGTGAATAACTTTAACATCTGAGCTCAAACAGCTGCAAAACCTGTTTGCCCAGCACGGGGATATTGAATTCTGTAAGATAAAGCCATGAATACGTATATCTGAATCTTCTATCAAAAGTTACAGCTGTCTTTATGAAGACCATGAAAGACGCTTTATTTCACCACGTTAGTGCGTTTCTCGCTATTACATGCATTTGAATGGAGTCCTCGCCCGACACAAAGCATAGGTTTTCATTATGTGAATAACTTTAACATCTTAGCTCAAACAGCTGCAAAACCTGTTTGCCCAGCACGGGGATATTGAATTCTGTAAGATAAAGCCATGAATACGTATATCTGAATCTTCTATTAAAAGTTACACCTATTTATATAAAGTTGTGCAAAAACGCTTTATTTCGCCAAGACAGTGCGTTTCTGACGATTACATGCATTTGAATGGGGAACTCGCACGAAACAAAGTATAGGTTTTCATTATGTGAATAACTTTAACATCTTAGCTCGAACAGCTGCAAAACCTGTTTGCCCAGCACGGGGAAATTGAATTCTATAAGATGAAGCCATAAACATGTGTGTCTGAGTCTTCTATCAAAAGTTACAGCTGTATTTATGAAGACCATGAAAGACGCTTTATTTCACCACGTTGGTGCGTTTCTCGCTATTACATGCATTTGAATGGAGTTCTCACACGAAACAAAAGTATAGCTTTTTATTTTGTGAATAACTTAAAAATCTTAGCTCACATAGCTTTAAAACTGTTTGCTCAACACGGGGATATTGAATTCTATAAGATAAAGCCATAAATACGTATATCTGAGTTTCCTATCAAAATTTAGAGCTGTCTTCATGAAGTTGTAAACCCTTTATTTCGCCTAGACAGTGCGTATCTCACTGTTACATGCATTTGAATGGAGTTCTCGCACGAAACAAAGTATAGGTTTTCATTTTTTCAATAACTGGAAGAGCTTGGCTCAAACAGCTGCAAAACCTGTTTTCCCAGCACGGAGATGCTGAATTGTATAAGATAAAGCCATGAATACGTATATCTGAATTTTCTATTAAAAGTTACAGCTATTTATATGAAGTTGTACAAAAACGCTTTATTTCGTCAATACAGTGCGTTTCTGACTGTTTGCATGCATTTGAATGGGGAACTCGCCCGAAACAAAGTATAGGTTTTCATTATGTGAATAACTTTAACATCTTACCTCACACAGCTGCAAAACCTTTTTGCCCAGCACGGGGATATTGAATTCTATAAGATAAAGCCATAAATATGTATATCTGAGTTTCCTATCAAAAGTTAGAGCTGTCTTCATGAAGTTGTAAACCCTTTATTTCGCCGAGACAGTGCGTTTCTGACTATTACATGCATTTGAATGGAGTTGTTGCACGAAACAAAGTATAGGTATTCATTTTGTGAATAACTTGAAAATCTTAGATCAAACAGCTGCAAAACCTGTTTGCTCAACACGGGGATATCGAACTTTATAAGATAAAGCCATAAATATGTGTATATGCGTCTTCTATCAAAAGTTACAGCTGTCTTGAATGAAAGCATTATAGCAGCTTACCTCGATCATGTGGTAGAACAGACACATGGGCCACCTACGTGTCCTCCTACGGCAGGAGTAGTTGCCACAAACCTGCAAAACAAAAAGAAATGATCAGGTGACATGAACAGATTTATACAGCCATAAGCAAGAGATTCTTCCTGCCTGTGGGCGTCAAACTGGACCCCCCCCCCCCCCCCCCCTTACTGTAACTATCAAAACTATCATAGTCTAAAACTATCATCTCATATCAAAACTATTATAATCACATTATTTGACTTTATCAGTTATAACAATGAGAAACGGTAAACAATTTGGCAAATAAATGACTTATAATTGTGCTTACCTTGTCCAGATGATCCACAGTCCCTTTGCATTTGTGCAGGATGATGTGGGGCTTTCTCTTCCCAGAGTCCTGGACTTTTAGCTCACGGTGCCTGGTGCTCAATAAGACAACCTTTTTTCTTTGCTTGGGGATGTAGGAAACCACAGCCTTGCCCCCCCTGTAGCGACCTGGACGGGAGAGACGATCATCGAATCTTACTGCCCGATTAATTTGCTCAAATCTTTTTTTTTTGACATGGTAGCAGGAAACAGAAGAGCCCTGTCTCCCCATTTCACAGGCTTGTTGTCGTTTCATGTTGAGACCTGTATAGGCCAGCCAGCATCACAAGCCCCATGTAAGCCTGCAACTCCTCATCTATGTCCTTCCAGTCTTTTACTGACCTGTTGCAGGTTGGTGAAATGCAGGATTAGCTGCATAATGTCCTCGGCAAAAAAAAGATGGAAAGTGCTCACAGGGCTGCTGATCCTGCGAACTGCATAATGGGTTGGTCCTGGGGTTAAAATGGGAGGAGGAAAAAATGGCAGGACCTCTTCGTGTGTGGGTTGCCACATGATTTCTCCATTTTTAGATCTCCACTGGCCATCCTCCAGTCTTGTCTCTTCCTCCTGCTCTTCTTCCTCCTTCTCCTTCTCCTCCTCCTCACATGAGCTGCAAAGCTCCTCGGTGCCTGGCAAAAATTCTTCTTCGCTGTCAGAAGTATCTCCACTGCTTGTGGAGAGTGCAAAACTGCAGCAACAGCCTCCTCTAAACTGAGTGCACGCTTCATTGTGTCTGTGCAGAAATGACCACTCAGACCAGGCTGCAAAGTATTCTCATAGACTTCAAAGGTGCACCTGAATAAACATGCTATACCATACATCCAATAAGAGAGAGGAGGCACATAAACGCACGCCTTTGATCTCTCCCCCACCCCCCTCTCTCTGTCTTTCTCTCTCTCTCTCACACACACACACACACACACACACACACACACACACACACACACACACACACACACACACACGCACATGCACATACATACACACACGATACCATTTTATGGTGGTTAGCTGTTTTATTGTCATGCATTTTACAAGGTAAGATAACCATGTCCTGCATTCAAAACCACTGAAAATGTCTATGGTGGTGCTGTGCCTAATATTGTGCTGGTGTATGCTGGGTAATGGCACAGCTAGCGACTGGGTGACTTTATTCACCCGCTTCGGCTGTTATCAGTCCATACAATGGGCGTTATTAGCACAAATCAGTCCCATAGATATGGACTATCTCCTGCTAGATTGTTCAGAAGGTTGTTATCATCCATCCAGATGGAGGATCACTAACAGGAGCGTGGGAAGACTCCAGAATCCACTCTGGCTGCAATCCGGTGGATACAGCAGTGTTTACAGGTAATACCATTTAAACCATTTCAGCGAGTGTCAGTAATGTTAATGTGGTTATGTTAGTAATACACCGAGTGCTAATATAACAGCTTTAAGATGCATTTATAGATGTTATTATGTGTTTTACCGTCTTTATGGTGCTAGCTTAAAGTTACGGTGTAAACGTTAGCTTATATTGGAGTAAAGCTGCTACTGTTTAAACGATGTTAGCACAGAAATATTAGCTTCTGTCATGACTGACGAAGTTGCTAGTTAATAAAGTTTCCAGTAAAGTGTTTAATCGCAGCCACAGACTGACAGCAAATATCTCGATTAGCTTCAGTGCATCTGTAATAAATATGTGCAAGTTTCAGTGCTTCGTTTAAACTGTATGATACTTATACTGACCCAGGGTCAGTGTAAAATACAATCCTAGCTGTGTGAATAAAGCCTGGCTCCTTTAATCCTGCATGAAAAACCTCAGGATGCAGGCTATTATTACTCTTTCCTGCTGGCACACCTGTCACACCTGAGAGTCAGCTAGAAACGTACAGTGACGTGGACATCATGCAAAGACTGCCAGACTCTGTAATACTGCAAATGATCAGTGACTCAAGTTAACACTAAACTTTAAACGGTACCTCTGTGTCTCTGTGTGCTGAACATTTAGGATTGAGTCAGGCTGCATCTGTGTTAGTCCTCTGACAGACTGGTGAGCTGTCCAGGTGTGCTCTACCTAGGCTCTAGCTCCTGTAATAGAAATTTTTTGTTATTCTCATTTAAAGTATTTAAGTGCTTATGCATATGCTTAGTTGTGACACTGTTATAGACTGTTCAGTGAAAGTTTCTAAAACTAGATGAACTTACTTCAGCAGTTTGAGAAAACAACTCCCTTTACAGGTGCTGATAACGCCAAGGGCACAAAACAGCATAACCATTGATCCGTTAGGTTTCATAGCGAGACACGTGAAGTGGCAGAGCTGACATGACTGAACTGTGATGTTTGATGTGTGTTTGCTCTCCTGTGCGCAGTAATAAATAGCTTGATCACAGCTCTTTCTGTGTTGCAGACTTTATTTAATAAATTCCATGACCCCCCCCCCCCCCCCCCCCCTCCCACTGTGAACCTGAATTGAATATTCAGAAGACATTTGTTTAAATAGTTCTAGAAATCTGAGCTGTTGGTGTGTCCTTGGATTGTGTGGTAATAATATTAGAGCTAGCAATATTTCTTACTGAATCTCTACTATGAGTCATGTTACCTGAGATTAATTCTATGTTTACCTGTCAGCCTGGATGAATGTGCTGTGTGAAGGAAATTAAATTAAATCAGATCTGAACTGCGTACATTTAAGGAACGTGTTCATATTTAATTGAAATATGAACCAGTGATTTTTTGATTGCTGATTCCAAGAGAGTCTTTGTGGAAATCCACTTTGGCTTTTTGTTATTTTAATTCTCTTTTCTGTTTTCCAGAACAGTTCTCCACAGTCACTGTCCATATGGGTCAGTGGGACCAAGAAGCACTCTGCTAATGTGTGGACTCTGACCAGCAACATCCAGCAGGACCCAGACAGCGTTTTCTATCTCCCAGCTGGAGGTTTTTGTTTGTCTGTGACTGGAGAGTCAGATTTTTGTTGAGCTTCACACTTGCAGAGGTAAGTCAGTTTGCAGAGATCCCTCCCACCCTGGCTTTTATGTGCTAGATTTCTTATCTGAAACAGTAATATTTCAGTGACTGCTGCTTATACCACAGGTTAATACACGCTACTGATCCGTGATAGGAGAATCATCAATTTTGCCAGCAAAGAAGCCTGGTGGATGTTTGTTTACAGTCTGATGATGGGACATCATGCTCTGCATCTTTAAAGTTTGTCTCTTGATTATTATTCATACCCAGTAATGTGAAGTATGCTCATATCTACTATAACTGAACCAACCTGGTGCTCTTCATTTATGGAGGCTGTTGAGTCTGAATGTTGGATGTTGTGTATCTCGTGTTCTCTGGGCTTTGTTGTCCTCAGTCTTTTTGCAGGATCAGAAAACAAAACCAGGAGGCGCGTAAATGTTTCTTCTCCATGATGTTTCTTCAAATGTTTCTTCTGGATGATGATAAGACTGTGACACGGGATGCCACCTTTGGTCTTGTGATGAAGCAAAGCTCAGGAAGAAGTGGGATTAAATGGTACCAATATGTTGAGAAGGATGTACAGGGGCACCTGCAGCCAAATCCAAGCTTCAGCTTAGTTGTAGTTGCAGAACGCTATAGGACTGAGACATCTAAGGCATCAAATGTTTGATTAAACGGATGAAAAAGAGAAGTTTTTTCCCTATAATTATCACTTCTTAAAATCTGTAGCAACTTCAAGTCTGTCAGCGTGCTGAGCATGCTCAGAATGTGACAATATATTTTTGTTCAATATTTAATTTCTTTCAGTTGCAATTGTTAAATGAAAAAAAAAAAATTCTTATAATTTAGCAAACGAATTTATCAAAAAAATATATATACATATATCTGTATTAGTTTTAATGAATTAATTTGACACCTGTATTGAAAATACCATATTGTATTCATACAGAATCAGTATGGTATCATTGTTTGTCTGTTCACTGATTGTTGAAGCTAAGAGCTAGTTTGATCTGTTTAGATCTAAAGTATCCAAAGTTGAGCTCTAATGTTTCTTCACCCCTGTGTGTGTGATATGTGATTTCCTACATGCTGGCAGAGCGGCTGTTTGTGCTCACAGATGGTGACGGTGTGGAGAGACGGCGGTGTTTCCTCAGAAGAACCAGCAGAGTCACAAAGGACACCAGTCCATCTCACCACCTTGACTTGCTGACTGATGTTCGTCTGCACTGCACAGAGGAAATCAACTGACCGAGGTTTGTCCAGTGACGTGTTATGAAATGTATATTTGTTTTATGCTTACAGATATGTTTTTCTTGACAGAGGCTCTGCAGAGGTTAGACAAAGCAGAGAAAATATGTGCTTTACATTTTGCTGTGATTTATTGAGATATTTGTTGCCTGATGTTCAGCAGGAATGGAGAAATAGAATCAAAGGGAGATGTTTTTGTAATGATGTAAGTAAATCTTCAATATTATTTATTTGCTTGGTTATATTAGGAGTGTTTCTGAGTGAGGGGGAGAGGAGTCATCATCCAGGTAAAGTGACGTGGATCAGTGGATACACTTGTCTCCCCTTTAAAGGAGACGATCCAAGTCATCCTTAAATGTTAGTGCTTTCAAATACACAAACATTTTTAAAGGACAAAAATGAACATCCAACTTTGACTGTAACACAAAATAAATCTTTGCATGTGTGTTTTCAAACTCTCAGATGAGCAGTATATCAGTCTTGGACTGTCTAACCTGCCGGAGCAGCACTGAATGACCACCACACATGAGCATGTTCCTGCAACATTCAGCATCTGATCTGTCATCTGTGTGCTTCTGCTTTTGGTAAGTAGAGTTACCCAACTCCAGTAACTCTAAACACATGCCATCCATTTCTAACGGCCTGGTTACTTCCTGTCAGATACTTTAGAAACCATGTGGTCACCTGACCTAACACTGTTTCTTCTTCTTCCCCCTTAATGTTGAAGTGTCAAATGTCAAACAGCTGGAGAGGAAACTACACCAGTGTACTGGGATGTTTCAGCAACACATGCCAGATGCTGTTCCTTCATGGTGACATCACCAGAGACAGTCCCGCCCACCTCAGGACCCATTGATTATGATGATCTGATCCATCAAACCCCCAGCAGGTGAACCTTATTCATGACATAACACCGCAACAATGTAAAAAATTAAACAGCAACAGTCTAAATGTAAAGTGCATTCTAAAGTCCTCTTCAATAAATTGTATGCAAAGAGTCATTCAGGTCACTACAGAACCCAGAGTCTTCATCATTAAATCTCTGGTTGCTTCATTTTTCTATCCTATACCAGATATTTTAAAGGTTAGCTTAGGTAAAGTTCCATTCTCATGGTGAGGCAAAGTGCTTTATGTGTGTGTCATGAACGGCTATAAAAGGCCTATAATCAAAGAACAAAGCGGGGTTTGAGTTCGAGTTGCGGCAGAATGTCACTACTTGTAAATGGAACGCAGCCTTCCTACGGCAGACAGCTAATAACAGGAATCGGACGCGGTCCAGCCAAGTCCACAGCAACCACCATAGCAACCTTCTAGCATGACCTTAAAAACATATTCTGTCTTCATAACTATCAAAAACGTGAAATGATTTGCAAAGTGTGAAAGTGTTACAGCTGCAGAGAGCTATGGCGGTATCTTTGGAAGCTGTTTACACAGCTAATAATATACGATGTAACCATGGAGACAGTCAGTCACGTGAGCTAGCGGTGCATGTTTACTACAGTAAATAAGGTGATTGTGTGCACAGCATCCACACTCTGCAGGGGGTAAAGACATTACTTCAATATTGTTTTATATTGATATATATTTGCCTTCTGTTGACCATCACCTCAGGTTCACCATTACAGTTTC
The DNA here is from genome assembly GCF_057382095.1 of Aulonocara sp. 'chitande type north' Nkhata Bay. Taxonomy (NCBI): domain Eukaryota; kingdom Metazoa; phylum Chordata; class Actinopteri; order Cichliformes; family Cichlidae; genus Aulonocara; species Aulonocara sp. 'chitande type north' Nkhata Bay. Next base: position 672,323 of record NC_141354.1, read on the forward strand.
AGCATACAGATGCACACTGTCTAAACACATTCAAAAACTCATGTCTCAGAAATAAGCACAGCTGTTCATGTTTGTCATTAGAGTTTTATTTGTAAGAAAATTATGAACTTCATATTGTGCACTAAATAAAAGAACATTTCACAACTCTGAGTCAACAGAAACAGGTAACAGAAATGTCTCTAATGTGTACAGTGTAGTGTAAGCATTAAAAGATCATAAAGGAAACACTAACATTTATGTGAAACTAATTGTAATAAAAAATGAGCGGGTGCTTTATAGCTTTAAAAGAAAGAATCTGAAAACAACACTTTTTTGGTCTAAGTGATCAAAGTAGAAAACAGAACTGATGTTCAAGAACAAACCGTAGCTGCACTAATATTACACGTCTCCATTGTTGTGGTGAACAGACATGTTGCTTTTAAAACCACATGCAGTGTGTGACCATGACTGTTCACTGAGACCATGAACGCCACTTCGCTGAAGCATTCTTCTTCTTCTTCTTCTTGCTATTAAATTGGAAGCAGAAGGAGCACGAGCTGATTTGATCTACTGAAAGGAAAAAGCAGAACATCTGAGTTGAAACCAGTCAGCTGAAATCATTAAGACAGGAACAAATTCAATGCAGTGTCTCAAGTGGCTTAGCCTGTTACAACTGTTGATACAAGCTAAATACGGTTAACACACAGTGTCAGGGAGCTCCAGTGTGGGAACTAGTCGCTTTAGGTTTGTAGTCATTTAACTTTCATCCATTCATTCATTTAATTCAGGAGGAAGAAATGCCAGGTTGGTGCAGGCTGGTTACATGCATTTGGTCCCATGCTGTCTTGAATTAAATGACTTGGTTCATTTTATGGCTGGGCTGTATGTGGGGTTATATCATGTTATTTGGGCAGGAGTACCTGTCCCCTGTTAGACGTAGAAAGTTTCTCCATAAGTAGAGTTTCTAACTCTTATAGCACATCTGTGGCTGACAGCTTTTTGGTGGCTCTTTTTACCCCACACTGGTTGTGAGTGTGTAAATAGCCCCACTAGTTCTTTTGGGTTGCAGTTAACTAGGGAGGAAGGGGTGGGTATGCCATGATTAGGTGAATAGCAATTATATGGGATACATAAATTTCACAATGCATGCATATATCTCTATCAATTAAACCTGGCCTGAGGGCTGCCATTTTTTACATTCAGTTATTTCTCTTAGAAATGTTGGATCTAAATAATGAATGTGTTACAGTTAAAGTGAAACACTGGTCAGTGTAAATGGCTCATTGGGACACAGAAACCTTTAAATTAAACCTGATATCTAGTGTCAAACAATATCAAAGCCGTAAAAGATGTTTACAGTCAGAATTTATAAAACTATGATTGTAAATAAATTCAAACAAGTGAGCTTTTCTCTTTGTGCTGAATTTCAACACTGTGATTTCTTAGACTGTAAGCTTTACTTTAGCACAACCAGTTGTAGAAGCTGCCACTCCAAACGTCTTTTGATAACAAGAAAAAAATACCTTTTCAGTACACGGCCTGAAGTTCTTCTCCGACATCTTCTGCAATCGGCTTTGTCTGCTGGTTTGAAGACAATAAACCACAAAAAGATGATTTAGTCACTTGTGTCGTGTAACGATGTTGAATAGCCGTTGTTATCCCTCTGCTGCGTCAGTAGGATTGTACTGTACAGCATCTCATTGATATGTGAGGAATGCTAATGTAACACGATAACAGACTTACATCATTAAAATATAAAGGGCAGGAGATATTTAGATATTTTTTATATTTATATTACATTTTATAGCTGACGGATATTACTAAATAGATAGAATTTACTAAATAGCTGGATGAACATGAAAAATATGTCTATAATAACAAATGACCATGAGAGCCAGTAGAATTAATTCAGCTGGACACTCGAAAGACGTCCTTAAATGCTCTTTAAGTGGCAGAACAGATGAACAAACAGTTAATCGCTTACTTGAGATGAAATCTGCTCAGCTACTTTGAAAACAGCTTCTAACTGGTTCCTCCTTTAACAGGAAGACTGCTCAGGGGTAAGGCCATCATGCAATCCAGCAACCTTTATGGTTCTGCTTTGATTCACCAGGAACTATTAGGGAAACCTTCCAGCGCCTCCTGTGAAAGATACAGGCATAAACACACAAACATTTATTAACATGTTCCACAGTCTTCCAGTTTGATTTTCTCATCCTGTGGACAACAACATACAGGGATGCAGGTTTATTGTTAACTTTTGTAAGGTTTATTTAATGAACATATCCAGCTGCAGCTCCACTGTGATCCTGAACTGGATAAGCACTTAAGAAAATGTGTCAATAAATGGACATACATCAACTTACTATATTTATCCAAACAGACGGGACCAATAATGCTTCACTGAGTCAGAGACTTTAATGTCTCTTCTATGTAAGAATGTCTCGTGCTGATATACCTGCAAACTTGACAACAAAGGTTTTTCAGACTGCATGTAGCTGTCCTCTATGTCAGCTAACACATTTACATTTATGTCACACTTATTTCTGCTTTCCCATTTTATAATTATTACTTACATTTTGATTAGATACCTTGAGTTTGTAAATGATCAGATTACATAATTGGAATACAATATATCCAATTCAGGATTGCGGGAGGATGAAGCCTATCCCAGCTGATACAGGACAAAGACAGGCTGCCAGTTTATCGCAGGGCTAACACGATATGTGTAACAGAAAATCCACTTAAATGTTTGATATTTCTTATAATAATCATAATTATGACTATTATTTAAAGGTTTCTTCATAAATACATTTTGATTTTTTATAACCCCTAAAATATAAACCTGAGCTGTTTCAGATTCTGACCTCTGACTCAGTGACCTGGCTGTGTCCTCACTGCAGCTCCCTCTTGGAAGTACGTCTGCTTCTTGTCTTCCCCCAGTGTTGACCGCCTGATATCAAGATATCACGTACTGTACCTGAGGAACAAAAAAGGACAAACACTTGCCTTCATTTAAGAAGTACATTCATACAGAGGTAATCTATGGAAACACACTAGTTCAACCTTTGGCAGAAATCAGTTCCTGTGAAACATTTCTGTAAATGAACATCATGTGGAGAATGAATGAAATGAGTTCTTCAGGTGACTCAGCAGTCCCACACTGACAAATGAAATCTAGTTAAACTATTAAGCATATTTGCTCTTCTGAAATCTGTGTTAAACAACAACAAACATAAATTAGTAACAAAAACTACAGCTGAGTATAGGCTTTACAAACCACCAGCAGCCATAATGCTAAATTTTAATCTTCAAATGTTTCTGAGCTGTCTTCAACCTGCTTTTAACACATTAAAGTCCCACAGTCAACGCAGCCTGACTCAATCCTAGATGTTCAGCACACAGAGGTGCTGTTTAAAGTTTAGTGATAACCTGAGTCACTGATCATTTGCAGTATTACAGAGTCTGGCAGTCTTTGCATGATGTCCACGTCACTGTAAGTTTCTAGCTGACTCTCAGGTGTGACAGGTGTGCCAGCAGGAAAGAGTAATAATAACCTGCATCCTGAGGTTTGTCATGCAGGATTAAAGGAGCCAGGCTTTGTTCACACAGCTAGGATTGTATTTTACACTGACCCTGGGTCAGTATCAACTTCAAGAAGACAGCTGTAACTGTTGATAGAAGAATCACACACACATATTTATGGCTTTGCCTTATAGAATTCAGCATCTCAGTGCTGAGGAAATAGGTTTTGCAGCTGTTTGAGCTAAGATTTTCAAGTTTGAAGTTTGAATTTAAAAATTTAAAAATTTAAAAATCAAGATTTTCAAGTTTGAATGTGTTTAGACAGTGTGCATCTGTATGCTGAAACTGTAATGGTGAACCTGAGGTGATGGTCAACAGAAGGCAAATATATATCAATATAAAACAATATTGAAGTAATGTCTTTACCCCCTGCAGAGTGTGGATGCTGTGCACACAATCACCTTATTTACTGTAGTAAACATGCACCGCTAGCTCACGTGACTGACTGTCTCCATGGTTACATCGTATATTATTAGCTGTGTAAACAGCTTCCAAAGATACCGCCATAGCTCTCTGCAGCTGTAACACTTTCACACTTTGCAAATCATTTCACGTTTTTGATAGTTATGAAGACAGAATATGTTTTTAAGGTCATGCTAGAAGGTTGCTATGGTGGTTGCTGTGGACTTGGCTGGACCGCGTCCGATTCCTGTTATTAGCTGTCTGCCGTAGGAAGGCTGCGTTCCATTTACAAGTAGTGACATTCTGCCGCAACTCGAACTCAAACCCCGCTTTGTTCTTTGATTATAGGCCTTTTATAGCCGTTCATGACACACACATAAAGCACTTTGCCTCACCATGAGAATGGAACTTTACCTAAGCTAACCTTTAAAATATCTGGTATAGGATAGAAAAATGAAGCAACCAGAGATTTAATGATGAAGACTCTGGGTTCTGTAGTGACCTGAATGACTCTTTGCATACAATTTATTGAAGAGGACTTTAGAATGCACTTTACATTTAGACTGTTGCTGTTTAATTTTTTACATTGTTGCGGTGTTATGTCATGAATAAGGTTCACCTGCTGGGGGTTTGATGGATCAGATCATCATAATCAATGGGTCCTGAGGTGGGCGGGACTGTCTCTGGTGATGTCACCATGAAGGAACAGCATCTGGCACGTGTTGCTGAAACATCCCAGTACACTGGTGTAGTTTCCTCTCCAGCTGTTTGACATTTGACACTTCAACATTAAGGGGGAAGAAGAAGAAACAGTGTTAGGTCAGGTGACCACATGGTTTCTAAAGTAACTGACAGGAAGTAACCAGGCCGTTAGAAATGGATGGCATGTGTTTAGAGTTACTGGAGTTGGGTAACTCTACTTACCAAAAGCAGAAGCACACAGATGACAGATCAGATGCTGAATGTTGCAGGAACATGCTCATGTGTGGTGGTCATTCAGTGCTGCTCCGGCAGGTTAGACAGTCCAAGACTGATATACTGCTCATCTGAGAGTTTGAAAACACACATGCAAAGATTTATTTTGTGTTACAGTCAAAGTTGGATGTTCATTTTTGTCCTTTAAAAATGTTTGTGTATTTGAAAGCACTAACATTTAAGGATGACTTGGATCGTCTCCTTTAAAGGGGAGACAAGTGTATCCACTGATCCACGTCACTTTACCTGGATGATGACTCCTCTCCCCCTCACTCAGAAACACTCCTAATATAACCAAGCAAATAAATAATAATGAAGATTTACTTACATCATTACAAAAACATCTCCCTTTGATTCTATTTCTCCATTCCTGCTGAACATCAGGCAACAAATATCTCAATAAATCACAGCAAAATGTAAAGCACATATTTTCTCTGCTTTGTCTAACCTCTGCAGAGCCTCTGTCAAGAAAAACATATCTGTAAGCATAAAACAAATATACATTTCATAACACGTCACTGGACAAACCTCGGTCAGTTGATTTCCTCTGTGCAGTGCAGACGAACATCAGTCAGCAAGTCAAGGTGGTGAGATGGACTGGTGTCCTTTGTGACTCTGCTGGTTCTTCTGAGGAAACACCGCCGTCTCTCCACACTGTCACCATCTGTGAGCACAAACAGCCGCTCTGCCAGCATGTAGGAAATCACATATCACACACACAGGGGTGAAGAAACATTAGAGCTCAACTTTGGATACTTTAGATCTAAACAGATCAAACTAGCTCTTAGCTTCAACAATCAGTGAACAGACAAACAATGATACCATACTGATTCTGTATGAATACAATATGGTATTTTCAATACAGGTGTCAAATTAATTCATTAAAACTAATACAGATATATGTATATATATTTTTTTGATAAATTCGTTTGCTAAATTATAAGAATATTTTTTTTTCATTTAACAATTGCAACTGAAAGAAATTAAATATTGAACAAAAATATATTGTCACATTCTGAGCATGCTCAGCACGCTGACAGACTTGAAGTTGCTACAGATTTTAAGAAGTGATAATTATAGGGAAAAAACTTCTCTTTTTCATCCGTTTAATCAAACATTTGATGCCTTAGATGTCTCAGTCCTATAGCGTTCTGCAACTACAACTAAGCTGAAGCTTGGATTTGGCTGCAGGTGCCCCTGTACATCCTTCTCAACATATTGGTACCATTTAATCCCACTTCTTCCTGAGCTTTGCTTCATCACAAGACCAAAGGTGGCATCCCGTGTCACAGTCTTATCATCATCCAGAAGACACATTTGAAGAAACATCATGGAGAAGAAACATTTACGCGCCTCCTGGTTTTGTTTTCTGATCCTGAAAAACGACTGAGGACAACAAAGCCCAGAGAACACGAGATACACAACATCCAACATTCAGACTCAACAGCCTCCATAAATGAAGAGCACCAGGTTGGTTCAGTTATAGTAGATATGAGCATACTTCACATTACTGGGTATGAATAATAATCAAGAGACAAACTTTAAAGATGCAGAGCATGATGTCCCATCATCAGACTGTAAACAAACATCCACCAGGCTTCTTTGCTGGCAAAATTGATGATTCTCCTATCACGGATCAGTAGCGTGTATTAACCTGTGGTATAAGCAGCAGTCACTGAAATATTACTGTTTCAGATAAGAAATCTAGCACATAAAAGCCAGGGTGGGAGGGATCTCTGCAAACTGACTTACCTCTGCAAGTGTGAAGCTCAACAAAAATCTGACTCTCCAGTCACAGACAAACAAAAACCTCCAGCTGGGAGATAGAAAACGCTGTCTGGGTCTTGCTGGATGTTGCTGGTCAGAGTCCAAATGCATGTAATAGCGAGAAACGCACTAACGTGGTGAAATAAAGCGTTTTTCATGGTCTTTATAAAGACAGCTGTAACTTTTGATAGAAGACTCAGAAATACATATTTATGGCTTTATCTTATAGAATTCAATATCCCCGTGCTGGGCAAACAGGTTTTGCAGCTGTTTGAGCTAAGATGTTAAAGTTATTCACATAATGAAAACCTATACTTTGTGTCGGGCGAGAACTCCATTCAAATGGATGTAATAGCGAGAAACGCACCAACGTGGTGAAATAAGGCGTTTTTCATGGTCTTTGTAAATACAGCTGTAACTTTTGATAGAAGACTCAGACACACATATTTATGGGCTGGGCAAACAGGTTTTGCAGCTGTTTGAGCTAAGATGTTAAAGTTATTCACATAATGAAAACCTATGCTTTGTTTCGTGCGAGTTCCCCATTCAAATGCATGTAATAGCGAGAAACGCACCAACGTGGTGAAATAAAGCGTTTTTCATGGTCTTCATAAAGACAGCTGTAACTTTTGATAGAAGACTCAGAAATACGTATTCATGGCTTTATCTAATAGAATTCAATATCCCCGTGCTGGGCAAAAAGGTTTTGCAGATGTGTGAGCTAAGATTTTCAAGTTATTCACATAATGAAAACCTATACTTTGTTTCGTTCGAGTTCCCCATTCAAATGCATGTAATAGCGAGAAACGCACCAACGTGGTGAAATAAAGCGTCTTTCATGGTCTTCATGAAGACAGCTGTAACTTTTGATAGACGACTCAGACACACAGGTTTATGGCTTCATCTTATAGAATTCAATTTCCCCGTGCTGGGCAAACAGGTTTTGCAGCTGTTTGAGCTAAGATTTTCAAGTTATTCACAAAATGAAAACTACTTTGTGTCGGGCGAGAACTCCATTCAAATGCATGTAATAGCGAGAAACGCAATAACGTGGTGAAATAAAGCGTTTTTCATGGTCTTCATAAAGACAGCTGTAACTTTTGATATACGACTCAGAAATACATATTTATGGGCTGGGCAAACAGGTTTTGCAGATGTGTGAGCTAAGATTTTCAAGTTATTCACATAATGAAAACCTATACTTTGTTTCGTTCGAGTTCCCCATTCAAATGCATGTAATCGTCAGAAACGCACCAACGTGGTGAAATAAAGCGTTTTTCATGGTCTTCATAAAGACAGCTGTAACTTTTGATAGAAGAGTCAGACACACATGTTTATGGCTTCATCTTATAGAATTCAATTTCCCCGTGCTGGGCAAACAGGTTTTGCAGCTGTTTGAGCTAAGATTTTCAAGTTATTCACAAAATGAAAAGTACTTTGTGTCGGGCGAGAACTCCATTCAAATGCATGTAATAGCGAGAAACGCAATAACGTGGTGAAATAAAGCGTTTTTCATGGTCTTCATAAAGACAGCTGTAACTTTTGATATACGACTCAGAAATACATATTTATGGGCTGGGCAAACAGGTTTTGCAGATGTGTGAGCTAAGATTTTCAAGTTATTCACATAATGAAAACCTATACTTTGTTTCGTTCGAGTTCCCCATTCAAATGCATGTAATCGTCAGAAACGCACCAACGTGGTGAAATAAAGCGTTTTTCATGGTCTTCATAAAGACAGCTGTAACTTTTGATAGAAGACTCAGACACACATGTTTATGGCTTCATCTTATAGAATTCAATTTCCCCGTGCTGGGCAAACAGGTTTTGCAGCTGTTCGAGCTAAGATGTTAAAGTTATTCACATAATGAAAACCTATGCTTTGTTTCGTGCGAGTTCCCCATTCAAATGCATGTAATAGCGAGAAACGCACCAACGTGGTGAAATAAAGCGTTTTTCATGGTCTTCATAAAGACAGCTGTAACTTTTGATAGACGACTTAGACACACAGGTTTATGGCTTCATCTTATAGAATTCAATTTTCCCGTGCTGGGCAAACAGGTTTTGCAGCTGTTTGAGCTAAGATGTTAAAGTTATTCACATAATGAAAACCTATACTTTGTGTCGGGCGAGAACTCCATTCAAATGCATGTAATAGCGAGAAACGCAATAACGTGGTGAAATAAAGCGTTTTTCATGGTCTTCATAAAGACAGCTGTAACTTTTGATAGAAGACTCAGAAATACATATTTATGGCTTTATCTTATAGAATTCAATATCCCCGTGCTGGGCAAACAGGTTTTGCAGCTGTTTGAGCTAAGATGTTAAAGTTATTCACATAATGAAAACCTATACTTTGTTTCAGGCGAGTTTCCCATTCAAATGCATGTAACAGTGAGAAACGCATTGTCTTGGCGAAATAAAGCGCTTTTGAACAACTTCATATAAATCGCTGTAACTTTTGATAGAAGACTCAGACAAACATGTTTATGGCTTTATCTTATAGAACTCAATATCCCCGTGCTGGGCAAACAGGTTTTGCAGCCGTTTGAGCTAAGATTTTAAAATTATTCACATAATGAAAACCTATACTTTGTCTCGGGCGAGTTTCCCATTCAAATGCATGTAACAGTGAGAAATACACTGTCTTGGCGAAATAAAGCGTTTTTCAACCACTTCATATAAATCGCTGTAACTTTTGATAGAAGACTCAGAAATACATATTTATGGCTTTATCTTATAGAACTCAATATCCCCGTGCTGGGCAAACAGAACAGGTTTTGCAGCCGTTTGAGCTAAGATTTTAAAATTATTCACATAATGAAAACCTATACTTTGTTTCAGGCGAGTTTCCCATTCAAATGCATGTAACAGTGAGAAACGCATTGTCTTGGCGAAATAAAGCGTTTTTGAACAACTTCATATAAATCGCTGTAACTTTTGATAGAAGACTCAGACAAACATGTTTATGGCTTTATCTTATAGAACTCAATATCCCCGTGCTGGGCAAACAGGTTTTGCAGCCGTTTGAGCTAAGATTTTAAAATTATTCACATAATGAAAACCTATACTTTGTTTCAGGCGAGTTTCCCATTCAAATGCATGTAACAGTGAGAAACGCATTGTCTTGGCGAAATAAAGCGTTTTCGTACAACTTCATATAAATCGCTGTAACTTTTGATAGAAGACTCAGAAACACATGTTTATGGCTTTATCTTATAGAACTCAATATCCCCGTGCTGGGCAAACAGGTTTTGCAGCCGTTTGAGCTAAGATTTAAAAATTATTCACATAATGAAAACCTACTTTGTCTCGGGCGAGTTTCCCATTCAAATGCATGTAACAGTGAGAAACACACTGTCTTGGCGAAAGAAAGCGTTTTTGAACAACTTCATATAAATCGCTGTAACTTTTGATAGAAGACTCAGACAAACATGTTTAGGGCTTTATCTTATGGAACTCAATATCCCCGTGCTGGGCAAACAGGTTTTGCAGCCGTTTGAGCTAAGATTTTAAAATTATTCACATAATGAAAACCTATACTTTGTTTCAGGCGAGTTTCCCATTCAAATGCATGTAACAGTGAGAAACGCATTGTCTTGGCGAAATAAAGCGTTTTCGTACAACTTCATATAAATCGCTGTAACTTTTGATAGAAGACTCAGAAACACATGTTTATGGCTTTATCTTATAGAACTCAATATCCCCGTGCTGGGCAAACAGGTTTTGCAGCCGTTTGAGCTAAGATTTTAAAATTATTCACATAATGAAAACCTATACTTTGTTTCAGGCGAGTTTCCCATTCAAATGCATGTAACAGTGAGAAACGCATTGTCTTGGCGAAATAAAGCGTTTTCGTACAACTTCATATAAATCGCTGTAACTTTTTATAGAAGACTCAGAAACACATGTTTATGGCTTTATCTTATAGAACTCAATATCCCCGTGCTGGGCAAACAGGTTGCAGCCGTTTGAGCTAAGATTTTAAAATTATTCACATAATGAAAACCTATACTTTGTCTCGGGCGAGTTTCCCATTCAAATGCATGTAACAGTGAGAAATACACTGTCTTGGCGAAATAAAGCGTTTTTCAACCACTTCATATAAATCGCTGTAACTTTTGATAGAAGACTCAGAAACACAAGTTTATGGCTTTATCTTATAGAACTCAATATCCCCGTGCTGGGCAAACAGAACAGGTTTTGCAGCCGTTTGAGCTAAGATTTTAAAATTATTCACATAATGAAAACCTATACTTTGTCTCGGGCGAGTTTCCCATTCAAATGCATGTAACAGTGAGAAATACACTGTCTTGGCGAAATAAAGCGTTTTTCAACCACTTCATATAAATCGCTGTAACTTTTGATAGAAGACTCAGACAAACATATTTATGGCTTTATCTTATAGAACTCAAATCCCCGTGCTGGGCAAACAGGTTTTGCAGCCGTTTGAGCTAAGATTTTAAAATTATTCATATAATGAAAACCTATACTTTGTTTCAGGCGAGTTTCCCATTCAAATGCATGTAACAGTGAGAAACGCATTGTCTTGGCGAAATAAAGCGTTTTCGTACAACTTCATATAAATCGCTGTAACTTTTGATAGAAGACTCAGACAAACATGTTTATGGCTTTATCTTATAGAACTCAATATCCCCGTGCTGGGCAAACAGGTTTTGCAGCCGTTTGAGCTAAGATTTTAAAATTATTCACATAATGAAAACCTATACTTTGTTTCAGGCGAGTTTCCCATTCAAATGCATGTAACAGTGAGAAACGCATTGTCTTGGCAAAATAAAGCGTTTTTGAACAACTTCATATAAATCGCTGTAACTTTTGATAGAAGACTCAGACAAACATGTTTATGGCTTTATCTTATAGAACTCAATATCCCCGTGCTGGGCAAACAGGTTTTGCAGCCGTTTGAGCTAAGATTTTAAAATTATTCACATAATGAAAACCTATACTTTGTTTCAGGCGAGTTTCCCATTCAAATGCATGTAACAGTGAGAAACGCATTGTCTTGGCGAAATAAAGCGTTTTCGTACAACTTCATATAAATCGCTGTAACTTTTGATAGAAGACTCAGACAAACATGTTTATGGCTTTATCTTCTAGAACTCAATATCCCCGTGCTGGGCAAACAGGTTTTGCAGCCGTTTGAGCTAAGATTTTAAAATTATTCACATAATGAAAACCTATACTTTGTTTCAGGCGAGTTTCCCATTCAAATGCATGTAACAGTGAGAAACGCATTGTCTTGGCGAAATAAAGCGTTTTCGTACAACTTCATATAAATCGCTGTAACTTTTGATAGAAGACTCAGACAAACATGTTTATGGCTTTATCTTATAGAACTCAATATCCCCGTGCTGGGCAAACAGGTTTTGCAGCCGTTTGAGCTAAGATTTTAAAATTATTCACATAATGAAAACCTATACTTTGTTTCAGGCGAGTTTCCCATTCAAATGCATGTAACAGTGAGAAACGCATTGTCTTGGCGAAAGAAAGCGTTTTTGAACAACTTCATATAAATCGCTGTAACTTTTGATAGAAGACTCAGACACACAGGTTTATGGCTTCATCTTATAGAATTCAATTTTCCCGTGCTGGGCAAACAGGTTTTGCAGCTGTTTGAGCTAAGATGTTAAAGTTATTCACATAATGAAAACCTATACTTTGTGTCGGGCGAGAACTCCATTCAAATGCATGTAATAGCGAGAAACGCAATAACGTGGTGAAATAAAGCGTTTTTCATGGTCTTCATAAAGACAGCTGTAACTTTTGATAGAAGACTCAGAAATACATATTTATGGCTTTATCTTATAGAATTCAATATCCCCGTGCTGGGCAAACAGGTTTTGCAGCTGTTTGAGCTAAGATGTTAAAGTTATTCACATAATGAAAACCTATACTTTGTTTCAGGCGAGTTTCCCATTCAAATGCATGTAACAGTGAGAAACGCATTGTCTTGGCGAAATAAAGCGCTTTTGAACAACTTCATATAAATCGCTGTAACTTTTGATAGAAGACTCAGACAAACATGTTTATGGCTTTATCTTATAGAACTCAATATCCCCGTGCTGGGCAAACAGGTTTTGCAGCCGTTTGAGCTAAGATTTTAAAATTATTCACATAATGAAAACCTATACTTTGTCTCGGGCGAGTTTCCCATTCAAATGCATGTAACAGTGAGAAATACACTGTCTTGGCGAAATAAAGCGTTTTTCAACCACTTCATATAAATCGCTGTAACTTTTGATAGAAGACTCAGAAATACATATTTATGGCTTTATCTTATAGAACTCAATATCCCCGTGCTGGGCAAACAGAACAGGTTTTGCAGCCGTTTGAGCTAAGATTTTAAAATTATTCACATAATGAAAACCTATACTTTGTTTCAGGCGAGTTTCCCATTCAAATGCATGTAACAGTGAGAAACGCATTGTCTTGGCGAAATAAAGCGTTTTTGAACAACTTCATATAAATCGCTGTAACTTTTGATAGAAGACTCAGACAAACATGTTTATGGCTTTATCTTATAGAACTCAATATCCCCGTGCTGGGCAAACAGGTTTTGCAGCCGTTTGAGCTAAGATTTTAAAATTATTCACATAATGAAAACCTATACTTTGTTTCAGGCGAGTTTCCCATTCAAATGCATGTAACAGTGAGAAACGCATTGTCTTGGCGAAATAAAGCGTTTTCGTACAACTTCATATAAATCGCTGTAACTTTTGATAGAAGACTCAGAAACACATGTTTATGGCTTTATCTTATAGAACTCAATATCCCCGTGCTGGGCAAACAGGTTTTGCAGCCGTTTGAGCTAAGATTTAAAAATTATTCACATAATGAAAACCTACTTTGTCTCGGGCGAGTTTCCCATTCAAATGCATGTAACAGTGAGAAACACACTGTCTTGGCGAAAGAAAGCGTTTTTGAACAACTTCATATAAATCGCTGTAACTTTTGATAGAAGACTCAGACAAACATGTTTAGGGCTTTATCTTATGGAACTCAATATCCCCGTGCTGGGCAAACAGGTTTTACAGCCGTTTGAGCTAAGATTTTAAAATTATTCACATAATGAAAACCTATACTTTGTTTCAGGCGAGTTTCCCATTCAAATGCATGTAACAGTGAGAAACGCATTGTCTTGGCGAAATAAAGCGTTTTCGTACAACTTCATATAAATCGCTGTAACTTTTGATAGAAGACTCAGACAAACATGTTTAGGGCTTTATCTTATGGAACTCAATATCCCCGTGCTGGGCAAACAGGTTTTGCAGCCGTTTGAGCTAAGATTTTAAAATTATTCACATAATGAAAACCTATACTTTGTTTCAGGCGAGTTTCCCATTCAAATGCATGTAACAGTGAGAAACGCATTGTCTTGGCGAAAGAAAGCGTTTTTGAACAACTTCATATAAATCGCTGTAACTTTTGATAGAAGACTCAGACAAACATGTTTAGGGCTTTATCTTATGGAACTCAATATCCCCGTGCTGGGCAAACAGGTTTTGCAGCCGTTTGAGCTAAGATTTTAAAATTATTCACATAATGAAAACCTATACTTTGTTTCAGGCGAGTTTCCCATTCAAATCCATGTAACAGTGAGAAACGCATTGTCTTGGCGAAAGAAAGCATTTTTGTACAACTTCATATAAATCGCTGTAACTTTTGATAGAAGACTCAGAAACACAAGTTTATGGCTTTATCTTATAGAACTCAATATCCCCGTGCTGGGCAAACAGAACAGGTTTTGCAGCCGTTTGAGCTAAGATTTTAAAATTATTCACATAATGAAAACCTATACTTTGTTTCAGGCGAGTTTCCCATTCAAATGCATGTAACAGTGAGAAATACACTGTCTTGGCGAAATAAAGCGTTTTTCAACCACTTCATATAAATCGCTGTAACTTTTGATAGAAGACTCAGAAACACATGTTTATGGCTTTATCTTATAGAACTCAATATCCCCGTGCTGGGCAAACAGGTTTTGCAGCCGTTTGAGCTAAGATTTTAAAATTATTCACATAATGAAAACCTATACTTTGTTTCAGGCGAGTTTCCCATTCAAATGCATGTAACAGTGAGAAACACACTGTCTTGGCGAAAGAAAGCATTTTTGTACAACTTCATATAAATCGCTGTAACTTTTGATAGAAGACTCAGAAACACATGTTTATGGCTTTATCTTATAGAACTCAAGGTGCCCCGTGCTGGGCAAACAGGTTTTGCAGCCGTTTGAGCTAAGATTTTAAAATTATTCACATAATGAAAACCTATACTTTGTTTCAGGCGAGTTTCCCATTCAAATGCATGTAACAGTGAGAAACGCATTGTCTTGGCGAAATAAAGCGTTTTCGTACAACTTCATATAAATCGCTGTAACTTTTGATAGAAGACTCAGAAACACATGTTTATGGCTTTATCTTATAGAACTCAATATCCCCGTGCTGGGCAAACAGGTTTTGCAGCCGTTTGAGCTAAGATTTTAAAATTATTCACATAATGAAAACCTATACTTTGTTTCAGGCGAGTTTCCCATTCAAATGCATGTAACAGTGAGAAACGCATTGTCTTGGCGAAATAAAGCGTTTTCGTACAACTTCATATAAATCGCTGTAACTTTTGATAGAAGACTCAGAAACACATGTTTATGGCTTTATCTTATAGAACTCAATATCCCCGTGCTGGGCAAACAGGTTTTGCAGCCGTTTGAGCTAAGATTTTAAAATTATTCACATAATGAAAACCTATACTTTGTCTCGGGCGAGTTTCCCATTCAAATGCATGTAACAGTGAGAAATACACTGTCTTGGCGAAATAAAGCGTTTTTCAACCACTTCATATAAATCGCTGTAACTTTTGATAGAAGACTCAGAAACACAAGTTTATGGCTTTATCTTATAGAACTCAATATCCCCGTGCTGGGCAAACAGAACAGGTTTTGCAGCCGTTTGAGCTAAGATTTTAAAATTATTCACATAATGAAAACCTATACTTTGTTTCAGGCGAGTTTCCCATTCAAATGCATGTAACAGTGAGAAATACACTGTCTTGGCGAAATAAAGCGTTTTTCAACCACTTCATATAAATCGCTGTAACTTTTGATAGAAGACTCAGACAAACATATTTATGGCTTTATCTTATAGAACTCAAATCCCCGTGCTGGGCAAACAGGTTTTGCAGCCGTTTGAGCTAAGATTTTAAAATTATTCACATAATGAAAACCTATACTTTGTTTCAGGCGAGTTTCCCATTCAAATGCATGTAACAGTGAGAAACGCATTGTCTTGGCGAAATAAAGCGTTTTCGTACAACTTCATATAAATCGCTGTAACTTTTGATAGAAGACTCAGACAAACATGTTTATGGCTTTATCTTATAGAACTCAATATCCCCGTGCTGGGCAAACAGGTTTTGCAGCCGTTTGAGCTAAGATTTTAAAATTATTCACATAATGAAAACCTATACTTTGTTTCAGGCGAGTTTCCCATTCAAATGCATGTAACAGTGAGAAACGCATTGTCTTGGCGAAATAAAGCATTTTTGTACAACTTCATATAAATCGCTGTAACTTTTGATAGAAGACTCAGACAAACATGTTTAGGGCTTTATCTTATGGAACTCAATATCCCCGTGCTGGGCAAACAGGTTTTGCAGCCGTTTGAGCTAAGATTTTAAAATTATTCACATAATGAAAACCTATACTTTGTTTCAGGCGAGTTTCCCATTCAAATGCATGTAACAGTGAGAAACGCATTGTCTTGGCGAAAGAAAGCATTTTTGTACAACTTCATATAAATCGCTGTAACTTTTGATAGAAGACTCAGAAACACATGTTTATGGCTTTATCTTATGGAACTCAATATCCCCGTGCTGGGCAAACAGGTTTTGCAGCCGTTTGAGCTAAGATTTTAAAATTATTCACATAATGAAAACCTATACTTTGTTTCAGGCGAGTTTCCCATTCAAATGCATGTAACAGTGAGAAACGCATTGTCTTGGCGAAATAAAGCGTTTTCGTACAACTTCATATAAATCGCTGTAACTTTTGATAGAAGACTCAGAAACACATGTTTATGGCTTTATCTTATAGAACTCAATATCCCCGTGCTGGGCAAACAGGTTTTGCAGCCGTTTGAGCTAAGATTTTAAAATTATTCACATAATGAAAACCTATACTTTGTTTCAGGCGAGTTTCCCATTCAAATGCATGTAACAGTGAGAAACACACTGTCTTGGCGAAAGAAAGCATTTTTGTACAACTTCATATAAATCGCTGTAACTTTTGATAGAAGACTCAGAAACACATGTTTATGGCTTTATCTTATAGAACTCAATATCCCCGTGCTGGGCAAACAGGTTTTGCAGCCGTTTGAGCTAAGATTTTAAAATTATTCACATAATGAAAACCTATACTTTGTTTCAGGCGAGTTTCCCATTCAAATGCATGTAACAGTGAGAAACACACTGTCTTGGCGAAAGAAAGCATTTTTGTACAACTTCATATAAATCGCTGTAACTTTTGATAGAAGACTCAGAAACACATGTTTATGGCTTTATCTTATAGAACTCAATATCCCCGTGCTGGGCAAACAGGTTTTGCAGCCGTTTGAGCTAAGATTTTAAAATTATTCACATAATGAAAACCTATACTTTGTTTCAGGCGAGTTTCCCATTCAAATGCATGTAACAGTGAGAAACACACTGTCTTGGCGAAAGAAAGCATTTTTGTACAACTTCATATAAATCGCTGTAACTTTTGATAGAAGACTCAGAAACACATGTTTATGGCTTTATCTTATAGAACTCAATATCCCCGTGCTGGGCAAACAGGTTTTGCAGCCGTTTGAGCTAAGATTTTAAAATTATTCACATAATGAAAACCTATACTTTGTCTCGGGCGAGTTTCCCATTCAAATGCATGTAACAGTGAGAAACGCATTGTGTTGGCGAAAGAAAGCATTTTTGTACAACTTCATATAAATCGCTGTAACTTTTGATAGAAGACTCAGACAAACATGTTTAGGGCTTTATCTTATGGAACTCAATATCCCCGTGCTGGGCAAACAGGTTTTGCAGCCGTTTGAGCTAAGATTTTAAAATTATTCACATAATGAAAACCTATACTTTGTCTCGGGCGAGTTTCCCATTCAAATGCATGTAACAGTGAGAAACGCATTGTCTTGGCGAAAGAAAGCATTTTTGTACAACTTCATATAAATCGCTGTAACTTTTGATAGAAGACTCAGACAAACATGTTTAGGGCTTTATCTTATGGAACTCAATATCCCCGTGCTGGGCAAACAGGTTTTGCAGCCGTTTGAGCTAAGATTTTAAAATTATTCACATAATGAAAACCTATACTTTGTTTCAGGCGAGTTTCCCATTCAAATGCATGTAACAGTGAGAAACACACTGTCTTGGCGAAAGAAAGCATTTTTGTACAACTTCATATAAATCGCTGTAACTTTTGATAGAAGACTCAGAAACACATGTTTATGGCTTTATCTTATAGAACTCAATATCCCCGTGCTGGGCAAACAGGTTTTGCAGCCGTTTGAGCTAAGATTTTAAAATTATTCACATAATGAAAACCTATACTTTGTTTCAGGCGAGTTTCCCATTCAAATGCATGTAACAGTGAGAAACGCATTGTCTTGGCGAAATAAAGCGTTTTCGTACAACTTCATATAAATCGCTGTAACTTTTGATAGAAGACTCAGAAACACATGTTTATGGCTTTATCTTATAGAACTCAATATCCCCGTGCTGGGCAAACAGGTTTTGCAGCCGTTTGAGCTAAGATTTTAAAATTATTCACATAATGAAAACCTATACTTTGTTTCAGGCGAGTTTCCCATTCAAATGCATGTAACAGTGAGAAACACACTGTCTTGGCGAAAGAAAGCATTTTTGTACAACTTCATATAAATCGCTGTAACTTTTGATAGAAGACTCAGACAAACATGTTTAGGGCTTTATCTTATGGAACTCAATATCCCCGTGCTGGGCAAACAGGTTTTGCAGCCGTTTGAGCTAAGATTTTAAAATTATTCACATAATGAAAACCTATACTTTGTCTCGGGCGAGTTTCCCATTCAAATGCATGTAACAGTGAGAAACGCATTGTCTTGGCGAAAGAAAGCATTTTTGTACAACTTCATATAAATCGCTGTAACTTTTGATAGAAGACTCAGACAAACATGTTTAGGGCTTTATCTTATGGAACTCAATATCCCCGTGCTGGGCAAACAGGTTTTGCAGCCGTTTGAGCTAAGATTTTAAAATTATTCACATAATGAAAACCTATACTTTGTCTCGGGCGAGTTTCCCATTCAAATGCATGTAACAGTGAGAAACGCATTGTCTTGGCGAAATAAAGCGTTTTTGAACAACTTCATATAAATCGCTGTAACTTTTGATAGAAGACTCAGACAAACATGTTTAGGGCTTTATCTTATGGA
Source organism: Aulonocara sp. 'chitande type north' Nkhata Bay (assembly GCF_057382095.1). Classification (NCBI taxonomy): domain Eukaryota; kingdom Metazoa; phylum Chordata; class Actinopteri; order Cichliformes; family Cichlidae; genus Aulonocara; species Aulonocara sp. 'chitande type north' Nkhata Bay. Next base: position 691,510 of record NC_141354.1, read on the forward strand.
ACTCAATATCCCCGTGCTGGGCAAACAGGTTTTGCAGCCGTTTGAGCTAAGATTTTAAAATTATTCACATAATGAAAACCTATACTTTGTTTCAGGCGAGTTTCCCATTCAAATGCATGTAACAGTGAGAAACGCATTGTCTTGGCGAAATAAAGCGTTTTCGTACAACTTCATATAAATCGCTGTAACTTTTGATAGAAGACTCAGAAACACATGTTTATGGCTTTATCTTATAGAACTCAATATCCCCGTGCTGGGCAAACAGGTTTTGCAGCCGTTTGAGCTAAGATTTTAAAATTATTCACATAATGAAAACCTATACTTTGTTTCAGGCGAGTTTCCCATTCAAATGCATGTAACAGTGAGAAACACACTGTCTTGGCGAAAGAAAGCATTTTTGTACAACTTCATATAAATCGCTGTAACTTTTGATAGAAGACTCAGAAACACATGTTTATGGCTTTATCTTATAGAACTCAATATCCCCGTGCTGGGCAAACAGGTTTTGCAGCCGTTTGAGCTAAGATTTTAAAATTATTCACATAATGAAAACCTATACTTTGTCTCGGGCGAGTTTCCCATTCAAATGCATGTAACAGTGAGAAACGCATTGTCTTGGCGAAATAAAGCGTTTTCGTACAACTTCATATAAATCGCTGTAACTTTTGATAGAAGACTCAGAAACACATGTTTATGGCTTTATCTTATAGAACTCAATATCCCCGTGCTGGGCAAACAGGTTTTGCAGCCGTTTGAGCTAAGATTTTAAAATTATTCACATAATGAAAACCTATACTTTGTTTCAGGCGAGTTTCCCATTCAAATGCATGTAACAGTGAGAAACACACTGTCTTGGCGAAAGAAAGCATTTTTGTACAACTTCATATAAATCGCTGTAACTTTTGATAGAAGACTCAGAAACACATGTTTATGGCTTTATCTTATAGAACTCAATATCCCCGTGCTGGGCAAACAGGTTTTGCAGCCGTTTGAGCTAAGATTTTAAAATTATTCACATAATGAAAACCTATACTTTGTTTCAGGCGAGTTTCCCATTCAAATGCATGTAACAGTGAGAAACGCATTGTCTTGGCGAAATAAAGCGTTTTCGTACAACTTCATATAAATCGCTGTAACTTTTGATAGAAGACTCAGAAACACATGTTTATGGCTTTATCTTATAGAACTCAATATCCCCGTGCTGGGCAAACAGGTTTTGCAGCCGTTTGAGCTAAGATTTTAAAATTATTCACATAATGAAAACCTATACTTTGTTTCAGGCGAGTTTCCCATTCAAATGCATGTAACAGTGAGAAACACACTGTCTTGGCGAAATAAAGCATTTTTGTACAACTTCATATAAATCGCTGTAACTTTTGATAGAAGACTCAGAAACACATGTTTATGGCTTTATCTTATAGAACTCAATATCCCCGTGCTGGGCAAACAGGTTTTGCAGCCGTTTGAGCTAAGATTTTAAAATTATTCACATAATGAAAACCTATACTTTGTTTCAGGCGAGTTTCCCATTCAAATGCATGTAACAGTGAGAAACACACTGTCTTGGCGAAAGAAAGCATTTTTGTACAACTTCATATAAATCGCTGTAACTTTTGATAGAAGACTCAGAAACACATGTTTATGGCTTTATCTTATAGAACTCAATATCCCCGTGCTGGGCAAACAGGTTTTGCAGCCGTTTGAGCTAAGATTTTAAAATTATTCACATAATGAAAACCTATACTTTGTTTCAGGCGAGTTTCCCATTCAAATGCATGTAACAGTGAGAAACACACTGTCTTGGCGAAAGAAAGCATTTTTGTACAACTTCATATAAATCGCTGTAACTTTTGATAGAAGACTCAGACAAACATGTTTAGGGCTTTATCTTATGGAACTCAATATCCCCGTGCTGGGCAAACAGGTTTTGCAGCCGTTTGAGCTAAGATTTTAAAATTATTCACATAATGAAAACCTATACTTTGTTTCAGGCGAGTTTCCCATTCAAATGCATGTAACAGTGAGAAACACACTGTCTTGGCGAAAGAAAGCATTTTTGTACAACTTCATATAAATCGCTGTAACTTTTGATAGAAGACTCAGACAAACATGTTTAGGGCTTTATCTTATGGAACTCAATATCCCCGTGCTGGGCAAACAGGTTTTGCAGCCGTTTGAGCTAAGATTTTAAAATTATTCACATAATGAAAACCTATACTTTGTCTCGGGCGAGTTTCCCATTCAAATGCATGTAACAGTGAGAAACGCATTGTCTTGGCGAAAGAAAGCATTTTTGTACAACTTCATATAAATCGCTGTAACTTTTGATAGAAGACTCAGACAAACATGTTTAGGGCTTTATCTTATGGAACTCAATATCCCCGTGCTGGGCAAACAGGTTTTGCAGCCGTTTGAGCTAAGATTTTAAAATTATTCACATAATGAAAACCTATACTTTGTCTCGGGCGAGTTTCCCATTCAAATGCATGTAACAGTGAGAAACGCATTGTCTTGGCGAAAGAAAGCATTTTTGTACAACTTCATATAAATCGCTGTAACTTTTGATAGAAGACTCAGACAAACATGTTTAGGGCTTTATCTTATGGAACTCAATATCCCCGTGCTGGGCAAACAGGTTTTGCAGCCGTTTGAGCTAAGATTTTAAAATTATTCACATAATGAAAACCTATACTTTGTTTCAGGCGAGTTTCCCATTCAAATGCATGTAACAGTGAGAAACGCATTGTCTTGGGGAAATAAAGCGTTTTCGTACAACTTCATATAAATCGCTGTAACTTTTGATAGAAGACTCAGAAACACATGTTTATGGCTTTATCTTATAGAACTCAATATCCCCGTGCTGGGCAAACAGGTTTTGCAGCCGTTTGAGCTAAGATTTTAAAATTATTCACATAATGAAAACCTATACTTTGTTTCAGGCGAGTTTCCCATTCAAATGCATGTAACAGTGAGAAACACACTGTCTTGGCGAAAGAAAGCATTTTTGTACAACTTCATATAAATCGCTGTAACTTTTGATAGAAGACTCAGAAACACATGTTTATGGCTTTATCTTATAGAACTCAATATCCCCGTGCTGGGCAAACAGGTTTTGCAGCCGTTTGAGCTAAGATTTTAAAATTATTCACATAATGAAAACCTATACTTTGTTTCAGGCGAGTTTCCCATTCAAATGCATGTAACAGTGAGAAACGCATTGTCTTGGCGAAATAAAGCGTTTTCGTACAACTTCATATAAATCGCTGTAACTTTTGATAGAAGACTCAGAAACACATGTTTATGGCTTTATCTTATAGAACTCAATATCCCCGTGCTGGGCAAACAGGTTTTGCAGCCGTTTGAGCTAAGATTTTAAAATTATTCACATAATGAAAACCTATACTTTGTCTCGGGCGAGTTTCCCATTCAAATGCATGTAACAGTGAGAAATACACTGTCTTGGCGAAATAAAGCGTTTTTCAACCACTTCATATAAATCGCTGTAACTTTTGATAGAAGACTCAGAAACACAAGTTTATGGCTTTATCTTATAGAACTCAATATCCCCGTGCTGGGCAAACAGAACAGGTTTTGCAGCCGTTTGAGCTAAGATTTTAAAATTATTCACATAATGAAAACCTATACTTTGTTTCAGGCGAGTTTCCCATTCAAATGCATGTAACAGTGAGAAATACACTGTCTTGGCGAAATAAAGCGTTTTTCAACCACTTCATATAAATCGCTGTAACTTTTGATAGAAGACTCAGACAAACATATTTATGGCTTTATCGTATAGAACTCAAATCCCCGTGCTGGGCAAACAGGTTTTGCAGCCGTTTGAGCTAAGATTTTAAAATTATTCACATAATGAAAACCTATACTTTGTTTCAGGCGAGTTTCCCATTCAAATGCATGTAACAGTGAGAAACGCATTGTCTTGGCGAAATAAAGCGTTTTCGTACAACTTCATATAAATCGCTGTAACTTTTGATAGAAGACTCAGACAAACATGTTTATGGCTTTATCTTATAGAACTCAATATCCCCGTGCTGGGCAAACAGGTTTTGCAGCCGTTTGAGCTAAGATTTTAAAATTATTCACATAATGAAAACCTATACTTTGTTTCAGGCGAGTTTCCCATTCAAATGCATGTAACAGTGAGAAACGCATTGTCTTGGCGAAAGAAAGCATTTTTGTACAACTTCATATAAATCGCTGTAACTTTTGATAGAAGACTCAGACAAACATGTTTAGGGCTTTATCTTATGGAACTCAATATCCCCGTGCTGGGCAAACAGGTTTTGCAGCCGTTTGAGCTAAGATTTTAAAATTATTCACATAATGAAAACCTATACTTTGTTTCAGGCGAGTTTCCCATTCAAATGCATGTAACAGTGAGAAACGCATTGTCTTGGCGAAAGAAAGCATTTTTGTACAACTTCATATAAATCGCTGTAACTTTTGATAGAAGACTCAGAAACACATGTTTATGGCTTTATCTTATGGAACTCAATATCCCCGTGCTGGGCAAACAGGTTTTGCAGCCGTTTGAGCTAAGATTTTAAAATTATTCACATAATGAAAACCTATACTTTGTTTCAGGCGAGTTTCCCATTCAAATGCATGTAACAGTGAGAAACGCATTGTCTTGGCGAAATAAAGCGTTTTCGTACAACTTCATATAAATCGCTGTAACTTTTGATAGAAGACTCAGAAACACATGTTTATGGCTTTATCTTATGGAACTCAATATCCCCGTGCTGGGCAAACAGGTTTTGCAGCCGTTTGAGCTAAGATTTTAAAATTATTCACATAATGAAAACCTATACTTTGTTTCAGGCGAGTTTCCCATTCAAATGCATGTAACAGTGAGAAACGCATTGTCTTGGCGAAATAAAGCGTTTTCGTACAACTTCATATAAATCGCTGTAACTTTTGATAGAAGACTCAGAAACACATGTTTATGGCTTTATCTTATAGAACTCAATATCCCCGTGCTGGGCAAACAGGTTTTGCAGCCGTTTGAGCTAAGATTTTAAAATTATTCACATAATGAAAACCTATACTTTGTTTCAGGCGAGTTTCCCATTCAAATGCATGTAACAGTGAGAAACACACTGTCTTGGCGAAAGAAAGCATTTTTGTACAACTTCATATAAATCGCTGTAACTTTTGATAGAAGACTCAGAAACACATGTTTATGGCTTTATCTTATAGAACTCAATATCCCCGTGCTGGGCAAACAGGTTTTGCAGCCGTTTGAGCTAAGATTTTAAAATTATTCACATAATGAAAACCTATACTTTGTTTCAGGCGAGTTTCCCATTCAAATGCATGTAACAGTGAGAAACACACTGTCTTGGCGAAAGAAAGCATTTTTGTACAACTTCATATAAATCGCTGTAACTTTTGATAGAAGACTCAGAAACACATGTTTATGGCTTTATCTTATGGAACTCAATATCCCCGTGCTGGGCAAACAGGTTTTGCAGCCGTTTGAGCTAAGATTTTAAAATTATTCACATAATGAAAACCTATACTTTGTTTCAGGCGAGTTTCCCATTCAAATGCATGTAACAGTGAGAAACGCATTGTCTTGGCGAAATAAAGCGTTTTCGTACAACTTCATATAAATCGCTGTAACTTTTGATAGAAGACTCAGAAACACATGTTTATGGCTTTATCTTATAGAACTCAATATCCCCGTGCTGGGCAAACAGGTTTTGCAGCCGTTTGAGCTAAGATTTTAAAATTATTCACATAATGAAAACCTATACTTTGTTTCAGGCGAGTTTCCCATTCAAATGCATGTAACAGTGAGAAACACACTGTCTTGGCGAAAGAAAGCATTTTTGTACAACTTCATATAAATCGCTGTAACTTTTGATAGAAGACTCAGAAACACATGTTTATGGCTTTATCTTATAGAACTCAATATCCCCGTGCTGGGCAAACAGGTTTTGCAGCCGTTTGAGCTAAGATTTTAAAATTATTCACATAATGAAAACCTATACTTTGTTTCAGGCGAGTTTCCCATTCAAATGCATGTAACAGTGAGAAACACACTGTCTTGGCGAAAGAAAGCATTTTTGTACAACTTCATATAAATCGCTGTAACTTTTGATAGAAGACTCAGAAACACATGTTTATGGCTTTATCTTATGGAACTCAATATCCCCGTGCTGGGCAAACAGGTTTTGCAGCCGTTTGAGCTAAGATTTTAAAATTATTCACATAATGAAAACCTATACTTTGTTTCAGGCGAGTTTCCCATTCAAATGCATGTAACAGTGAGAAACGCATTGTCTTGGCGAAATAAAGCGTTTTCGTACAACTTCATATAAATCGCTGTAACTTTTGATAGAAGACTCAGAAACACATGTTTATGGCTTTATCTTATAGAACTCAATATCCCCGTGCTGGGCAAACAGGTTTTGCAGCCGTTTGAGCTAAGATTTTAAAATTATTCACATAATGAAAACCTATACTTTGTTTCAGGCGAGTTTCCCATTCAAATGCATGTAACAGTGAGAAACACACTGTCTTGGCGAAAGAAAGCATTTTTGTACAACTTCATATAAATCGCTGTAACTTTTGATAGAAGACTCAGAAACACATGTTTATGGCTTTATCTTATAGAACTCAATATCCCCGTGCTGGGCAAACAGGTTTTGCAGCCGTTTGAGCTAAGATTTTAAAATTATTCACATAATGAAAACCTATACTTTGTTTCAGGCGAGTTTCCCATTCAAATGCATGTAACAGTGAGAAACGCATTGTCTTGGCGAAATAAAGCGTTTTCGTACAACTTCATATAAATCGCTGTAACTTTTGATAGAAGACTCAGAAACACATGTTTATGGCTTTATCTTATAGAACTCAATATCCCCGTGCTGGGCAAACAGGTTTTGCAGCCGTTTGAGCTAAGATTTTAAAATTATTCACATAATGAAAACCTATACTTTGTCTCGGGCGAGTTTCCCATTCAAATGCATGTAACAGTGAGAAATACACTGTCTTGGCGAAATAAAGCGTTTTTCAACCACTTCATATAAATCGCTGTAACTTTTGATAGAAGACTCAGAAACACAAGTTTATGGCTTTATCTTATAGAACTCAATATCCCCGTGCTGGGCAAACAGAACAGGTTTTGCAGCCGTTTGAGCTAAGATTTTAAAATTATTCACATAATGAAAACCTATACTTTGTTTCAGGCGAGTTTCCCATTCAAATGCATGTAACAGTGAGAAATACACTGTCTTGGCGAAATAAAGCGTTTTTCAACCACTTCATATAAATCGCTGTAACTTTTGATAGAAGACTCAGACAAACATATTTATGGCTTTATCTTATAGAACTCAAATCCCCGTGCTGGGCAAACAGGTTTTGCAGCCGTTTGAGCTAAGATTTTAAAATTATTCACATAATGAAAACCTATACTTTGTTTCAGGCGAGTTTCCCATTCAAATGCATGTAACAGTGAGAAACGCATTGTCTTGGCGAAATAAAGCGTTTTCGTACAACTTCATATAAATCGCTGTAACTTTTGATAGAAGACTCAGACAAACATGTTTATGGCTTTATCTTATAGAACTCAATATCCCCGTGCTGGGCAAACAGGTTTTGCAGCCGTTTGAGCTAAGATTTTAAAATTATTCACATAATGAAAACCTATACTTTGTTTCAGGCGAGTTTCCCATTCAAATGCATGTAACAGTGAGAAACGCATTGTCTTGGCGAAAGAAAGCATTTTTGTACAACTTCATATAAATCGCTGTAACTTTTGATAGAAGACTCAGACAAACATGTTTAGGGCTTTATCTTATGGAACTCAATATCCCCGTGCTGGGCAAACAGGTTTTGCAGCCGTTTGAGCTAAGATTTTAAAATTATTCACATAATGAAAACCTATACTTTGTTTCAGGCGAGTTTCCCATTCAAATGCATGTAACAGTGAGAAACGCATTGTCTTGGCGAAAGAAAGCATTTTTGTACAACTTCATATAAATCGCTGTAACTTTTGATAGAAGACTCAGAAACACATGTTTATGGCTTTATCTTATGGAACTCAATATCCCCGTGCTGGGCAAACAGGTTTTGCAGCCGTTTGAGCTAAGATTTTAAAATTATTCACATAATGAAAACCTATACTTTGTTTCAGGCGAGTTTCCCATTCAAATGCATGTAACAGTGAGAAACGCATTGTCTTGGCGAAATAAAGCGTTTTCGTACAACTTCATATAAATCGCTGTAACTTTTGATAGAAGACTCAGAAACACATGTTTATGGCTTTATCTTATGGAACTCAATATCCCCGTGCTGGGCAAACAGGTTTTGCAGCCGTTTGAGCTAAGATTTTAAAATTATTCACATAATGAAAACCTATACTTTGTTTCAGGCGAGTTTCCCATTCAAATGCATGTAACAGTGAGAAACACACTGTCTTGGCGAAAGAAAGCATTTTTGTACAACTTCATATAAATCGCTGTAACTTTTGATAGAAGACTCAGAAACACATGTTTATGGCTTTATCTTATGGAACTCAATATCCCCGTGCTGGGCAAACAGGTTTTGCAGCCGTTTGAGCTAAGATTTTAAAATTATTCACATAATGAAAACCTATACTTTGTTTCAGGCGAGTTTCCCATTCAAATGCATGTAACAGTGAGAAACGCATTGTCTTGGCGAAATAAAGCGTTTTCGTACAACTTCATATAAATCGCTGTAACTTTTGATAGAAGACTCAGAAACACATGTTTATGGCTTTATCTTATAGAACTCAATATCCCCGTGCTGGGCAAACAGGTTTTGCAGCCGTTTGAGCTAAGATTTTAAAATTATTCACATAATGAAAACCTATACTTTGTTTCAGGCGAGTTTCCCATTCAAATGCATGTAACAGTGAGAAACACACTGTCTTGGCGAAAGAAAGCATTTTTGTACAACTTCATATAAATCGCTGTAACTTTTGATAGAAGACTCAGAAACACATGTTTATGGCTTTATCTTATAGAACTCAATATCCCCGTGCTGGGCAAACAGGTTTTGCAGCCGTTTGAGCTAAGATTTTAAAATTATTCACATAATGAAAACCTATACTTTGTTTCAGGCGAGTTTCCCATTCAAATGCATGTAACAGTGAGAAACACACTGTCTTGGCGAAAGAAAGCATTTTTGTACAACTTCATATAAATCGCTGTAACTTTTGATAGAAGACTCAGAAACACATGTTTATGGCTTTATCTTATAGAACTCAATATCCCCGTGCTGGGCAAACAGGTTTTGCAGCCGTTTGAGCTAAGATTTTAAAATTATTCACATAATGAAAACCTATACTTTGTCTCGGGCGAGTTTCCCATTCAAATGCATGTAACAGTGAGAAACGCATTGTGTTGGCGAAAGAAAGCATTTTTGTACAACTTCATATAAATCGCTGTAACTTTTGATAGAAGACTCAGACAAACATGTTTAGGGCTTTATCTTATGGAACTCAATATCCCCGTGCTGGGCAAACAGGTTTTGCAGCCGTTTGAGCTAAGATTTTAAAATTATTCACATAATGAAAACCTATACTTTGTCTCGGGCGAGTTTCCCATTCAAATGCATGTAACAGTGAGAAACGCATTGTCTTGGCGAAAGAAAGCATTTTTGTACAACTTCATATAAATCGCTGTAACTTTTGATAGAAGACTCAGACAAACATGTTTAGGGCTTTATCTTATGGAACTCAATATCCCCGTGCTGGGCAAACAGGTTTTGCAGCCGTTTGAGCTAAGATTTTAAAATTATTCACATAATGAAAACCTATACTTTGTTTCAGGCGAGTTTCCCATTCAAATGCATGTAACAGTGAGAAACACACTGTCTTGGCGAAAGAAAGCATTTTTGTACAACTTCATATAAATCGCTGTAACTTTTGATAGAAGACTCAGAAACACATGTTTATGGCTTTATCTTATAGAACTCAATATCCCCGTGCTGGGCAAACAGGTTTTGCAGCCGTTTGAGCTAAGATTTTAAAATTATTCACATAATGAAAACCTATACTTTGTTTCAGGCGAGTTTCCCATTCAAATGCATGTAACAGTGAGAAACGCATTGTCTTGGCGAAATAAAGCGTTTTCGTACAACTTCATATAAATCGCTGTAACTTTTGATAGAAGACTCAGAAACACATGTTTATGGCTTTATCTTATAGAACTCAATATCCCCGTGCTGGGCAAACAGGTTTTGCAGCCGTTTGAGCTAAGATTTTAAAATTATTCACATAATGAAAACCTATACTTTGTTTCAGGCGAGTTTCCCATTCAAATGCATGTAACAGTGAGAAACACACTGTCTTGGCGAAAGAAAGCATTTTTGTACAACTTCATATAAATCGCTGTAACTTTTGATAGAAGACTCAGACAAACATGTTTAGGGCTTTATCTTATGGAACTCAATATCCCCGTGCTGGGCAAACAGGTTTTGCAGCCGTTTGAGCTAAGATTTTAAAATTATTCACATAATGAAAACCTATACTTTGTCTCGGGCGAGTTTCCCATTCAAATGCATGTAACAGTGAGAAACGCATTGTCTTGGCGAAAGAAAGCATTTTTGTACAACTTCATATAAATCGCTGTAACTTTTGATAGAAGACTCAGACAAACATGTTTAGGGCTTTATCTTATGGAACTCAATATCCCCGTGCTGGGCAAACAGGTTTTGCAGCCGTTTGAGCTAAGATTTTAAAATTATTCACATAATGAAAACCTATACTTTGTCTCGGGCGAGTTTCCCATTCAAATGCATGTAACAGTGAGAAACGCATTGTCTTGGCGAAATAAAGCGTTTTTGAACAACTTCATATAAATCGCTGTAACTTTTGATAGAAGACTCAGACAAACATGTTTAGGGCTTTATCTTATGGAACTCAATATCCCCGTGCTGGGCAAACAGGTTTTGCAGCCGTTTGAGCTAAGATTTTAAAATTATTCACATAATGAAAACCTATACTTTGTTTCAGGCGAGTTTCCCATTCAAATGCATGTAACAGTGAGAAACGCATTGTCTTGGCGAAATAAAGCGTTTTCGTACAACTTCATATAAATCGCTGTAACTTTTGATAGAAGACTCAGAAACACATGTTTATGGCTTTATCTTATAGAACTCAATATCCCCGTGCTGGGCAAACAGGTTTTGCAGCCGTTTGAGCTAAGATTTTAAAATTATTCACATAATGAAAACCTATACTTTGTTTCAGGCGAGTTTCCCATTCAAATGCATGTAACAGTGAGAAACACACTGTCTTGGCGAAAGAAAGCATTTTTGTACAACTTCATATAAATCGCTGTAACTTTTGATAGAAGACTCAGAAACACATGTTTATGGCTTTATCTTATAGAACTCAATATCCCCGTGCTGGGCAAACAGGTTTTGCAGCCGTTTGAGCTAAGATTTTAAAATTATTCACATAATGAAAACCTATACTTTGTCTCGGGCGAGTTTCCCATTCAAATGCATGTAACAGTGAGAAACGCATTGTCTTGGCGAAATAAAGCGTTTTCGTACAACTTCATATAAATCGCTGTAACTTTTGATAGAAGACTCAGAAACACATGTTTATGGCTTTATCTTATAGAACTCAATATCCCCGTGCTGGGCAAACAGGTTTTGCAGCCGTTTGAGCTAAGATTTTAAAATTATTCACATAATGAAAACCTATACTTTGTTTCAGGCGAGTTTCCCATTCAAATGCATGTAACAGTGAGAAACACACTGTCTTGGCGAAAGAAAGCATTTTTGTACAACTTCATATAAATCGCTGTAACTTTTGATAGAAGACTCAGAAACACATGTTTATGGCTTTATCTTATAGAACTCAATATCCCCGTGCTGGGCAAACAGGTTTTGCAGCCGTTTGAGCTAAGATTTTAAAATTATTCACATAATGAAAACCTATACTTTGTTTCAGGCGAGTTTCCCATTCAAATGCATGTAACAGTGAGAAACGCATTGTCTTGGCGAAATAAAGCGTTTTCGTACAACTTCATATAAATCGCTGTAACTTTTGATAGAAGACTCAGAAACACATGTTTATGGCTTTATCTTATAGAACTCAATATCCCCGTGCTGGGCAAACAGGTTTTGCAGCCGTTTGAGCTAAGATTTTAAAATTATTCACATAATGAAAACCTATACTTTGTTTCAGGCGAGTTTCCCATTCAAATGCATGTAACAGTGAGAAACACACTGTCTTGGCGAAATAAAGCATTTTTGTACAACTTCATATAAATCGCTGTAACTTTTGATAGAAGACTCAGAAACACATGTTTATGGCTTTATCTTATAGAACTCAATATCCCCGTGCTGGGCAAACAGGTTTTGCAGCCGTTTGAGCTAAGATTTTAAAATTATTCACATAATGAAAACCTATACTTTGTTTCAGGCGAGTTTCCCATTCAAATGCATGTAACAGTGAGAAACACACTGTCTTGGCGAAAGAAAGCATTTTTGTACAACTTCATATAAATCGCTGTAACTTTTGATAGAAGACTCAGAAACACATGTTTATGGCTTTATCTTATAGAACTCAATATCCCCGTGCTGGGCAAACAGGTTTTGCAGCCGTTTGAGCTAAGATTTTAAAATTATTCACATAATGAAAACCTATACTTTGTTTCAGGCGAGTTTCCCATTCAAATGCATGTAACAGTGAGAAACACACTGTCTTGGCGAAAGAAAGCATTTTTGTACAACTTCATATAAATCGCTGTAACTTTTGATAGAAGACTCAGACAAACATGTTTAGGGCTTTATCTTATGGAACTCAATATCCCCGTGCTGGGCAAACAGGTTTTGCAGCCGTTTGAGCTAAGATTTTAAAATTATTCACATAATGAAAACCTATACTTTGTTTCAGGCGAGTTTCCCATTCAAATGCATGTAACAGTGAGAAACACACTGTCTTGGCGAAAGAAAGCATTTTTGTACAACTTCATATAAATCGCTGTAACTTTTGATAGAAGACTCAGACAAACATGTTTAGGGCTTTATCTTATGGAACTCAATATCCCCGTGCTGGGCAAACAGGTTTTGCAGCCGTTTGAGCTAAGATTTTAAAATTATTCACATAATGAAAACCTATACTTTGTCTCGGGCGAGTTTCCCATTCAAATGCATGTAACAGTGAGAAACGCATTGTCTTGGCGAAAGAAAGCATTTTTGTACAACTTCATATAAATCGCTGTAACTTTTGATAGAAGACTCAGACAAACATGTTTAGGGCTTTATCTTATGGAACTCAATATCCCCGTGCTGGGCAAACAGGTTTTGCAGCCGTTTGAGCTAAGATTTTAAAATTATTCACATAATGAAAACCTATACTTTGTTTCAGGCGAGTTTCCCATTCAAATGCATGTAACAGTGAGAAACACACTGTCTTGGCGAAAGAAAGCATTTTTGTACAACTTCATATAAATCGCTGTAACTTTTGATAGAAGACTCAGAAACACATGTTTAGGGCTTTATCTTATAGAACTCAATATCCCCGTGCTGGGCAAACAGGTTTTGCAGCCGTTTGAGCTAAGATTTAAAAATTATTCACATAATGAAAACCTATACTTTGTTTCAGGCGAGTTTCCCATTCAAATGCATGTAACAGTGAGAAACGCATTGTCTTGGCGAAATAAAGCGTTTTCGTACAACTTCATATAAATCGCTGTAACTTTTGATAGAAGACTCAGAAACACATGTTTATGGCTTTATCTTATAGAACTCAATATCCCCGTGCTGGGCAAACAGGTTTTGCAGCCGTTTGAGCTAAGATTTTAAAATTATTCACATAATGAAAACCTATACTTTGTTTCAGGCGAGTTTCCCATTCAAATGCATGTAACAGTGAGAAACACACTGTCTTGGCGAAAGAAAGCATTTTTGTACAACTTCATATAAATCGCTGTAACTTTTGATAGAAGACTCAGAAACACATGTTTATGGCTTTATCTTATAGAACTCAATATCCCCGTGCTGGGCAAACAGGTTTTGCAGCCGTTTGAGCTAAGATTTTAAAATTATTCACATAATGAAAACCTATACTTTGTTTCAGGCGAGTTTCCCATTCAAATGCATGTAACAGTGAGAAACGCATTGTCTTGGCGAAATAAAGCGTTTTCGTACAACTTCATATAAATCGCTGTAACTTTTGATAGAAGACTCAGAAACACATGTTTATGGCTTTATCTTATAGAACTCAATATCCCCGTGCTGGGCAAACAGGTTTTGCAGCCGTTTGAGCTAAGATTTTAAAATTATTCACATAATGAAAACCTATACTTTGTTTCAGGCGAGTTTCCCATTCAAATGCATGTAACAGTGAGAAATACACTGTCTTGGCGAAATAAAGCGTTTTTCAACCACTTCATATAAATCGCTGTAACTTTTGATAGAAGACTCAGACAAACATATTTATGGCTTTATCTTATAGAACTCAAATCCCCGTGCTGGGCAAACAGGTTTTGCAGCCGTTTGAGCTAAGATTTTAAAATTATTCACATAATGAAAACCTATACTTTGTTTCAGGCGAGTTTCCCATTCAAATCCATGTAACAGTGAGAAACGCATTGTCTTGGCGAAAGAAAGCATTTTTGTACAACTTCATATAAATCGCTGTAACTTTTGATAGAAGACTCAGAAACACATGTTTATGGCTTTATCTTATAGAACTCAATATCCCCGTGCTGGGCAAACAGGTTTTGCAGCCGTTTGAGCTAAGATTTTAAAATTATTCACATAATGAAAACCTATACTTTGTTTCAGGCGAGTTTCCCATTCAAATGCATGTAACAGTGAGAAACGCATTGTCTTGGCGAAATAAAGCGTTTTCGTACAACTTCATATAAATCGCTGTAACTTTTGATAGAAGACTCAGAAACACATGTTTATGGCTTTATCTTATAGAACTCAATATCCCCGTGCTGGGCAAACAGGTTTTGCAGCCGTTTGAGCTAAGATTTAAAAATTATTCACATAATGAAAACCTATACTTTGTTTCAGGCGAGTTTCCCATTCAAATGCATGTAACAGTGAGAAACACACTGTCTTGGCGAAAGAAAGCATTTTTGTACAACTTCATATAAATCGCTGTAACTTTTGATAGAAGACTCAGAAACACATGTTTATGGCTTTATCTTATAGAACTCAATATCCCCGTGCTGGGCAAACAGGTTTTGCAGCCGTTTGAGCTAAGATTTTAAAATTATTCACATAATGAAAACCTATACTTTGTTTCAGGCGAGTTTCCCATTCAAATGCATGTAACAGTGAGAAACACACTGTCTTGGCGAAAGAAAGCATTTTTGTACAACTTCATATAAATCGCTGTAACTTTTGATAGAAGACTCAGAAACACATGTTTATGGCTTTATCTTATAGAACTCAATATCCCCGTGCTGGGCAAACAGGTTTTGCAGCCGTTTGAGCTAAGATTTTAAAATTATTCACATAATGAAAACCTATACTTTGTCTCGGGCGAGTTTCCCATTCAAATGCATGTAACAGTGAGAAACTCATTGTCTTGGCGAAATAAAGCGTTTTTGAACAACTTCATATAAATCGCTGTAACTTTTGATAGAAGACTCAGAAACACATGTTTATGGCTTTATCTTATAGAACTCAATATCCCCGTGCTGGGCAAACAGGTTTTGCAGCCGTTTGAGCTAAGATTTTAAAATTATTCACATAATGAAAACCTATACTTTGTTTCAGGCGAGTTTCCCATTCAAATGCATGTAACAGTGAGAAACACACTGTCTTGGCGAAAGAAAGCATTTTTGTACAACTTCATATAAATCGCTGTAACTTTTGATAGAAGACTCAGACAAACATGTTTAGGGCTTTATCTTATGGAACTCAATATCCCCGTGCTGGGCAAACAGGTTTTGCAGCCGTTTGAGCTAAGATTTTAAAATTATTCACATAATGAAAACCTATACTTTGTCTCGGGCGAGTTTCCCATTCAAATGCATGTAACAGTGAGAAACGCATTGTCTTGGCGAAAGAAAGCGTTTTTGAACAACTTCATATAAATCGCTGTAACTTTTGATAGAAGACTCAGAAACACATGTTTATGGCTTTATCTTATAGAACTCAATATCCCCGTGCTGGGCAAACAGGTTTTGCAGCCGTTTGAGCTAAGATTTTAAAATTATTCACATAATGAAAACCTATACTTTGTTTCAGGCGAGTTTCCCATTCAAATGCATGTAACAGTGAGAAACACACTGTCTTGGCGAAAGAAAGCATTTTTGTACAACTTCATATAAATCGCTGTAACTTTTGATAGAAGACTCAGACAAACATGTTTAGGGCTTTATCTTATGGAACTCAATATCCCCGTGCTGGGCAAACAGGTTTTGCAGCCGTTTGAGCTAAGATTTTAAAATTATTCACATAATGAAAACCTATACTTTGTTTCAGGCGAGTTTCCCATTCAAATGCATGTAACAGTGAGAAACACACTGTCTTGGCGAAAGAAAGCATTTTTGTACAACTTCATATAAATCGCTGTAACTTTTGATAGAAGACTCAGACAAACATGTTTAGGGCTTTATCTTATGGAACTCAATATCCCCGTGCTGGGCAAACAGGTTTTGCAGCCGTTTGAGCTAAGATTTTAAAATTATTCACATAATGAAAACCTATACTTTGTCTCGGGCGAGTTTCCCATTCAAATGCATGTAACAGTGAGAAACGCATTGTCTTGGCGAAAGAAAGCATTTTTGTACAACTTCATATAAATCGCTGTAACTTTTGATAGAAGACTCAGACAAACATGTTTAGGGCTTTATCTTATGGAACTCAATATCCCCGTGCTGGGCAAACAGGTTTTGCAGCCGTTTGAGCTAAGATTTTAAAATTATTCACATAATGAAAACCTATACTTTGTTTCAGGCGAGTTTCCCATTCAAATGCATGTAACAGTGAGAAATACACTGTCTTGGCGAAATAAAGCGTTTTTCAACCACTTCATATAAATCGCTGTAACTTTTGATAGAAGACTCAGACAAACATATTTATGGCTTTATCTTATAGAACTCAAATCCCCGTGCTGGGCAAACAGGTTTTGCAGCCGTTTGAGCTAAGATTTTAAAATTATTCACATAATGAAAACCTATACTTTGTTTCAGGCGAGTTTCCCATTCAAATGCATGTAACAGTGAGAAACGCATTGTCTTGGCGAAATAAAGCGTTTTCGTACAACTTCATATAAATCGCTGTAACTTTTGATAGAAGACTCAGAAACACATGTTTATGGCTTTATCTTATAGAACTCAATATCCCCGTGCTGGGCAAACAGGTTTTGCAGCCGTTTGAGCTAAGATTTTAAAATTATTCACATAATGAAAACCTATACTTTGTTTCAGGCGAGTTTCCCATTCAAATGCATGTAACAGTGAGAAACACACTGTCTTGGCGAAAGAAAGCATTTTTGTACAACTTCATATAAATCGCTGTAACTTTTGATAGAAGACTCAGAAACACATGTTTATGGCTTTATCTTATAGAACTCAATATCCCCGTGCTGGGCAAACAGGTTTTGCAGCCGTTTGAGCTAAGATTTTAAAATTATTCACATAATGAAAACCTATACTTTGTCTCGGGCGAGTTTCCCATTCAAATGCATGTAACAGTGAGAAACTCATTGTCTTGGCGAAATAAAGCGTTTTTGAACAACTTCATATAAATCGCTGTAACTTTTGATAGAAGACTCAGAAACACATGTTTATGGCTTTATCTTATAGAACTCAATATCCCCGTGCTGGGCAAACAGGTTTTGCAGCCGTTTGAGCTAAGATTTTAAAATTATTCACATAATGAAAACCTATACTTTGTTTCAGGCGAGTTTCCCATTCAAATGCATGTAACAGTGAGAAACACACTGTCTTGGCGAAAGAAAGCATTTTTGTACAACTTCATATAAATCGCTGTAACTTTTGATAGAAGACTCAGACAAACATGTTTAGGGCTTTATCTTATGGAACTCAATATCCCCGTGCTGGGCAAACAGGTTTTGCAGCCGTTTGAGCTAAGATTTTAAAATTATTCACATAATGAAAACCTATACTTTGTCTCGGGCGAGTTTCCCATTCAAATGCATGTAACAGTGAGAAACGCATTGTCTTGGCGAAAGAAAGCGTTTTTGAACAACTTCATATAAATCGCTGTAACTTTTGATAGAAGACTCAGAAACACATGTTTATGGCTTTATCTTATAGAACTCAATATCCCCGTGCTGGGCAAACAGGTTTTGCAGCCGTTTGAGCTAAGATTTTAAAATTATTCACATAATGAAAACCTATACTTTGTTTCAGGCGAGTTTCCCATTCAAATGCATGTAACAGTGAGAAACACACTGTCTTGGCGAAAGAAAGCATTTTTGTACAACTTCATATAAATCGCTGTAACTTTTGATAGAAGACTCAGACAAACATGTTTAGGGCTTTATCTTATGGAACTCAATATCCCCGTGCTGGGCAAACAGGTTTTGCAGCCGTTTGAGCTAAGATTTTAAAATTATTCACATAATGAAAACCTATACTTTGTCTCGGGCGAGTTTCCCATTCAAATGCATGTAACAGTGAGAAACTCATTGTCTTGGCGAAAGAAAGCATTTTTGTACAACTTCATATAAATCGCTGTAACTTTTGATAGAAGACTCAGACAAACATGTTTAGGGCTTTATCTTATGGAACTCAATATCCCCGTGCTGGGCAAACAGGTTTTGCAGCCGTTTGAGCTAAGATTTTAAAATTATTCACATAATGAAAACCTATACTTTGTTTCAGGCGAGTTTCCCATTCAAATGCATGTAACAGTGAGAAACACACTGTCTTGGCGAAAGAAAGCATTTTTGTACAACTTCATATAAATCGCTGTAACTTTTGATAGAAGACTCAGACAAACATGTTTAGGGCTTTATCTTATGGAACTCAATATCCCCGTGCTGGGCAAACAGGTTTTGCAGCCGTTTGAGCTAAGATTTTAAAATTATTCACATAATGAAAACCTATACTTTGTCTCGGGCGAGTTTCCCATTCAAATGCATGTAACAGTGAGAAACGCATTGTCTTGGCGAAAGAAAGCATTTTTGTACAACTTCATATAAATCGCTGTAACTTTTGATAGAAGACTCAGACAAACATGTTTAGGGCTTTATCTTATGGAACTCAATATCCCCGTGCTGGGCAAACAGGTTTTGCAGCCGTTTGAGCTAAGATTTTAAAATTATTCACATAATGAAAACCTATACTTTGTTTCAGGCGAGTTTCCCATTCAAATCCATGTAACAGTGAGAAACGCATTGTCTTGGCGAAAGAAAGCATTTTTGTACAACTTCATATAAATCGCTGTAACTTTTGATAGAAGACTCAGAAACACATGTTTATGGCTTTATCTTATAGAACTCAATATCCCCGTGCTGGGCAAACAGGTTTTGCAGCCGTTTGAGCTAAGATTTTAAAATTATTCACATAATGAAAACCTATACTTTGTCTCGGGCGAGTTTCCCATTCAAATGCATGTAACAGTGAGAAACGCATTGTCTTGGCGAAAGAAAGCATTTTTGTACAACTTCATATAAATCGCTGTAACTTTTGATAGAAGACTCAGACAAACATGTTTAGGGCTTTATCTTATGGAACTCAATATCCCCGTGCTGGGCAAACAGGTTTTGCAGCCGTTTGAGCTAAGATTTTAAAATTATTCACATAATGAAAACCTATACTTTGTCTCGGGCGAGTTTCCCATTCAAATGCATGTAACAGTGAGAAACGCATTGTCTTGGCGAAATAAAGCGTTTTTGAACAACTTCATATAAATCGCTGTAACTTTTGATAGAAGACTCAGACAAACATGTTTAGGGCTTTATCTTATGGAACTCAATATCCCCGTGCTGGGCAAACAGGTTTTGCAGCCGTTTGAGCTAAGATTTTAAAATTATTCACATAATGAAAACCTATACTTTGTCTCGGGCGAGTTTCCCATTCAAATGCATGTAACAGTGAGAAACGCATTGTCTTGGCGAAAGAAAGCATTTTTGTACAACTTCATATAAATCGCTGTAACTTTTGATAGAAGACTCAGACAAACATGTTTAGGGCTTTATCTTATGGAACTCAATATCCCCGTGCTGGGCAAACAGGTTTTGCAGCCGTTTGAGCTAAGATTTTAAAATTATTCACATAATGAAAACCTATACTTTGTCTCGGGCGAGTTTCCCATTCAAATGCATGTAACAGTGAAAAACGCATTGTCTTGGCGAAAGAAAGCATTTTTGTACAACTTCATATAAATCGCTGTAACTTTTGATAGAAGACTCAGACAAACATGTTTAGGGCTTTATCTTATGGAACTCAATATCCCCGTGCTGGGCAAACAGGTTTTGCAGCCGTTTGAGCTAAGATTTTAAAATTATTCACATAATGAAAACCTATACTTTGTCTCGGGCGAGTTTCCCATTCAAATGCATGTAACAGTGAGAAACGCATTGTCTTGGCGAAAGAAAGCATTTTTGTACAACTTCATATAAATCGCTGTAACTTTTGATAGAAGACTCAGACAAACATGTTTAGGGCTTTATCTTATGGAACTCAATATCCCCGTGCTGGGCAAACAGGTTTTGCAGCCGTTTGAGCTAAGATTTTAAAATTATTCACATAATGAAAACCTATACTTTGTTTCAGGCGAGTTTCCCATTCAAATGCATGTAACAGTGAGAAACGCATTGTCTTGGCGAAATAAAGCGTTTTCGTACAACTTCATATAAATCGCTGTAACTTTTGATAGAAGACTCAGAAACACATGTTTATGGCTTTATCTTATAGAACTCAATATCCCCGTGCTGGGCAAACAGGTTTTGCAGCCGTTTGAGCTAAGATTTTAAAATTATTCACATAATGAAAACCTATACTTTGTTTCAGGCGAGTTTCCCATTCAAATGCATGTAACAGTGAGAAACACACTGTCTTGGCGAAAGAAAGCATTTTTGTACAACTTCATATAAATCGCTGTAACTTTTGATAGAAGACTCAGAAACACATGTTTATGGCTTTATCTTATAGAACTCAATATCCCCGTGCTGGGCAAACAGGTTTTGCAGCCGTTTGAGCTAAGATTTTAAAATTATTCACATAATGAAAACCTATACTTTGTTTCAGGCGAGTTTCCCATTCAAATGCATGTAACAGTGAGAAACGCATTGTCTTGGCGAAATAAAGCGTTTTCGTACAACTTCATATAAATCGCTGTAACTTTTGATAGAAGACTCAGAAACACATGTTTATGGCTTTATCTTATAGAACTCAATATCCCCGTGCTGGGCAAACAGGTTTTGCAGCCGTTTGAGCTAAGATTTTAAAATTATTCACATAATGAAAACCTATACTTTGTTTCAGGCGAGTTTCCCATTCAAATGCATGTAACAGTGAGAAACACACTGTCTTGGCGAAAGAAAGCATTTTTGTACAACTTCATATAAATCGCTGTAACTTTTGATAGAAGACTCAGAAACACATGTTTATGGCTTTATCTTATAGAACTCAATATCCCCGTGCTGGGCAAACAGGTTTTGCAGCCGTTTGAGCTAAGATTTTAAAATTATTCACATAATGAAAACCTATACTTTGTTTCAGGCGAGTTTCCCATTCAAATGCATGTAACAGTGAGAAACGCATTGTCTTGGCGAAATAAAGCGTTTTCGTACAACTTCATATAAATCGCTGTAACTTTTGATAGAAGACTCAGAAACACATGTTTATGGCTTTATCTTATAGAACTCAATATCCCCGTGCTGGGCAAACAGGTTTTGCAGCCGTTTGAGCTAAGATTTTAAAATTATTCACATAATGAAAACCTATACTTTGTTTCAGGCGAGTTTCCCATTCAAATGCATGTAACAGTGAGAAACACACTGTCTTGGCGAAAGAAAGCATTTTTGTACAACTTCATATAAATCGCTGTAACTTTTGATAGAAGACTCAGAAACACATGTTTATGGCTTTATCTTATAGAACTCAATATCCCCGTGCTGGGCAAACAGGTTTTGCAGCCGTTTGAGCTAAGATTTTAAAATTATTCACATAATGAAAACCTATACTTTGTCTCGGGCGAGTTTCCCATTCAAATGCATGTAACAGTGAGAAACGCATTGTCTTGGCGAAAGAAAGCATTTTTGTACAACTTCATATAAATCGCTGTAACTTTTGATAGAAGACTCAGACAAACATGTTTAGGGCTTTATCTTATGGAACTCAATATCCCCGTGCTGGGCAAACAGGTTTTGCAGCCGTTTGAGCTAAGATTTTAAAATTATTCACATAATGAAAACCTATACTTTGTCTCGGGCGAGTTTCCCATTCAAATGCATGTAACAGTGAGAAACACACTGTCTTGGCGAAAGAAAGCATTTTTGTACAACTTCATATAAATCGCTGTAACTTTTGATAGAAGACTCAGAAACACATGTTTATGGCTTTATCTTATAGAACTCAATATCCCCGTGCTGGGCAAACAGGTTTTGCAGCCGTTTGAGCTAAGATTTTAAAATTATTCACATAATGAAAACCTATACTTTGTCTCGGGCGAGTTTCCCATTCAAATGCATGTAACAGTGAGAAACGCATTGTCTTGGCGAAAGAAAGCATTTTTGTACAACTTCATATAAATCGCTGTAACTTTTGATAGAAGACTCAGACAAACATGTTTAGGGCTTTATCTTATGGAACTCAATATCCCCGTGCTGGGCAAACAGGTTTTGCAGCCGTTTGAGCTAAGATTTTAAAATTATTCACATAATGAAAACCTATACTTTGTTTCAGGCGAGTTTCCCATTCAAATGCATGTAACAGTGAGAAACACACTGTCTTGGCGAAAGAAAGCATTTTTGTACAACTTCATATAAATCGCTGTAACTTTTGATAGAAGACTCAGAAACACATGTTTATGGCTTTATCTTATAGAACTCAATATCCCCGTGCTGGGCAAACAGGTTTTGCAGCCGTTTGAGCTAAGATTTTAAAATTATTCACATAATGAAAACCTATACTTTGTTTCAGGCGAGTTTCCCATTCAAATGCATGTAACAGTGAGAAACGCATTGTCTTGGCGAAATAAAGCGTTTTCGTACAACTTCATATAAATCGCTGTAACTTTTGATAGAAGACTCAGAAACACATGTTTATGGCTTTATCTTATAGAACTCAATATCCCCGTGCTGGGCAAACAGGTTTTGCAGCCGTTTGAGCTAAGATTTTAAAATTATTCACATAATGAAAACCTATACTTTGTTTCAGGCGAGTTTCCCATTCAAATGCATGTAACAGTGAGAAACACACTGTCTTGGCGAAAGAAAGCATTTTTGTACAACTTCATATAAATCGCTGTAACTTTTGATAGAAGACTCAGAAACACATGTTTATGGCTTTATCTTATAGAACTCAATATCCCCGTGCTGGGCAAACAGGTTTTGCAGCCGTTTGAGCTAAGATTTTAAAATTATTCACATAATGAAAACCTATACTTTGTTTCAGGCGAGTTTCCCATTCAAATGCATGTAACAGTGAGAAACGCATTGTCTTGGCGAAATAAAGCGTTTTTGTACAACTTCATATAAATCGCTGTAACTTTTGATAGAAGACTCAGAAACACATGTTTATGGCTTTATCTTATAGAACTCAATATCCCCGTGCTGGGCAAACAGGTTTTGCAGCCGTTTGAGCTAAGATTTTAAAATTATTCACATAATGAAAACCTATACTTTGTTTCAGGCGAGTTTCCCATTCAAATGCATGTAACAGTGAGAAACACACTGTCTTGGCGAAAGAAAGCATTTTTGTACAACTTCATATAAATCGCTGTAACTTTTGATAGAAGACTCAGAAACACATGTTTATGGCTTTATCTTATAGAACTCAATATCCCCGTGCTGGGCAAACAGGTTTTGCAGCCGTTTGAGCTAAGATTTTAAAATTATTCACATAATGAAAACCTATACTTTGTTTCAGGCGAGTTTCCCATTCAAATGCATGTAACAGTGAGAAACACACTGTCTTGGCGAAAGAAAGCATTTTTGTACAACTTCATATAAATCGCTGTAACTTTTGATAGAAGACTCAGAAACACATGTTTATGGCTTTATCTTATAGAACTCAATATCCCCGTGCTGGGCAAACAGGTTTTGCAGCCGTTTGAGCTAAGATTTTAAAATTATTCACATAATGAAAACCTATACTTTGTCTCGGGCGAGTTTCCCATTCAAATGCATGTAACAGTGAGAAACGCATTGTCTTGGCGAAAGAAAGCATTTTTGTACAACTTCATATAAATCGCTGTAACTTTTGATAGAAGACTCAGACAAACATGTTTAGGGCTTTATCTTATGGAACTCAATATCCCCGTGCTGGGCAAACAGGTTTTGCAGCCGTTTGAGCTAAGATTTTAAAATTATTCACATAATGAAAACCTATACTTTGTTTCAGGCGAGTTTCCCATTCAAATGCATGTAACAGTGAGAAACGCATTGTCTTGGCGAAATAAAGCGTTTTCGTACAACTTCATATAAATCGCTGTAACTTTTGATAGAAGACTCAGACAAACATGTTTAGGGCTTTATCTTATGGAACTCAATATCCCCGTGCTGGGCAAACAGGTTTTGCAGCCGTTTGAGCTAAGATTTTAAAATTATTCACATAATGAAAACCTATACTTTGTCTCGGGCGAGTTTCCCATTCAAATGCATGTAACAGTGAGAAACTCATTGTCTTGGCGAAATAAAGCGTTTTTGAACAACTTCATATAAATCGCTGTAACTTTTGATAGAAGACTCAGAAACACATGTTTATGGCTTTATCTTATAGAACTCAATATCCCCGTGCTGGGCAAACAGGTTTTGCAGCCGTTTGAGCTAAGATTTTAAAATTATTCACATAATGAAAACCTATACTTTGTTTCAGGCGAGTTTCCCATTCAAATGCATGTAACAGTGAGAAACGCATTGTCTTGGCGAAATAAAGCGTTTTTGTACAACTTCATATAAATCGCTGTAACTTTTGATAGAAGACTCAGAAACACATGTTTAGGGCTTTATCTTATGGAACTCAATATCCCCGTGCTGGGCAAACAGGTTTTGCAGCCGTTTGAGCTAAGATTTTAAAATTATTCACATAATGAAAACCTATACTTTGTTTCAGGCGAGTTTCCCATTCAAATGCATGTAACAGTGAGAAACGCATTGTCTTGGCGAAATAAAGCGTTTTTGTACAACTTCATATAAATCGCTGTAACTTTTGATAGAAGACTCAGAAACACATGTTTATGGCTTTATCTTATAGAACTCAATATCCCCGTGCTGGGCAAACAGGTTTTGCAGCCGTTTGAGCTAAGATTTTAAAATTATTCACATAATGAAAACCTATACTTTGTTTCAGGCGAGTTTCCCATTCAAATGCATGTAACAGTGAGAAACACACTGTCTTGGCGAAAGAAAGCATTTTTGTACAACTTCATATAAATCGCTGTAACTTTTGATAGAAGACTCAGAAACACATGTTTATGGCTTTATCTTATAGAACTCAATATCCCCGTGCTGGGCAAACAGGTTTTGCAGCCGTTTGAGCTAAGATTTTAAAATTATTCACATAATGAAAACCTATACTTTGTTTCAGGCGAGTTTCCCATTCAAATGCATGTAACAGTGAGAAACGCATTGTCTTGGCGAAATAAAGCGTTTTCGTACAACTTCATATAAATCGCTGTAACTTTTGATAGAAGACTCAGACAAACATGTTTAGGGCTTTATCTTATGGAACTCAATATCCCCGTGCTGGGCAAACAGGTTTTGCAGCCGTTTGAGCTAAGATTTTAAAATTATTCACATAATGAAAACCTATACTTTGTCTCGGGCGAGTTTCCCATTCAAATGCATGTAACAGTGAGAAACTCATTGTCTTGGCGAAATAAAGCGTTTTTGAACAACTTCATATAAATCGCTGTAACTTTTGATAGAAGACTCAGAAACACATGTTTATGGCTTTATCTTATAGAACTCAATATCCCCGTGCTGGGCAAACAGGTTTTGCAGCCGTTTGAGCTAAGATTTTAAAATTATTCACATAATGAAAACCTATACTTTGTTTCAGGCGAGTTTCCCATTCAAATGCATGTAACAGTGAGAAACGCATTGTCTTGGCGAAATAAAGCGTTTTCGTACAACTTCATATAAATCGCTGTAACTTTTGATAGAAGACTCAGAAACACATGTTTAGGGCTTTATCTTATGGAACTCAATATCCCCGTGCTGGGCAAACAGGTTTTGCAGCCGTTTGAGCTAAGATTTTAAAATTATTCACATAATGAAAACCTATACTTTGTTTCAGGCGAGTTTCCCATTCAAATGCATGTAACAGTGAGAAACGCATTGTCTTGGCGAAATAAAGCGTTTTCGTACAACTTCATATAAATCGCTGTAACTTTTGATAGAAGACTCAGAAACACATGTTTATGGCTTTATCTTATAGAACTCAATATCCCCGTGCTGGGCAAACAGGTTTTGCAGCCGTTTGAGCTAAGATTTTAAAATTATTCACATAATGAAAACCTATACTTTGTTTCAGGCGAGTTTCCCATTCAAATGCATGTAACAGTGAGAAACACACTGTCTTGGCGAAAGAAAGCATTTTTGTACAACTTCATATAAATCGCTGTAACTTTTGATAGAAGACTCAGAAACACATGTTTATGGCTTTATCTTATAGAACTCAATATCCCCGTGCTGGGCAAACAGGTTTTGCAGCCGTTTGAGCTAAGATTTTAAAATTATTCACATAATGAAAACCTATACTTTGTTTCAGGCGAGTTTCCCATTCAAATGCATGTAACAGTGAGAAACACACTGTCTTGGCGAAAGAAAGCATTTTTGTACAACTTCATATAAATCGCTGTAACTTTTGATAGAAGACTCAGAAACACATGTTTATGGCTTTATCTTATAGAACTCAATATCCCCGTGCTGGGCAAACAGGTTTTGCAGCCGTTTGAGCTAAGATTTTAAAATTATTCACATAATGAAAACCTATACTTTGTTTCAGGCGAGTTTCCCATTCAAATGCATGTAACAGTGAGAAACACACTGTCTTGGCGAAAGAAAGCATTTTTGTACAACTTCATATAAATCGCTGTAACTTTTGATAGAAGACTCAGAAACACATGTTTATGGCTTTATCTTATAGAACTCAATATCCCCGTGCTGGGCAAACAGGTTTTGCAGCCGTTTGAGCTAAGATTTTAAAATTATTCACATAATGAAAACCTATACTTTGTCTCGGGCGAGTTTCCCATTCAAATGCATGTAACAGTGAGAAACGCATTGTCTTGGCGAAAGAAAGCATTTTTGTACAACTTCATATAAATCGCTGTAACTTTTGATAGAAGACTCAGACAAACATGTTTAGGGCTTTATCTTATGGAACTCAATATCCCCGTGCTGGGCAAACAGGTTTTGCAGCCGTTTGAGCTAAGATTTTAAAATTATTCACATAATGAAAACCTATACTTTGTCTCGGGCGAGTTTCCCATTCAAATGCATGTAACAGTGAGAAACACACTGTCTTGGCGAAAGAAAGCATTTTTGTACAACTTCATATAAATCGCTGTAACTTTTGATAGAAGACTCAGAAACACATGTTTATGGCTTTATCTTATAGAACTCAATATCCCCGTGCTGGGCAAACAGGTTTTGCAGCCGTTTGAGCTAAGATTTTAAAATTATTCACATAATGAAAACCTATACTTTGTCTCGGGCGAGTTTCCCATTCAAATGCATGTAACAGTGAGAAACGCATTGTCTTGGCGAAAGAAAGCATTTTTGTACAACTTCATATAAATCGCTGTAACTTTTGATAGAAGACTCAGACAAACATGTTTAGGGCTTTATCTTATGGAACTCAATATCCCCGTGCTGGGCAAACAGGTTTTGCAGCCGTTTGAGCTAAGATTTTAAAATTATTCACATAATGAAAACCTATACTTTGTTTCAGGCGAGTTTCCCATTCAAATGCATGTAACAGTGAGAAACACACTGTCTTGGCGAAAGAAAGCATTTTCGTACAACTTCATATAAATCGCTGTAACTTTTGATAGAAGACTCAGAAACACATGTTTATGGCTTTATCTTATAGAACTCAATATCCCCGTGCTGGGCAAACAGGTTTTGCAGCCGTTTGAGCTAAGATTTTAAAATTATTCACATAATGAAAACCTATACTTTGTTTCAGGCGAGTTTCCCATTCAAATGCATGTAACAGTGAGAAACACACTGTCTTGGCGAAAGAAAGCATTTTTGTACAACTTCATATAAATCGCTGTAACTTTTGATAGAAGACTCAGAAACACATGTTTATGGCTTTATCTTATAGAACTCAATATCCCCGTGCTGGGCAAACAGGTTTTGCAGCCGTTTGAGCTAAGATTTTAAAATTATTCACATAATGAAAACCTATACTTTGTTTCAGGCGAGTTTCCCATTCAAATGCATGTAACAGTGAGAAACGCATTGTCTTGGCGAAATAAAGCGTTTTCGTACAACTTCATATAAATCGCTGTAACTTTTGATAGAAGACTCAGAAACACATGTTTATGGCTTTATCTTATAGAACTCAATATCCCCGTGCTGGGCAAACAGGTTTTGCAGCCGTTTGAGCTAAGATTTTAAAATTATTCACATAATGAAAACCTATACTTTGTTTCAGGCGAGTTTCCCATTCAAATGCATGTAACAGTGAGAAACACACTGTCTTGGCGAAAGAAAGCATTTTTGTACAACTTCATATAAATCGCTGTAACTTTTGATAGAAGACTCAGAAACACATGTTTATGGCTTTATCTTATAGAACTCAATATCCCCGTGCTGGGCAAACAGGTTTTGCAGCCGTTTGAGCTAAGATTTTAAAATTATTCACATAATGAAAACCTATACTTTGTTTCAGGCGAGTTTCCCATTCAAATGCATGTAACAGTGAGAAACGCATTGTCTTGGCGAAATAAAGCGTTTTCGTACAACTTCATATAAATCGCTGTAACTTTTGATAGAAGACTCAGAAACACATGTTTATGGCTTTATCTTATAGAACTCAATATCCCCGTGCTGGGCAAACAGGTTTTGCAGCCGTTTGAGCTAAGATTTTAAAATTATTCACATAATGAAAACCTATACTTTGTTTCAGGCGAGTTTCCCATTCAAATGCATGTAACAGTGAGAAACACACTGTCTTGGCGAAAGAAAGCATTTTTGTACAACTTCATATAAATCGCTGTAACTTTTGATAGAAGACTCAGAAACACATGTTTATGGCTTTATCTTATAGAACTCAATATCCCCGTGCTGGGCAAACAGGTTTTGCAGCCGTTTGAGCTAAGATTTTAAAATTATTCACATAATGAAAACCTATACTTTGTTTCAGGCGAGTTTCCCATTCAAATGCATGTAACAGTGAGAAACGCATTGTCTTGGCGAAATAAAGCGTTTTCGTACAACTTCATATAAATCGCTGTAACTTTTGATAGAAGACTCAGAAACACATGTTTATGGCTTTATCTTATAGAACTCAATATCCCCGTGCTGGGCAAACAGGTTTTGCAGCCGTTTGAGCTAAGATTGAAAAATTATTCACATAATGAAAACCTATACTTTGTCTCGGGCGAGTTTCCCATTCAAATGCATGTAACAGTGAGAAACACACTGTCTTGGCGAAAGAAAGCATTTTTGTACAACTTCATATAAATCGCTGTAACTTTTGATAGAAGACTCAGAAACACATGTTTATGGCTTTATCTTATAGAACTCAATATCCCCGTGCTGGGCAAACAGGTTTTGCAGCCGTTTGAGCTAAGATTTTAAAATTATTCACATAATGAAAACCTATACTTTGTTTCAGGCGAGTTTCCCATTCAAATGCATGTAACAGTGAGAAACACACTGTCTTGGCGAAAGAAAGCATTTTTGTACAACTTCATATAAATCGCTGTAACTTTTGATAGAAGACTCAGACAAACATGTTTATGGCTTTATCTTATAGAACTCAATATCCCCGTGCTGGGCAAACAGGTTTTGCAGCCGTTTGAGCTAAGAATTAAAAATTATTCACATAATGAAAACTTATACTTTGTCTCGGGCGAGTTTCCCATTCAAATGCATGTAACAGTGAGAAACACACTGTCTTGGCGAAAGAAAGCATTTTTGTACAACTTCATATAAATCGCTGTAACTTTTGATAGAAGACTCAGAAACACATGTTTATGGCTTTATCTTATAGAAGTCAATATCCCCGTGCTGGGCAAACAGGTTTTGCAGCCGTTTGAGCTAAGATTTTAAAATTATTCACATAATGAAAACCTATACTTTGTCTCGGGCGAGTTTCCCATTCAAATGCATGTAACAGTGAGAAACACACTGTCTTGGCGAAAGAAAGCATTTTTGTACAACTTCATATAAATCGCTGTAACTTTTGATAGAAGACTCAGAAACACATGTTTATGGCTTTATCTTATAGAAGTCAATATCCCCGTGCTGGGCAAACAGGTTTTGCAGCCGTTTGAGCTAAGATTTAAAAATTATTCACATAATGAAAACCTATACTTTGTCTCGGGCGAGTTTCCCATTCAAATGCATGTAACAGTGAGAAACACACTGTCTTGGCGAAAGAAAGCATTTTTGTACAACTTCATATAAATCGCTGTAACTTTTGATAGAAGACTCAGAAACACATGTTTAGGGCTTTATCTTATGGAACTCAATATCCCCGTGCTGGGCAAACAGGTTTTGCAGCCGTTTGAGCTAAGATTTAAAAATTATTCACATAATGAAAACCTATACTTTGTCTCGGGCGAGTTTCCCATTCAAATGCATGTAACAGTGAGAAACACACTGTCTTGGCGAAAGAAAGCATTTTTGTACAACTTCATATAAATCGCTGTAACTTTTGATAGAAGACTCAGAAACACATGTTTAGGGCTTTATCTTATAGAACTCAATATCCCCGTGCTGGGCAAACAGGTTTTGCAGCCGTTTGAGCTAAGATTTAAAAATTATTCACATAATGAAAACCTATACTTTGTTTCAGGCGAGTTTCCCATTCAAATGCATGTAACAGTGAGAAACGCATTGTCTTGGCGAAATAAAGCGTTTTCGTACAACTTCATATAAATCGCTGTAACTTTTGATAGAAGACTCAGAAACACATGTTTATGGCTTTATCTTATAGAACTCAATATCCCCGTGCTGGGCAAACAGGTTTTGCAGCCGTTTGAGCTAAGATTTTAAAATTATTCACATAATGAAAACCTATACTTTGTTTCAGGCGAGTTTCCCATTCAAATGCATGTAACAGTGAGAAACACACTGTCTTGGCGAAAGAAAGCATTTTTGTACAACTTCATATAAATCGCTGTAACTTTTGATAGAAGACTCAGAAACACATGTTTATGGCTTTATCTTATAGAACTCAATATCCCCGTGCTGGGCAAACAGGTTTTGCAGCCGTTTGAGCTAAGATTTTAAAATTATTCACATAATGAAAACCTATACTTTGTTTCAGGCGAGTTTCCCATTCAAATGCATGTAACAGTGAGAAACGCACTGTCTTGGCGAAAGAAAGCATTTTTGTACAACTTCATATAAATCGCTGTAACTTTTGATAGAAGACTCAGAAACACATGTTTATGGCTTTATCTTATAGAACTCAATATCCCCGTGCTGGGCAAACAGGTTTTGCAGCCGTTTGAGCTAAGATTTTAAAATTATTCACATAATGAAAACCTATACTTTGTTTCAGGCGAGTTTCCCATTCAAATGCATGTAACAGTGAGAAACGCATTGTCTTGGCGAAATAAAGCGTTTTCGTACAACTTCATATAAATCGCTGTAACTTTTGATAGAAGACTCAGAAACACATGTTTATGGCTTTATCTTATAGAACTCAATATCCCCGTGCTGGGCAAACAGGTTTTGCAGCCGTTTGAGCTAAGATTGAAAAATTATTCACATAATGAAAACCTATACTTTGTCTCGGGCGAGTTTCCCATTCAAATGCATGTAACAGTGAGAAACACACTGTCTTGGCGAAAGAAAGCATTTTTGTACAACTTCATATAAATCGCTGTAACTTTTGATAGAAGACTCAGAAACACATGTTTATGGCTTTATCTTATAGAACTCAATATCCCCGTGCTGGGCAAACAGGTTTTGCAGCCGTTTGAGCTAAGATTTTAAAATTATTCACATAATGAAAACCTATACTTTGTTTCAGGCGAGTTTCCCATTCAAATGCATGTAACAGTGAGAAACACACTGTCTTGGCGAAAGAAAGCATTTTTGTACAACTTCATATAAATCGCTGTAACTTTTGATAGAAGACTCAGACAAACATGTTTATGGCTTTATCTTATAGAACTCAATATCCCCGTGCTGGGCAAACAGGTTTTGCAGCCGTTTGAGCTAAGAATTAAAAATTATTCACATAATGAAAACCTATACTTTGTCTCGGGCGAGTTTCCCATTCAAATGCATGTAACAGTGAGAAACACACTGTCTTGGCGAAAGAAAGCATTTTTGTACAACTTCATATAAATCGCTGTAACTTTTGATAGAAGACTCAGACAAACATGTTTATGGCTTTATCTTATAGAACTCAATATCCCCGTGCTGGGCAAACAGGTTTTGCAGCCGTTTGAGCTAAGAATTAAAAATTATTCACATAATGAAAACCTATACTTTGTCTCGGGCGAGTTTCCCATTCAAATGCATGTAACAGTGAGAAACACACTGTCTTGGCGAAAGAAAGCATTTTTGTACAACTTCATATAAATCGCTGTAACTTTTGATAGAAGACTCAGAAACACATGTTTATGGCTTTATCTTATAGAAGTCAATATCCCCGTGCTGGGCAAACAGGTTTTGCAGCCGTTTGAGCTAAGATTTTAAAATTATTCACATAATGAAAACCTATACTTTGTCTCGGGCGAGTTTCCCATTCAAATGCATGTAACAGTGAGAAACACACTGTCTTGGCGAAAGAAAGCATTTTTGTACAACTTCATATAAATCGCTGTAACTTTTGATAGAAGACTCAGAAACACATGTTTATGGCTTTATCTTATAGAAGTCAATATCCCCGTGCTGGGCAAACAGGTTTTGCAGCCGTTTGAGCTAAGATTTAAAAATTATTCACATAATGAAAACCTATACTTTGTCTCGGGCGAGTTTCCCATTCAAATGCATGTAACAGTGAGAAACACACTGTCTTGGCGAAAGAAAGCATTTTTGTACAACTTCATATAAATCGCTGTAACTTTTGATAGAAGACTCAGAAACACATGTTTAGGGCTTTATCTTATGGAACTCAATATCCCCGTGCTGGGCAAACAGGTTTTGCAGCCGTTTGAGCTAAGATTTAAAAATTATTCACATAATGAAAACCTATACTTTGTCTCGGGCGAGTTTCCCATTCAAATGCATGTAACAGTGAGAAACGCATTGTCTTGGCGAAAGAAAGCATTTTTGTACAACTTCATATAAATCGCTGTAACTTTTGATAGAAGACTCAGAAACACATGTTTATGGCTTTATCTTATGGAACTCAATATCCCCGTGCTGGGCAAACAGGTTTTGCAGCCGTTTGAGCTAAGATTTAAAAATTATTCACATAATGAAAACCTATACTTTGTCTCGGGCGAGTTTCCCATTCAAATGCATGTAACAGTGAGAAACACACTGTCTTGGCGAAAGAAAGCATTTTTGTACAACTTCATATAAATCGCTGTAACTTTTGATAGAAGACTCAGAAACACATGTTTATGGCTTTATCTTATAGAAGTCAATATCCCCGTGCTGGGCAAACAGGTTTTGCAGCCGTTTGAGCTAAGATTTTAAAATTATTCACATAATGAAAACCTATACTTTGTCTCGGGCGAGTTTCCCATTCAAATGCATGTAACAGTGAGAAACACACTGTCTTGGCGAAAGAAAGCATTTTTGTACAACTTCATATAAATCGCTGTAACTTTTGATAGAAGACTCAGAAACACATGTTTATGGCTTTATCTTATAGAACTCAATATCCCCGTGCTGGGCAAACAGGTTTTGCAGCCGTTTGAGCTAAGATTTAAAAATTATTCACATAATGAAAACCTATACTTTGTCTCGGGCGAGTTTCCCATTCAAATGCATGTAACAGTGAGAAACACACTGTCTTGGCGAAAGAAAGCATTTTTGTACAACTTCATATAAATCGCTGTAACTTTTGATAGAAGACTCAGAAACACATGTTTAGGGCTTTATCTTATGGAACTCAATATCCCCGTGCTGGGCAAACAGGTTTTGCAGCCGTTTGAGCTAAGATTTAAAAATTATTCACATAATGAAAACCTATACTTTGTCTCGGGCGAGTTTCCCATTCAAATGCATGTAACAGTGAGAAACACACTGTCTTGGCGAAAGAAAGCATTTTTGTACAACTTCATATAAATCGCTGTAACTTTTGATAGAAGACTCAGAAACACATGTTTAGGGCTTTATCTTATGGAACTCAATATCCCCGTGCTGGGCAAACAGGTTTTGCAGCCGTTTGAGCTAAGATTTAAAAATTATTCACATAATGAAAACCTATACTTTGTCTCGGGCGAGTTTCCCATTCAAATGCATGTAACAGTGAGAAACACACTGTCTTGGCGAAAGAAAGCATTTTTGTACAACTTCATATAAATCGCTGTAACTTTTGATAGAAGACTCAGAAACACATGTTTAGGGCTTTATCTTATGGAACTCAATATCCCCGTGCTGGGCAAACAGGTTTTGCAGCCGTTTGAGCTAAGATTTAAAAATTATTCACATAATGAAAACCTATACTTTGTCTCGGGCGAGTTTCCCATTCAAATGCATGTAACAGTGAGAAACACACTGTCTTGGCGAAAGAAAGCATTTTTGTACAACTTCATATAAATCGCTGTAACTTTTGATAGAAGACTCAGAAACACATGTTTATGGCTTTATCTTATAGAACTCAATATCCCCGTGCTGGGCAAACAGGTTTTGCAGCCGTTTGAGCTAAGATTTAAAAATTATTCACATAATGAAAACCTATACTTTGTTTCAGGCGAGTTTCCCATTCAAATGCATGTAACAGTGAGAAACGCATTGTCTTGGCGAAATAAAGCGTTTTCGTACAACTTCATATAAATCGCTGTAACTTTTGATAGAAGACTCAGAAACACATGTTTATGGCTTTATCTTATAGAACTCAATATCCCCGTGCTGGGCAAACAGGTTTTGCAGCCGTTTGAGCTAAGATTTTAAAATTATTCACATAATGAAAACCTATACTTTGTTTCAGGCGAGTTTCCCATTCAAATGCATGTAACAGTGAGAAACACACTGTCTTGGCGAAAGAAAGCATTTTTGTACAACTTCATATAAATCGCTGTAACTTTTGATAGAAGACTCAGAAACACATGTTTATGGCTTTATCTTATAGAAGTCAATATCCCCGTGCTGGGCAAACAGGTTTTGCAGCCGTTTGAGCTAAGATTTTAAAATTATTCACATAATGAAAACCTATACTTTGTTTCAGGCGAGTTTCCCATTCAAATGCATGTAACAGTGAGAAACGCACTGTCTTGGCGAAAGAAAGCGTTTTCGTACAACTTCATATAAATCGCTGTAACTTTTGATAGAAGACTCAGAAACACATGTTTATGGCTTTATCTTATAGAACTCAATATCCCCGTGCTGGGCAAACAGGTTTTGCAGCCGTTTGAGCTAAGATTTAAAAATTATTCACATAATGAAAACCTATACTTTGTCTCGGGCGAGTTTCCCATTCAAATGCATGTAACAGTGAGAAACACACTGTCTTGGCGAAAGAAAGCATTTTTGTACAACTTCATATAAATCGCTGTAACTTTTGATAGAAGACTCAGAAACACATGTTTAGGGCTTTATCTTATGGAACTCAATATCCCCGTGCTGGGCAAACAGGTTTTGCAGCCGTTTGAGCTAAGATTTAAAAATTATTCACATAATGAAAACCTATACTTTGTCTCGGGCGAGTTTCCCATTCAAATGCATGTAACAGTGAGAAACACACTGTCTTGGCGAAAGAAAGCATTTTTGTACAACTTCATATAAATCGCTGTAACTTTTGATAGAAGACTCAGAAACACATGTTTATGGCTTTATCTTATAGAACTCAATATCCCCGTGCTGGGCAAACAGGTTTTGCAGCCGTTTGAGCTAAGATTTTAAAATTATTCACATAATGAAAACCTATACTTTGTTTCAGGCGAGTTTCCCATTCAAATGCATGTAACAGTGAGAAACACACTGTCTTGGCGAAAGAAAGCATTTTTGTACAACTTCATATAAATCGCTGTAACTTTTGATAGAAGACTCAGACAAACATGTTTATGGCTTTATCTTATAGAACTCAATATCCCCGTGCTGGGCAAACAGGTTTTGCAGCCGTTTGAGCTAAGATTTAAAAATTATTCACATAATGAAAACCTATACTTTGTCTCGGGCGAGTTTCCCATTCAAATGCATGTAACAGTGAGAAACACACTGTCTTGGCGAAAGAAAGCATTTTTGTACAACTTCATATAAATCGCTGTAACTTTTGATAGAAGACTCAGAAACACATGTTTAGGGCTTTATCTTATGGAACTCAATATCCCCGTGCTGGGCAAACAGGTTTTGCAGCCGTTTGAGCTAAGATTTAAAAATTATTCACATAATGAAAACCTATACTTTGTCTCGGGCGAGTTTCCCATTCAAATGCATGTAACAGTGAGAAACACACTGTCTTGGCGAAAGAAAGCATTTTTGTACAACTTCATATAAATCGCTGTAACTTTTGATAGAAGACTCAGAAACACATGTTTAGGGCTTTATCTTATGGAACTCAATATCCCCGTGCTGGGCAAACAGGTTTTGCAGCCGTTTGAGCTAAGATTTAAAAATTATTCACATAATGAAAACCTATACTTTGTCTCGGGCGAGTTTCCCATTCAAATGCATGTAACAGTGAGAAACACACTGTCTTGGCGAAAGAAAGCATTTTTGTACAACTTCATATAAATCGCTGTAACTTTTGATAGAAGACTCAGAAACACATGTTTATGGCTTTATCTTATAGAACTCAATATCCCCGTGCTGGGCAAACAGGTTTTGCAGCCGTTTGAGCTAAGATTTAAAAATTATTCACATAATGAAAACCTATACTTTGTTTCAGGCGAGTTTCCCATTCAAATGCATGTAACAGTGAGAAACGCATTGTCTTGGCGAAATAAAGCGTTTTCGTACAACTTCATATAAATCGCTGTAACTTTTGATAGAAGACTCAGAAACACATGTTTATGGCTTTATCTTATAGAACTCAATATCCCCGTGCTGGGCAAACAGGTTTTGCAGCCGTTTGAGCTAAGATTTTAAAATTATTCACATAATGAAAACCTATACTTTGTTTCAGGCGAGTTTCCCATTCAAATGCATGTAACAGTGAGAAACACACTGTCTTGGCGAAAGAAAGCATTTTTGTACAACTTCATATAAATCGCTGTAACTTTTGATAGAAGACTCAGAAACACATGTTTATGGCTTTATCTTATAGAAGTCAATATCCCCGTGCTGGGCAAACAGGTTTTGCAGCCGTTTGAGCTAAGATTTTAAAATTATTCACATAATGAAAACCTATACTTTGTTTCAGGCGAGTTTCCCATTCAAATGCATGTAACAGTGAGAAACGCACTGTCTTGGCGAAAGAAAGCGTTTTCGTACAACTTCATATAAATCGCTGTAACTTTTGATAGAAGACTCAGAAACACATGTTTATGGCTTTATCTTATAGAACTCAATATCCCCGTGCTGGGCAAACAGGTTTTGCAGCCGTTTGAGCTAAGATTTAAAAATTATTCACATAATGAAAACCTATACTTTGTCTCGGGCGAGTTTCCCATTCAAATGCATGTAACAGTGAGAAACACACTGTCTTGGCGAAAGAAAGCATTTTTGTACAACTTCATATAAATCGCTGTAACTTTTGATAGAAGACTCAGAAACACATGTTTAGGGCTTTATCTTATGGAACTCAATATCCCCGTGCTGGGCAAACAGGTTTTGCAGCCGTTTGAGCTAAGATTTAAAAATTATTCACATAATGAAAACCTATACTTTGTCTCGGGCGAGTTTCCCATTCAAATGCATGTAACAGTGAGAAACACACTGTCTTGGCGAAAGAAAGCATTTTTGTACAACTTCATATAAATCGCTGTAACTTTTGATAGAAGACTCAGAAACACATGTTTATGGCTTTATCTTATAGAACTCAATATCCCCGTGCTGGGCAAACAGGTTTTGCAGCCGTTTGAGCTAAGATTTTAAAATTATTCACATAATGAAAACCTATACTTTGTTTCAGGCGAGTTTCCCATTCAAATGCATGTAACAGTGAGAAACACACTGTCTTGGCGAAAGAAAGCATTTTTGTACAACTTCATATAAATCGCTGTAACTTTTGATAGAAGACTCAGACAAACATGTTTATGGCTTTATCTTATAGAACTCAATATCCCCGTGCTGGGCAAACAGGTTTTGCAGCCGTTTGAGCTAAGAATTAAAAATTATTCACATAATGAAAACTTATACTTTGTCTCGGGCGAGTTTCCCATTCAAATGCATGTAACAGTGAGAAACACACTGTCTTGGCGAAAGAAAGCATTTTTGTACAACTTCATATAAATCGCTGTAACTTTTGATAGAAGACTCAGAAACACATGTTTATGGCTTTATCTTATAGAAGTCAATATCCCCGTGCTGGGCAAACAGGTTTTGCAGCCGTTTGAGCTAAGATTTTAAAATTATTCACATAATGAAAACCTATACTTTGTCTCGGGCGAGTTTCCCATTCAAATGCATGTAACAGTGAGAAACACACTGTCTTGGCGAAAGAAAGCATTTTTGTACAACTTCATATAAATCGCTGTAACTTTTGATAGAAGACTCAGAAACACATGTTTATGGCTTTATCTTATAGAAGTCAATATCCCCGTGCTGGGCAAACAGGTTTTGCAGCCGTTTGAGCTAAGATTTAAAAATTATTCACATAATGAAAACCTATACTTTGTCTCGGGCGAGTTTCCCATTCAAATGCATGTAACAGTGAGAAACACACTGTCTTGGCGAAAGAAAGCATTTTTGTACAACTTCATATAAATCGCTGTAACTTTTGATAGAAGACTCAGAAACACATGTTTAGGGCTTTATCTTATGGAACTCAATATCCCCGTGCTGGGCAAACAGGTTTTGCAGCCGTTTGAGCTAAGATTTAAAAATTATTCACATAATGAAAACCTATACTTTGTCTCGGGCGAGTTTCCCATTCAAATGCATGTAACAGTGAGAAACACACTGTCTTGGCGAAAGAAAGCATTTTTGTACAACTTCATATAAATCGCTGTAACTTTTGATAGAAGACTCAGAAACACATGTTTATGGCTTTATCTTATAGAAGTCAATATCCCCGTGCTGGGCAAACAGGTTTTGCAGCCGTTTGAGCTAAGATTTAAAAATTATTCACATAATGAAAACCTATACTTTGTCTCGGGCGAGTTTCCCATTCAAATGCATGTAACAGTGAGAAACACACTGTCTTGGCGAAAGAAAGCATTTTTGTACAACTTCATATAAATCGCTGTAACTTTTGATAGAAGACTCAGAAACACATGTTTAGGGCTTTATCTTATGGAACTCAATATCCCCGTGCTGGGCAAACAGGTTTTGCAGCCGTTTGAGCTAAGATTTAAAAATTATTCACATAATGAAAACCTATACTTTGTCTCGGG
Organism: Aulonocara sp. 'chitande type north' Nkhata Bay; assembly: GCF_057382095.1. NCBI lineage: Eukaryota > Metazoa > Chordata > Actinopteri > Cichliformes > Cichlidae > Aulonocara > Aulonocara sp. 'chitande type north' Nkhata Bay. The sequence goes on from NC_141354.1 coordinate 731,428, forward strand.
CGAGTTTCCCATTCAAATGCATGTAACAGTGAGAAACACACTGTCTTGGCGAAAGAAAGCATTTTTGTACAACTTCATATAAATCGCTGTAACTTTTGATAGAAGACTCAGAAACACATGTTTATGGCTTTATCTTATAGAAGTCAATATCCCCGTGCTGGGCAAACAGGTTTTGCAGCCGTTTGAGCTAAGATTTTAAAATTATTCACATAATGAAAACCTATACTTTGTCTCGGGCGAGTTTCCCATTCAAATGCATGTAACAGTGAGAAACACACTGTCTTGGCGAAAGAAAGCATTTTTGTACAACTTCATATAAATCGCTGTAACTTTTGATAGAAGACTCAGAAACACATGTTTATGGCTTTATCTTATAGAAGTCAATATCCCCGTGCTGGGCAAACAGGTTTTGCAGCCGTTTGAGCTAAGATTTAAAAATTATTCACATAATGAAAACCTATACTTTGTCTCGGGCGAGTTTCCCATTCAAATGCATGTAACAGTGAGAAACACACTGTCTTGGCGAAAGAAAGCATTTTTGTACAACTTCATATAAATCGCTGTAACTTTTGATAGAAGACTCAGAAACACATGTTTAGGGCTTTATCTTATGGAACTCAATATCCCCGTGCTGGGCAAACAGGTTTTGCAGCCGTTTGAGCTAAGATTTAAAAATTATTCACATAATGAAAACCTATACTTTGTCTCGGGCGAGTTTCCCATTCAAATGCATGTAACAGTGAGAAACACACTGTCTTGGCGAAAGAAAGCATTTTTGTACAACTTCATATAAATCGCTGTAACTTTTGATAGAAGACTCAGAAACACATGTTTAGGGCTTTATCTTATGGAACTCAATATCCCCGTGCTGGGCAAACAGGTTTTGCAGCCGTTTGAGCTAAGATTTAAAAATTATTCACATAATGAAAACCTATACTTTGTCTCGGGCGAGTTTCCCATTCAAATGCATGTAACAGTGAGAAACACACTGTCTTGGCGAAAGAAAGCATTTTTGTACAACTTCATATAAATCGCTGTAACTTTTGATAGAAGACTCAGAAACACATGTTTATGGCTTTATCTTATAGAAGTCAATATCCCCGTGCTGGGCAAACAGGTTTTGCAGCCGTTTGAGCTAAGATTTAAAAATTATTCACATAATGAAAACCTATACTTTGTCTCGGGCGAGTTTCCCATTCAAATGCATGTAACAGTGAGAAACACACTGTCTTGGCGAAAGAAAGCATTTTTGTACAACTTCATATAAATCGCTGTAACTTTTGATAGAAGACTCAGAAACACATGTTTAGGGCTTTATCTTATGGAACTCAATATCCCCGTGCTGGGCAAACAGGTTTTGCAGCCGTTTGAGCTAAGATTTAAAAATTATTCACATAATGAAAACCTATACTTTGTCTCGGGCGAGTTTCCCATTCAAATGCATGTAACAGTGAGAAACACACTGTCTTGGCGAAAGAAAGCATTTTTGTACAACTTCATATAAATCGCTGTAACTTTTGATAGAAGACTCAGAAACACATGTTTATGGCTTTATCTTATAGAAGTCAATATCCCCGTGCTGGGCAAACAGGTTTTGCAGCCGTTTGAGCTAAGATTTAAAAATTATTCACATAATGAAAACCTATACTTTGTCTCGGGCGAGTTTCCCATTCAAATGCATGTAACAGTGAGAAACACACTGTCTTGGCGAAAGAAAGCATTTTTGTACAACTTCATATAAATCGCTGTAACTTTTGATAGAAGACTCAGAAACACATGTTTAGGGCTTTATCTTATGGAACTCAATATCCCCGTGCTGGGCAAACAGGTTTTGCAGCCGTTTGAGCTAAGATTTAAAAATTATTCACATAATGAAAACCTATACTTTGTTTCAGGCGAGTTTCCCATTCAAATGCATGTAACAGTGAGAAACGCATTGTCTTGGCGAAAGAAAGCATTTTTGTACAACTTCATATAAATCGCTGTAACTTTTGATAGAAGACTCAGAAACACATGTTTATGGCTTTATCTTATGGAACTCAATATCCCCGTGCTGGGCAAACAGGTTTTGCAGCCGTTTGAGCTAAGATTTTAAAATTATTCACATAATGAAAACCTATACTTTGTCTCGGGCGAGTTTCCCATTCAAATGCATGTAACAGTGAGAAACACACTGTCTTGGCGAAAGAAAGCATTTTTGTACAACTTCATATAAATCGCTGTAACTTTTGATAGAAGACTCAGACAAACATGTTTATGGCTTTATCTTATAGAACTCAATATCCCCGTGCTGGGCAAACAGGTTTTGCAGCCGTTTGAGCTAAGATTTTAAAATTATTCACATAATGAAAACCTATACTTTGTCTCGGGCGAGTTTCCCATTCAAATGCATGTAACAGTGAGAAACACACTGTCTTGGCGAAAGAAAGCATTTTTGTACAACTTCATATAAATCGCTGTAACTTTTGATAGAAGACTCAGAAATACATATTTATGGGCTGGGCAAACAGGTTTTGCAGCTGTTTGAGCTAAGATGTTAAAGTTATTCACATGATGAAAACCAATACTTTGCGTCGGGCGAGAACTCCATTCAAATGCATGTAATAGCGAGAAAAGCACTAACATGGTGAAATAAAGCGTTTTTCGTGGTCTTCATAAAGACAGCTGTAAATTTTGATAGAAGACTCAGAAATACATATTTATGGGCTGGGCAAACAGGTTTTGCAGCTGTTTGAGCTAAGATGTTAAAGTTATTCACATAATGAAAACCTATGCTTTGTTTCGTGCGAGTTTCCCATTCAAATGCATGTAACAGTGAGAAACACACTGTCTTGGCGAAAGAAAGCATTTTTGTACAACTTCATATGAATCGCTGTAACTTTTGATAGAAGACTCAGAAACACATGTTTATGGCTTTATCTTATAGAACTCAATATCCCCGTGCTGGGCAAACAGGTTTTGCAGCCGTTTGAGCTAAGAATTAAAAATTATTTACATAATGAAAACCTATACTTTGTCTCGGGCGAGTTTCCCATTCAAATGCATGTAACAGTGAGAAACACACTGTCTTGGCGAAAGAAAGCATTTTTGTACAACTTCATATAAATCGCTGTAACTTTTGATAGAAGACTCAGAAACACATGTTTATGGCTTTATCTTATAGAACTCAATATCCCCGTGCTGGGCAAACAGGTTTTGCAGCCGTTTGAGCTAAGATTTAAAAATTATTCACATAATGAAAACCTATACTTTGTCTCGGGCGAGTTTCCCATTCAAATGCATGTAACAGTGAGAAACACACTGTCTTGGCGAAAGAAAGCATTTTTGTACAACTTCATATAAATCGCTGTAACTTTTGATAGAAGACTCAGAAACACATGTTTAGGGCTTTATCTTATGGAACTCAATATCCCCGTGCTGGGCAAACAGGTTTTGCAGCCGTTTGAGCTAAGATTTAAAAATTATTCACATAATGAAAACCTATACTTTGTCTCGGGCGAGTTTCCCATTCAAATGCATGTAACAGTGAGAAACACACTGTCTTGGCGAAAGAAAGCATTTTTGTACAACTTCATATAAATCGCTGTAACTTTTGATAGAAGACTCAGAAACACATGTTTATGGCTTTATCTTATAGAAGTCAATATCCCCGTGCTGGGCAAACAGGTTTTGCAGCCGTTTGAGCTAAGATTTAAAAATTATTCACATAATGAAAACCTATACTTTGTCTCGGGCGAGTTTCCCATTCAAATGCATGTAACAGTGAGAAACACACTGTCTTGGCGAAAGAAAGCATTTTTGTACAACTTCATATAAATCGCTGTAACTTTTGATAGAAGACTCAGAAACACATGTTTATGGCTTTATCTTATAGAAGTCAATATCCCCGTGCTGGGCAAACAGGTTTTGCAGCCGTTTGAGCTAAGATTTTAAAATTATTCACATAATGAAAACCTATACTTTGTCTCGGGCGAGTTTCCCATTCAAATGCATGTAACAGTGAGAAACACACTGTCTTGGCGAAAGAAAGCATTTTTGTACAACTTCATATAAATCGCTGTAACTTTTGATAGAAGACTCAGAAACACATGTTTATGGCTTTATCTTATAGAAGTCAATATCCCCGTGCTGGGCAAACAGGTTTTGCAGCCGTTTGAGCTAAGATTTAAAAATTATTCACATAATGAAAACCTATACTTTGTCTCGGGCGAGTTTCCCATTCAAATGCATGTAACAGTGAGAAACACACTGTCTTGGCGAAAGAAAGCATTTTTGTACAACTTCATATAAATCGCTGTAACTTTTGATAGAAGACTCAGAAACACATGTTTAGGGCTTTATCTTATGGAACTCAATATCCCCGTGCTGGGCAAACAGGTTTTGCAGCCGTTTGAGCTAAGATTTAAAAATTATTCACATAATGAAAACCTATACTTTGTCTCGGGCGAGTTTCCCATTCAAATGCATGTAACAGTGAGAAACACACTGTCTTGGCGAAAGAAAGCATTTTTGTACAACTTCATATAAATCGCTGTAACTTTTGATAGAAGACTCAGAAACACATGTTTATGGCTTTATCTTATAGAAGTCAATATCCCCGTGCTGGGCAAACAGGTTTTGCAGCCGTTTGAGCTAAGATTTAAAAATTATTCACATAATGAAAACCTATACTTTGTCTCGGGCGAGTTTCCCATTCAAATGCATGTAACAGTGAGAAACACACTGTCTTGGCGAAAGAAAGCATTTTTGTACAACTTCATATAAATCGCTGTAACTTTTGATAGAAGACTCAGAAACACATGTTTAGGGCTTTATCTTATGGAACTCAATATCCCCGTGCTGGGCAAACAGGTTTTGCAGCCGTTTGAGCTAAGATTTAAAAATTATTCACATAATGAAAACCTATACTTTGTCTCGGGCGAGTTTCCCATTCAAATGCATGTAACAGTGAGAAACACACTGTCTTGGCGAAAGAAAGCATTTTTGTACAACTTCATATAAATCGCTGTAACTTTTGATAGAAGACTCAGAAACACATGTTTATGGCTTTATCTTATAGAAGTCAATATCCCCGTGCTGGGCAAACAGGTTTTGCAGCCGTTTGAGCTAAGATTTTAAAATTATTCACATAATGAAAACCTATACTTTGTCTCGGGCGAGTTTCCCATTCAAATGCATGTAACAGTGAGAAACACACTGTCTTGGCGAAAGAAAGCATTTTTGTACAACTTCATATAAATCGCTGTAACTTTTGATAGAAGACTCAGAAACACATGTTTATGGCTTTATCTTATAGAAGTCAATATCCCCGTGCTGGGCAAACAGGTTTTGCAGCCGTTTGAGCTAAGATTTAAAAATTATTCACATAATGAAAACCTATACTTTGTCTCGGGCGAGTTTCCCATTCAAATGCATGTAACAGTGAGAAACACACTGTCTTGGCGAAAGAAAGCATTTTTGTACAACTTCATATAAATCGCTGTAACTTTTGATAGAAGACTCAGAAACACATGTTTAGGGCTTTATCTTATGGAACTCAATATCCCCGTGCTGGGCAAACAGGTTTTGCAGCCGTTTGAGCTAAGATTTAAAAATTATTCACATAATGAAAACCTATACTTTGTCTCGGGCGAGTTTCCCATTCAAATGCATGTAACAGTGAGAAACACACTGTCTTGGCGAAAGAAAGCATTTTTGTACAACTTCATATAAATCGCTGTAACTTTTGATAGAAGACTCAGAAACACATGTTTAGGGCTTTATCTTATGGAACTCAATATCCCCGTGCTGGGCAAACAGGTTTTGCAGCCGTTTGAGCTAAGATTTAAAAATTATTCACATAATGAAAACCTATACTTTGTCTCGGGCGAGTTTCCCATTCAAATGCATGTAACAGTGAGAAACACACTGTCTTGGCGAAAGAAAGCATTTTTGTACAACTTCATATAAATCGCTGTAACTTTTGATAGAAGACTCAGAAACACATGTTTATGGCTTTATCTTATAGAAGTCAATATCCCCGTGCTGGGCAAACAGGTTTTGCAGCCGTTTGAGCTAAGATTTAAAAATTATTCACATAATGAAAACCTATACTTTGTCTCGGGCGAGTTTCCCATTCAAATGCATGTAACAGTGAGAAACACACTGTCTTGGCGAAAGAAAGCATTTTTGTACAACTTCATATAAATCGCTGTAACTTTTGATAGAAGACTCAGAAACACATGTTTAGGGCTTTATCTTATGGAACTCAATATCCCCGTGCTGGGCAAACAGGTTTTGCAGCCGTTTGAGCTAAGATTTAAAAATTATTCACATAATGAAAACCTATACTTTGTCTCGGGCGAGTTTCCCATTCAAATGCATGTAACAGTGAGAAACACACTGTCTTGGCGAAAGAAAGCATTTTTGTACAACTTCATATAAATCGCTGTAACTTTTGATAGAAGACTCAGAAACACATGTTTATGGCTTTATCTTATAGAAGTCAATATCCCCGTGCTGGGCAAACAGGTTTTGCAGCCGTTTGAGCTAAGATTTAAAAATTATTCACATAATGAAAACCTATACTTTGTCTCGGGCGAGTTTCCCATTCAAATGCATGTAACAGTGAGAAACACACTGTCTTGGCGAAAGAAAGCATTTTTGTACAACTTCATATAAATCGCTGTAACTTTTGATAGAAGACTCAGAAACACATGTTTAGGGCTTTATCTTATGGAACTCAATATCCCCGTGCTGGGCAAACAGGTTTTGCAGCCGTTTGAGCTAAGATTTAAAAATTATTCACATAATGAAAACCTATACTTTGTTTCAGGCGAGTTTCCCATTCAAATGCATGTAACAGTGAGAAACGCATTGTCTTGGCGAAAGAAAGCATTTTTGTACAACTTCATATAAATCGCTGTAACTTTTGATAGAAGACTCAGAAACACATGTTTATGGCTTTATCTTATGGAACTCAATATCCCCGTGCTGGGCAAACAGGTTTTGCAGCCGTTTGAGCTAAGATTTTAAAATTATTCACATAATGAAAACCTATACTTTGTCTCGGGCGAGTTTCCCATTCAAATGCATGTAACAGTGAGAAACACACTGTCTTGGCGAAAGAAAGCATTTTTGTACAACTTCATATAAATCGCTGTAACTTTTGATAGAAGACTCAGACAAACATGTTTATGGCTTTATCTTATAGAACTCAATATCCCCGTGCTGGGCAAACAGGTTTTGCAGCCGTTTGAGCTAAGATTTTAAAATTATTCACATAATGAAAACCTATACTTTGTCTCGGGCGAGTTTCCCATTCAAATGCATGTAACAGTGAGAAACACACTGTCTTGGCGAAAGAAAGCATTTTTGTACAACTTCATATAAATCGCTGTAACTTTTGATAGAAGACTCAGAAATACATATTTATGGGCTGGGCAAACAGGTTTTGCAGCCGTTTGAGCTAAGATTTTAAAATTATTCACATAATGAAAACCTATACTTTGTGTCGGGCGAGTTTCCCATTCAAATGCATGTAACAGTGAGAAACGCACTGTCTTGGCGAAATAAAGCGTTTTTCGTACAACTTCATATAAATCGCTGTAAATTTTGATAGAAGACTCAGAAATACATATTTATGGGCTGGGCAAACAGGTTTTGCAGCTGTTTGAGCTAAGATGTTAAAGTTATTCACATAATGAAAACCTATGCTTTGTTTCGTGCGAGTTTCCCATTCAAATGCATGTAACAGTGAGAAACACACTGTCTTGGCGAAAGAAAGCATTTTTGTACAACTTCATATGAATCGCTGTAACTTTTGATAGAAGACTCAGAAACACATGTTTATGGCTTTATCTTATAGAACTCAATATCCCCGTGCTGGGCAAACAGGTTTTGCAGCCGTTTGAGCTAAGAATTAAAAATTATTTACATAATGAAAACCTATACTTTGTCTCGGGCGAGTTTCCCATTCAAATGCATGTAACAGTGAGAAACACACTGTCTTGGCGAAAGAAAGCATTTTTGTACAACTTCATATAAATCGCTGTAACTTTTGATAGAAGACTCAGAAACACATGTTTATGGCTTTATCTTATAGAACTCAATATCCCCGTGCTGGGCAAACAGGTTTTGCAGCCGTTTGAGCTAAGATTTAAAAATTATTCACATAATGAAAACCTATACTTTGTCTCGGGCGAGTTTCCCATTCAAATGCATGTAACAGTGAGAAACACACTGTCTTGGCGAAAGAAAGCATTTTTGTACAACTTCATATAAATCGCTGTAACTTTTGATAGAAGACTCAGAAACACATGTTTAGGGCTTTATCTTATGGAACTCAATATCCCCGTGCTGGGCAAACAGGTTTTGCAGCCGTTTGAGCTAAGATTTAAAAATTATTCACATAATGAAAACCTATACTTTGTCTCGGGCGAGTTTCCCATTCAAATGCATGTAACAGTGAGAAACACACTGTCTTGGCGAAAGAAAGCATTTTTGTACAACTTCATATAAATCGCTGTAACTTTTGATAGAAGACTCAGAAACACATGTTTATGGCTTTATCTTATAGAAGTCAATATCCCCGTGCTGGGCAAACAGGTTTTGCAGCCGTTTGAGCTAAGATTTAAAAATTATTCACATAATGAAAACCTATACTTTGTCTCGGGCGAGTTTCCCATTCAAATGCATGTAACAGTGAGAAACACACTGTCTTGGCGAAAGAAAGCATTTTTGTACAACTTCATATAAATCGCTGTAACTTTTGATAGAAGACTCAGAAACACATGTTTAGGGCTTTATCTTATGGAACTCAATATCCCCGTGCTGGGCAAACAGGTTTTGCAGCCGTTTGAGCTAAGATTTAAAAATTATTCACATAATGAAAACCTATACTTTGTCTCGGGCGAGTTTCCCATTCAAATGCATGTAACAGTGAGAAACACACTGTCTTGGCGAAAGAAAGCATTTTTGTACAACTTCATATAAATCGCTGTAACTTTTGATAGAAGACTCAGAAACACATGTTTAGGGCTTTATCTTATGGAACTCAATATCCCCGTGCTGGGCAAACAGGTTTTGCAGCCGTTTGAGCTAAGATTTAAAAATTATTCACATAATGAAAACCTATACTTTGTCTCGGGCGAGTTTCCCATTCAAATGCATGTAACAGTGAGAAACACACTGTCTTGGCGAAAGAAAGCATTTTTGTACAACTTCATATAAATCGCTGTAACTTTTGATAGAAGACTCAGAAACACATGTTTATGGCTTTATCTTATAGAAGTCAATATCCCCGTGCTGGGCAAACAGGTTTTGCAGCCGTTTGAGCTAAGATTTAAAAATTATTCACATAATGAAAACCTATACTTTGTCTCGGGCGAGTTTCCCATTCAAATGCATGTAACAGTGAGAAACACACTGTCTTGGCGAAAGAAAGCATTTTTGTACAACTTCATATAAATCGCTGTAACTTTTGATAGAAGACTCAGAAACACATGTTTAGGGCTTTATCTTATGGAACTCAATATCCCCGTGCTGGGCAAACAGGTTTTGCAGCCGTTTGAGCTAAGATTTAAAAATTATTCACATAATGAAAACCTATACTTTGTCTCGGGCGAGTTTCCCATTCAAATGCATGTAACAGTGAGAAACACACTGTCTTGGCGAAAGAAAGCATTTTTGTACAACTTCATATAAATCGCTGTAACTTTTGATAGAAGACTCAGAAACACATGTTTAGGGCTTTATCTTATGGAACTCAATATCCCCGTGCTGGGCAAACAGGTTTTGCAGCCGTTTGAGCTAAGATTTAAAAATTATTCACATAATGAAAACCTATACTTTGTCTCGGGCGAGTTTCCCATTCAAATGCATGTAACAGTGAGAAACACACTGTCTTGGCGAAAGAAAGCATTTTTGTACAACTTCATATAAATCGCTGTAACTTTTGATAGAAGACTCAGAAACACATGTTTATGGCTTTATCTTATAGAAGTCAATATCCCCGTGCTGGGCAAACAGGTTTTGCAGCCGTTTGAGCTAAGATTTAAAAATTATTCACATAATGAAAACCTATACTTTGTCTCGGGCGAGTTTCCCATTCAAATGCATGTAACAGTGAGAAACACACTGTCTTGGCGAAAGAAAGCATTTTTGTACAACTTCATATAAATCGCTGTAACTTTTGATAGAAGACTCAGAAACACATGTTTAGGGCTTTATCTTATGGAACTCAATATCCCCGTGCTGGGCAAACAGGTTTTGCAGCCGTTTGAGCTAAGATTTAAAAATTATTCACATAATGAAAACCTATACTTTGTTTCAGGCGAGTTTCCCATTCAAATGCATGTAACAGTGAGAAACGCATTGTCTTGGCGAAAGAAAGCATTTTTGTACAACTTCATATAAATCGCTGTAACTTTTGATAGAAGACTCAGAAACACATGTTTATGGCTTTATCTTATGGAACTCAATATCCCCGTGCTGGGCAAACAGGTTTTGCAGCCGTTTGAGCTAAGATTTTAAAATTATTCACATAATGAAAACCTATACTTTGTCTCGGGCGAGTTTCCCATTCAAATGCATGTAACAGTGAGAAACACACTGTCTTGGCGAAAGAAAGCATTTTTGTACAACTTCATATAAATCGCTGTAACTTTTGATAGAAGACTCAGACAAACATGTTTATGGCTTTATCTTATAGAACTCAATATCCCCGTGCTGGGCAAACAGGTTTTGCAGCCGTTTGAGCTAAGATTTTAAAATTATTCACATAATGAAAACCTATACTTTGTCTCGGGCGAGTTTCCCATTCAAATGCATGTAACAGTGAGAAACACACTGTCTTGGCGAAAGAAAGCATTTTTGTACAACTTCATATAAATCGCTGTAACTTTTGATAGAAGACTCAGAAATACATGTTTATGGGCTGGGCAAACAGGTTTTGCAGCTGTTTGAGCTAAGATGTTAAAGTTATTCACATGATGAAAACCAATACTTTGCGTCGGGCGAGAACTCCATTCAAATGCATGTAATAGCGAGAAAAGCACTAACATGGTGAAATAAAGCGTTTTTCGTGGTCTTCATAAAGACAGCTGTAAATTTTGATAGAAGACTCAGAAATACATATTTATGGGCTGGGCAAACAGGTTTTGCAGCCGTTTGAGCTAAGATTTTAAAATTATTCACATAATGAAAACCTATACTTTGTTTCGGGCGAGTTTCCCATTCAAATGCATGTAACAGTGAGAAACACACTGTCTTGGCGAAAGAAAGCATTTTTGTACAACTTCATATGAATCGCTGTAACTTTTGATAGAAGACTCAGAAACACATGTTTATGGCTTTATCTTATAGAACTCAATATCCCCGTGCTGGGCAAACAGGTTTTGCAGCCGTTTGAGCTAAGATTTAAAAATTATTCACATAATGAAAACCTATACTTTGTCTCGGGCGAGTTTCCCATTCAAATGCATGTAACAGTGAGAAACACACTGTCTTGGCGAAAGAAAGCATTTTTGTACAACTTCATATAAATCGCTGTAACTTTTGATAGAAGACTCAGAAACACATGTTTATGGCTTTATCTTATAGAACTCAATATCCCCGTGCTGGGCAAACAGGTTTTGCAGCCGTTTGAGCTAAGATTTAAAAATTATTCACATAATGAAAACCTATACTTTGTCTCGGGCGAGTTTCCCATTCAAATGCATGTAACAGTGAGAAACACACTGTCTTGGCGAAAGAAAGCATTTTTGTACAACTTCATATAAATCGCTGTAACTTTTGATAGAAGACTCAGAAACACATGTTTAGGGCTTTATCTTATGGAACTCAATATCCCCGTGCTGGGCAAACAGGTTTTGCAGCCGTTTGAGCTAAGATTTAAAAATTATTCACATAATGAAAACCTATACTTTGTCTCGGGCGAGTTTCCCATTCAAATGCATGTAACAGTGAGAAACACACTGTCTTGGCGAAAGAAAGCATTTTTGTACAACTTCATATAAATCGCTGTAACTTTTGATAGAAGACTCAGAAACACATGTTTATGGCTTTATCTTATAGAACTCAATATCCCCGTGCTGGGCAAACAGGTTTTGCAGCCGTTTGAGCTAAGATTTAAAAATTATTCACATAATGAAAACCTATACTTTGTCTCGGGCGAGTTTCCCATTCAAATGCATGTAACAGTGAGAAACACACTGTCTTGGCGAAAGAAAGCATTTTTGTACAACTTCATATAAATCGCTGTAACTTTTGATAGAAGACTCAGAAACACATGTTTAGGGCTTTATCTTATGGAACTCAATATCCCCGTGCTGGGCAAACAGGTTTTGCAGCCGTTTGAGCTAAGATTTAAAAATTATTCACATAATGAAAACCTATACTTTGTCTCGGGCGAGTTTCCCATTCAAATGCATGTAACAGTGAGAAACACACTGTCTTGGCGAAAGAAAGCATTTTTGTACAACTTCATATAAATCGCTGTAACTTTTGATAGAAGACTCAGAAACACATGTTTATGGCTTTATCTTATAGAAGTCAATATCCCCGTGCTGGGCAAACAGGTTTTGCAGCCGTTTGAGCTAAGATTTAAAAATTATTCACATAATGAAAACCTATACTTTGTCTCGGGCGAGTTTCCCATTCAAATGCATGTAACAGTGAGAAACACACTGTCTTGGCGAAAGAAAGCATTTTTGTACAACTTCATATAAATCGCTGTAACTTTTGATAGAAGACTCAGAAACACATGTTTAGGGCTTTATCTTATGGAACTCAATATCCCCGTGCTGGGCAAACAGGTTTTGCAGCCGTTTGAGCTAAGATTTAAAAATTATTCACATAATGAAAACCTATACTTTGTTTCAGGCGAGTTTCCCATTCAAATGCATGTAACAGTGAGAAACGCATTGTCTTGGCGAAAGAAAGCATTTTTGTACAACTTCATATAAATCGCTGTAACTTTTGATAGAAGACTCAGAAACACATGTTTATGGCTTTATCTTATGGAACTCAATATCCCCGTGCTGGGCAAACAGGTTTTGCAGCCGTTTGAGCTAAGATTTTAAAATTATTCACATAATGAAAACCTATACTTTGTCTCGGGCGAGTTTCCCATTCAAATGCATGTAACAGTGAGAAACACACTGTCTTGGCGAAAGAAAGCATTTTTGTACAACTTCATATAAATCGCTGTAACTTTTGATAGAAGACTCAGACAAACATGTTTATGGCTTTATCTTATAGAACTCAATATCCCCGTGCTGGGCAAACAGGTTTTGCAGCCGTTTGAGCTAAGATTTTAAAATTATTCACATAATGAAAACCTATACTTTGTCTCGGGCGAGTTTCCCATTCAAATGCATGTAACAGTGAGAAACACACTGTCTTGGCGAAAGAAAGCATTTTTGTACAACTTCATATAAATCGCTGTAACTTTTGATAGAAGACTCAGAAATACATATTTATGGGCTGGGCAAACAGGTTTTGCAGCTGTTTGAGCTAAGATGTTAAAGTTATTCACATGATGAAAACCAATACTTTGCGTCGGGCGAGAACTCCATTCAAATGCATGTAATAGCGAGAAAAGCACTAACATGGTGAAATAAAGCGTTTTTCGTGGTCTTCATAAAGACAGCTGTAAATTTTGATAGAAGACTCAGAAATACATATTTATGGGCTGGGCAAACAGGTTTTGCAGCTGTTTGAGCTAAGATGTTAAAGTTATTCACATAATGAAAACCTATGCTTTGTTTCGTGCGAGTTTCCCATTCAAATGCATGTAACAGTGAGAAACACACTGTCTTGGCGAAAGAAAGCATTTTTGTACAACTTCATATGAATCGCTGTAACTTTTGATAGAAGACTCAGAAACACATGTTTATGGCTTTATCTTATAGAACTCAATATCCCCGTGCTGGGCAAACAGGTTTTGCAGCCGTTTGAGCTAAGAATTAAAAATTATTTACATAATGAAAACCTATACTTTGTCTCGGGCGAGTTTCCCATTCAAATGCATGTAACAGTGAGAAACACACTGTCTTGGCGAAAGAAAGCATTTTTGTACAACTTCATATAAATCGCTGTAACTTTTGATAGAAGACTCAGAAACACATGTTTATGGCTTTATCTTATAGAACTCAATATCCCCGTGCTGGGCAAACAGGTTTTGCAGCCGTTTGAGCTAAGATTGAAAAATTATTCACATAATGAAAACCTATACTTTGTCTCGGGCGAGTTTCCCATTCAAATGCATGTAACAGTGAGAAACACACTGTCTTGGCGAAAGAAAGCATTTTTGTACAACTTCATATAAATCGCTGTAACTTTTGATAGAAGACTCAGAAACACATGTTTATGGCTTTATCTTATAGAACTCAATATCCCCGTGCTGGGCAAACAGGTTTTGCAGCCGTTTGAGCTAAGATTTTAAAATTATTCACATAATGAAAACCTATACTTTGTTTCAGGCGAGTTTCCCATTCAAATGCATGTAACAGTGAGAAACACACTGTCTTGGCGAAAGAAAGCATTTTTGTACAACTTCATATAAATCGCTGTAACTTTTGATAGAAGACTCAGACAAACATGTTTATGGCTTTATCTTATAGAACTCAATATCCCCGTGCTGGGCAAACAGGTTTTGCAGCCGTTTGAGCTAAGAATTAAAAATTATTCACATAATGAAAACTTATACTTTGTCTCGGGCGAGTTTCCCATTCAAATGCATGTAACAGTGAGAAACACACTGTCTTGGCGAAAGAAAGCATTTTTGTACAACTTCATATAAATCGCTGTAACTTTTGATAGAAGACTCAGAAACACATGTTTATGGCTTTATCTTATAGAAGTCAATATCCCCGTGCTGGGCAAACAGGTTTTGCAGCCGTTTGAGCTAAGATTTTAAAATTATTCACATAATGAAAACCTATACTTTGTCTCGGGCGAGTTTCCCATTCAAATGCATGTAACAGTGAGAAACACACTGTCTTGGCGAAAGAAAGCATTTTTGTACAACTTCATATAAATCGCTGTAACTTTTGATAGAAGACTCAGAAACACATGTTTATGGCTTTATCTTATAGAAGTCAATATCCCCGTGCTGGGCAAACAGGTTTTGCAGCCGTTTGAGCTAAGATTTAAAAATTATTCACATAATGAAAACCTATACTTTGTCTCGGGCGAGTTTCCCATTCAAATGCATGTAACAGTGAGAAACACACTGTCTTGGCGAAAGAAAGCATTTTTGTACAACTTCATATAAATCGCTGTAACTTTTGATAGAAGACTCAGAAACACATGTTTAGGGCTTTATCTTATGGAACTCAATATCCCCGTGCTGGGCAAACAGGTTTTGCAGCCGTTTGAGCTAAGATTTAAAAATTATTCACATAATGAAAACCTATACTTTGTCTCGGGCGAGTTTCCCATTCAAATGCATGTAACAGTGAGAAACACACTGTCTTGGCGAAAGAAAGCATTTTTGTACAACTTCATATAAATCGCTGTAACTTTTGATAGAAGACTCAGAAACACATGTTTATGGCTTTATCTTATAGAAGTCAATATCCCCGTGCTGGGCAAACAGGTTTTGCAGCCGTTTGAGCTAAGATTTAAAAATTATTCACATAATGAAAACCTATACTTTGTCTCGGGCGAGTTTCCCATTCAAATGCATGTAACAGTGAGAAACACACTGTCTTGGCGAAAGAAAGCATTTTTGTACAACTTCATATAAATCGCTGTAACTTTTGATAGAAGACTCAGAAACACATGTTTAGGGCTTTATCTTATGGAACTCAATATCCCCGTGCTGGGCAAACAGGTTTTGCAGCCGTTTGAGCTAAGATTTAAAAATTATTCACATAATGAAAACCTATACTTTGTTTCAGGCGAGTTTCCCATTCAAATGCATGTAACAGTGAGAAACGCATTGTCTTGGCGAAAGAAAGCATTTTTGTACAACTTCATATAAATCGCTGTAACTTTTGATAGAAGACTCAGAAACACATGTTTATGGCTTTATCTTATGGAACTCAATATCCCCGTGCTGGGCAAACAGGTTTTGCAGCCGTTTGAGCTAAGATTTTAAAATTATTCACATAATGAAAACCTATACTTTGTCTCGGGCGAGTTTCCCATTCAAATGCATGTAACAGTGAGAAACACACTGTCTTGGCGAAAGAAAGCATTTTTGTACAACTTCATATAAATCGCTGTAACTTTTGATAGAAGACTCAGACAAACATGTTTATGGCTTTATCTTATAGAACTCAATATCCCCGTGCTGGGCAAACAGGTTTTGCAGCCGTTTGAGCTAAGATTTTAAAATTATTCACATAATGAAAACCTATACTTTGTCTCGGGCGAGTTTCCCATTCAAATGCATGTAACAGTGAGAAACACACTGTCTTGGCGAAAGAAAGCATTTTTGTACAACTTCATATAAATCGCTGTAACTTTTGATAGAAGACTCAGAAATACATATTTATGGGCTGGGCAAACAGGTTTTGCAGCTGTTTGAGCTAAGATGTTAAAGTTATTCACATGATGAAAACCAATACTTTGCGTCGGGCGAGAACTCCATTCAAATGCATGTAATAGCGAGAAAAGCACTAACATGGTGAAATAAAGCGTTTTTCGTGGTCTTCATAAAGACAGCTGTAAATTTTGATAGAAGACTCAGAAATACATATTTATGGGCTGGGCAAACAGGTTTTGCAGCCGTTTGAGCTAAGATTTAAAAATTATTCACATAATGAAAACCTATACTTTGTCTCGGGCGAGTTTCCCATTCAAATGCATGTAACAGTGAGAAACACACTGTCTTGGCGAAAGAAAGCATTTTTGTACAACTTCATATGAATCGCTGTAACTTTTGATAGAAGACTCAGAAACACATGTTTATGGCTTTATCTTATAGAACTCAATATCCCCGTGCTGGGCAAACAGGTTTTGCAGCCGTTTGAGCTAAGAATTAAAAATTATTTACATAATGAAAACCTATACTTTGTCTCGGGCGAGTTTCCCATTCAAATGCATGTAACAGTGAGAAACACACTGTCTTGGCGAAAGAAAGCATTTTTGTACAACTTCATATAAATCGCTGTAACTTTTGATAGAAGACTCAGAAACACATGTTTATGGCTTTATCTTATAGAACTCAATATCCCCGTGCTGGGCAAACAGGTTTTGCAGCCGTTTGAGCTAAGATTGAAAAATTATTCACATAATGAAAACCTATACTTTGTCTCGGGCGAGTTTCCCATTCAAATGCATGTAACAGTGAGAAACACACTGTCTTGGCGAAAGAAAGCATTTTTGTACAACTTCATATAAATCGCTGTAACTTTTGATAGAAGACTCAGAAACACATGTTTATGGCTTTATCTTATAGAACTCAATATCCCCGTGCTGGGCAAACAGGTTTTGCAGCCGTTTGAGCTAAGATTTTAAAATTATTCACATAATGAAAACCTATACTTTGTTTCAGGCGAGTTTCCCATTCAAATGCATGTAACAGTGAGAAACACACTGTCTTGGCGAAAGAAAGCATTTTTGTACAACTTCATATAAATCGCTGTAACTTTTGATAGAAGACTCAGACAAACATGTTTATGGCTTTATCTTATAGAACTCAATATCCCCGTGCTGGGCAAACAGGTTTTGCAGCCGTTTGAGCTAAGAATTAAAAATTATTCACATAATGAAAACTTATACTTTGTCTCGGGCGAGTTTCCCATTCAAATGCATGTAACAGTGAGAAACACACTGTCTTGGCGAAAGAAAGCATTTTTGTACAACTTCATATAAATCGCTGTAACTTTTGATAGAAGACTCAGAAACACATGTTTATGGCTTTATCTTATAGAAGTCAATATCCCCGTGCTGGGCAAACAGGTTTTGCAGCCGTTTGAGCTAAGATTTTAAAATTATTCACATAATGAAAACCTATACTTTGTCTCGGGCGAGTTTCCCATTCAAATGCATGTAACAGTGAGAAACACACTGTCTTGGCGAAAGAAAGCATTTTTGTACAACTTCATATAAATCGCTGTAACTTTTGATAGAAGACTCAGAAACACATGTTTATGGCTTTATCTTATAGAAGTCAATATCCCCGTGCTGGGCAAACAGGTTTTGCAGCCGTTTGAGCTAAGATTTAAAAATTATTCACATAATGAAAACCTATACTTTGTCTCGGGCGAGTTTCCCATTCAAATGCATGTAACAGTGAGAAACACACTGTCTTGGCGAAAGAAAGCATTTTTGTACAACTTCATATAAATCGCTGTAACTTTTGATAGAAGACTCAGAAACACATGTTTAGGGCTTTATCTTATGGAACTCAATATCCCCGTGCTGGGCAAACAGGTTTTGCAGCCGTTTGAGCTAAGATTTAAAAATTATTCACATAATGAAAACCTATACTTTGTCTCGGGCGAGTTTCCCATTCAAATGCATGTAACAGTGAGAAACACACTGTCTTGGCGAAAGAAAGCATTTTTGTACAACTTCATATAAATCGCTGTAACTTTTGATAGAAGACTCAGAAACACATGTTTATGGCTTTATCTTATAGAAGTCAATATCCCCGTGCTGGGCAAACAGGTTTTGCAGCCGTTTGAGCTAAGATTTAAAAATTATTCACATAATGAAAACCTATACTTTGTCTCGGGCGAGTTTCCCATTCAAATGCATGTAACAGTGAGAAACACACTGTCTTGGCGAAAGAAAGCATTTTTGTACAACTTCATATAAATCGCTGTAACTTTTGATAGAAGACTCAGAAACACATGTTTAGGGCTTTATCTTATGGAACTCAATATCCCCGTGCTGGGCAAACAGGTTTTGCAGCCGTTTGAGCTAAGATTTAAAAATTATTCACATAATGAAAACCTATACTTTGTTTCAGGCGAGTTTCCCATTCAAATGCATGTAACAGTGAGAAACGCATTGTCTTGGCGAAAGAAAGCATTTTTGTACAACTTCATATAAATCGCTGTAACTTTTGATAGAAGACTCAGAAACACATGTTTATGGCTTTATCTTATGGAACTCAATATCCCCGTGCTGGGCAAACAGGTTTTGCAGCCGTTTGAGCTAAGATTTTAAAATTATTCACATAATGAAAACCTATACTTTGTCTCGGGCGAGTTTCCCATTCAAATGCATGTAACAGTGAGAAACACACTGTCTTGGCGAAAGAAAGCATTTTTGTACAACTTCATATAAATCGCTGTAACTTTTGATAGAAGACTCAGACAAACATGTTTATGGCTTTATCTTATAGAACTCAATATCCCCGTGCTGGGCAAACAGGTTTTGCAGCCGTTTGAGCTAAGATTTTAAAATTATTCACATAATGAAAACCTATACTTTGTCTCGGGCGAGTTTCCCATTCAAATGCATGTAACAGTGAGAAACACACTGTCTTGGCGAAAGAAAGCATTTTTGTACAACTTCATATAAATCGCTGTAACTTTTGATAGAAGACTCAGAAATACATATTTATGGGCTGGGCAAACAGGTTTTGCAGCTGTTTGAGCTAAGATGTTAAAGTTATTCACATGATGAAAACCAATACTTTGCGTCGGGCGAGAACTCCATTCAAATGCATGTAATAGCGAGAAAAGCACTAACATGGTGAAATAAAGCGTTTTTCGTGGTCTTCATAAAGACAGCTGTAAATTTTGATAGAAGACTCAGAAATACATATTTATGGGCTGGGCAAACAGGTTTTGCAGCTGTTTGAGCTAAGATGTTAAAGTTATTCACATAATGAAAACCTATGCTTTGTTTCGTGCGAGTTCCCCATTCAAATGCATGTAATAGCGAGAAACGCACCAACGTGGTGAAATAAAGCGTTTTTCATGGTCTTCATGAAGACAGCTGTATCTTTTGATAGACGACTCAGACACACATGTTTATGGCTTCATCTTATAGAATTCAATTTCCCCGTGCTGGGCAAACAGGTTTTGCAGCTGTTTGAGCTGAGATGTTAAAGTTATTCACATAATGAAAACCTATACCTTGTTTTGGCGAGTTCCCCATTCAAATGCATGTAATCGTCAGAAAAGTACTGTCTTGGCGAAAGAAAGCGTTTTTGTACAACTTCATATATATAGCTGTAACCTTTGATAGAAGATTCAGACTCACATATTTATGGCTTTATCTTATAGAATTCAATATCCCCTTGCTGGGCAAACAGGTTTTGCAGCTGTTTGAGCTAAGATGTTAAAGTTATTCACATAATGAAAACCTATACTTTGTGTCGGGCAAGAACTCCATTCAAATGGATGTAATAGCGAGAAACGCACCAACGTGGTGAAATAAAGCGTTTTTCATGTTCTTCATAAGGACAGCTGTAACTTTTGATAGAAGACTCAGAAATACATATTTATGGGCTGGGCAAACAGGTTTTGCAGCTGTTTGAGCTAAGATTTTCAAGTTATTCACATAATGAAAACCTATGCTTTGTTTCGTGCGAGTTCCCCATTCAAATGCATGTAATAGCGAGAAACGCACCAACATGGTGAAATAAAGCGTTTTTCATGGTCTTCATAAAGACAGCTGTAACTTTTGATAGACGACTCAGACACACATGTTTATGGCTTCATCTTATAGAATTCAATTTCCCCGTGCTGGGCAAACAGGTTTTGCAGCTGTTTGAGCTAAGATGTTAAAGTTATTCACATAATGAAAACCTATGCTTTGTTTCGTGCAAGTTCCCCATTCAAATGCATGTAATATCGAGAAACGCACCAACGTGGTGAAATAAAGCGTTTTTCATGGTCTTCATAAAGACAGCTGTAACTTTTGATAGACGACTCAGACACACATGTTTATGGCTTCGTCTGATAGAATTCAATTTCCCCGTGCTGGGCAAACAGGTTTTGCAGCTGTTTGAGCTAAGATGTTAAAGTTATTCACATAATGAAAACCTATGCTTTGTTTCGTGCAAGTTCCCCATTCAAATGCATGTAATAGCGAGAAACGCACTAACGTGGTGAAATAAAACGTCTTTCATGGTCTTTATAAAGACAGCTGTAACTTTTGATAGAAGACTCAGAAATACGTATTCATGGCTTTATCTTACAGAATTCAATATCCCCGTGCTGGGCAAACAGGTTTTGCAGCTGTGTGAGCTAAGATTTTCAAGTTATTCACATAATGAAAACCTATACTTTGTTTCGTGCGAGTTCCCCATTCAAATGCATGTAACAGTGAGAAACGCATTGTCTTGGCGAAAGAAAGCATTTTTGTACAACTTCATATAAATCGCTGTAACTTTTGATAGAAGACTCAGAAACACATGTTTATGGCTTTATCTTATGGAACTCAATATCCCCGTGCTGGGCAAACAGGTTTTGCAGCCGTTTGAGCTAAGATTTAAAAATTATTCACATAATGAAAACCTATACTTTGTCTCGGGCGAGTTTCCCATTCAAATGCATGTAACAGTGAGAAACACACTGTCTTGGCGAAAGAAAGCATTTTTGTACAACTTCATATAAATCGCTGTAACTTTTGATAGAAGACTCAGAAACACATGTTTAGGGCTTTATCTTATGGAACTCAATATCCCCGTGCTGGGCAAACAGGTTTTGCAGCCGTTTGAGCTAAGATTTAAAAATTATTCACATAATGAAAACCTATACTTTGTCTCGGGCGAGTTTCCCATTCAAATGCATGTAACAGTGAGAAACACACTGTCTTGGCGAAAGAAAGCATTTTTGTACAACTTCATATAAATCGCTGTAACTTTTGATAGAAGACTCAGAAACACATGTTTATGGCTTTATCTTATAGAAGTCAATATCCCCGTGCTGGGCAAACAGGTTTTGCAGCCGTTTGAGCTAAGATTTAAAAATTATTCACATAATGAAAACCTATACTTTGTCTCGGGCGAGTTTCCCATTCAAATGCATGTAACAGTGAGAAACACACTGTCTTGGCGAAAGAAAGCATTTTTGTACAACTTCATATAAATCGCTGTAACTTTTGATAGAAGACTCAGAAACACATGTTTAGGGCTTTATCTTATGGAACTCAATATCCCCGTGCTGGGCAAACAGGTTTTGCAGCCGTTTGAGCTAAGATTTAAAAATTATTCACATAATGAAAACCTATACTTTGTTTCAGGCGAGTTTCCCATTCAAATGCATGTAACAGTGAGAAACGCATTGTCTTGGCGAAAGAAAGCATTTTTGTACAACTTCATATAAATCGCTGTAACTTTTGATAGAAGACTCAGAAACACATGTTTATGGCTTTATCTTATGGAACTCAATATCCCCGTGCTGGGCAAACAGGTTTTGCAGCCGTTTGAGCTAAGATTTTAAAATTATTCACATAATGAAAACCTATACTTTGTCTCGGGCGAGTTTCCCATTCAAATGCATGTAACAGTGAGAAACACACTGTCTTGGCGAAAGAAAGCATTTTTGTACAACTTCATATAAATCGCTGTAACTTTTGATAGAAGACTCAGACAAACATGTTTATGGCTTTATCTTATAGAACTCAATATCCCCGTGCTGGGCAAACAGGTTTTGCAGCCGTTTGAGCTAAGATTTTAAAATTATTCACATAATGAAAACCTATACTTTGTTTCAGGCGAGTTTCCCATTCAAATGCATGTAACAGTGAGAAACGCATTGTCTTGGCGAAAGAAAGCATTTTTGTACAACTTCATATAAATCGCTGTAACTTTTGATAGAAGACTCAGAAACACATGTTTAGGGCTTTATCTTATGGAACTCAATATCCCCGTGCTGGGCAAACAGGTTTTGCAGCCGTTTGAGCTAAGATTTAAAAATTATTCACATAATGAAAACCTATACTTTGTCTCGGGCGAGTTTCCCATTCAAATGCATGTAACAGTGAGAAACACACTGTCTTGGCGAAAGAAAGCATTTTTGTACAACTTCATATAAATCGCTGTAACTTTTGATAGAAGACTCAGAAATACATATTTATGGGCTGGGCAAACAGGTTTTGCAGCTGTTTGAGCTAAGATGTTAAAGTTATTCACATGATGAAAACCAATACTTTGCGTCGGGCGAGAACTCCATTCAAATGCATGTAATAGCGAGAAAAGCACTAACATGGTGAAATAAAGCGTTTTTCGTGGTCTTCATAAAGACAGCTGTAAATTTTGATAGAAGACTCAGAAATACATATTTATGGGCTGGGCAAACAGGTTTTGCAGCTGTTTGAGCTAAGATGTTAAAGTTATTCACATAATGAAAACCTATGCTTTGTTTCGTGCGAGTTCCCCATTCAAATGCATGTAATAGCGAGAAACGCACCAACGTGGTGAAATAAAGCGTTTTTCATGGTCTTCATGAAGACAGCTGTATCTTTTGATAGACGACTCAGACACACATGTTTATGGCTTCATCTTATAGAATTCAATTTCCCCGTGCTGGGCAAACAGGTTTTGCAGCTGTTTGAGCTGAGATGTTAAAGTTATTCACATAATGAAAACCTATACCTTGTTTTGGCGAGTTCCCCATTCAAATGCATGTAATCGTCAGAAAAGTACTGTCTTGGCGAAAGAAAGCGTTTTTGTACAACTTCATATATATAGCTGTAACCTTTGATAGAAGATTCAGACTCACATATTTATGGCTTTATCTTATAGAATTCAATATCCCCTTGCTGGGCAAACAGGTTTTGCAGCTGTTTGAGCTAAGATGTTAAAGTTATTCACATAATGAAAACCTATACTTTGTGTCGGGCAAGAACTCCATTCAAATGGATGTAATAGCGAGAAACGCACCAACGTGGTGAAATAAAGCGTTTTTCATGTTCTTCATAAGGACAGCTGTAACTTTTGATAGAAGACTCAGAAATACATATTTATGGGCTGGGCAAACAGGTTTTGCAGCTGTTTGAGCTAAGATTTTCAAGTTATTCACATAATGAAAACCTATGCTTTGTTTCGTGCGAGTTCCCCATTCAAATGCATGTAATAGCGAGAAACGCACCAACATGGTGAAATAAAGCGTTTTTCATGGTCTTCATAAAGACAGCTGTAACTTTTGATAGACGACTCAGACACACATGTTTATGGCTTCATCTTATAGAATTCAATTTCCCCGTGCTGGGCAAACAGGTTTTGCAGCTGTTTGAGCTAAGATGTTAAAGTTATTCACATAATGAAAACCTATGCTTTGTTTCGTGCAAGTTCCCCATTCAAATGCATGTAATATCGAGAAACGCACCAACGTGGTGAAATAAAGCGTTTTTCATGGTCTTCATAAAGACAGCTGTAACTTTTGATAGACGACTCAGACACACATGTTTATGGCTTCGTCTGATAGAATTCAATTTCCCCGTGCTGGGCAAACAGGTTTTGCAGCTGTTTGAGCTAAGATGTTAAAGTTATTCACATAATGAAAACCTATGCTTTGTTTCGTGCAAGTTCCCCATTCAAATGCATGTAATAGCGAGAAACGCACTAACGTGGTGAAATAAAGCGTCTTTCATGGTCTTTATAAAGACAGCTGTAACTTTTGATAGAAGACTCAGAAATACGTATTCATGGCTTTATCTTACAGAATTCAATATCCCCGTGCTGGGCAAACAGGTTTTGCAGCTGTGTGAGCTAAGATTTTCAAGTTATTCACATAATGAAAACCTATACTTTGTTTCGTGCGAGTTCCCCATTCAAATGCATGTAATCTTCAGAAACGCACTGTCTTGGCGAAATAAAGCGTTTTTGCACAACTTCATATATATAGCTGTAACTTTTGATAGAAGACTCAGAAATACATATTTATGGCTTTATCTTATAGAATTCAATATCCCCGTGCTGGGCAAACAGGTTTTGCAGCTGTGTGAGCTAAGATTTTCAAGTTATTCACATAATGAAAACCTATACTTTGTGTCGGGCGAGAACTCCATTCAAATGCGTGTAATAGAGAGAAACGCACTAACGTGGTGAAATAAAGCGTTTTTCATGGTCTTCATGAAGACAGCTGTAACTTTTGATAGAAGACTCAGAAATACATATTTATGGCTTTATCTTATAGAATTCAATATCCCCGTGCTGGGCAAACAGGTTTTGCAGTTGTTTGAGCTAAGATGTTAAAGTTATTCACATAATGAAAACCTATACTTTGTTTCGTGCGAGTTCCCCATTCAAATGCATGTAATCGTCAGAAACGCACTGTCTTGGCGAAATAAAGCGTTTTTGCACAACTTCATATAAATAGGTGTAACTTGTAATAGAAGACTCAGATATATGTATTCATGGCTTTATCTTACAGAATTCAATATCCCCGTGCTGGGCAAACAGGTTTTGCAGCTGTTTGAGCTAAGATGTTAAAGTTATTCACATAATGAAAACCTATGCTTTGTTTCGTGCGAGTTCCCCATTCAAATGCATGTAATAGCGAGAAACGCACCAACGTGGTGAAATAAAGCGTTTTTCATGGTCTTCATAAAGACAGCTGTAACTTTTGATAGACGACTCAGACACACATGTTTATGGCTTCATCTGATAGAATTCAATTTCCCCGTACTGGGCAAACAGGTTTTGCAGCTGTTTGAGCTAATATGTTAAAGTTTTTCACATAATGAAAACCAATACTTTGTGTCGGGCGAGAACCCCATTCAAATGCATGTAATAGCGAGAAACGCACTAACGTGGTGAAATAAAGCGTCTTTCATGGTCTTCATAAAGACAGCTGTAACTTTTGATAGAAGACTCAGACACACATGTTTATGGCTTCGTCTGATAGAATTCAATTTCCCCGTGCTGGGCAAACAGGTTTTTGCAGCCGTTTGAGCTAAGATTTTAAAATTATTCACATAATGAAAACCTATACTTTGTTTCAGGCGAGTTTCCCATTCAAATGCATGTAACAGTGAGAAACGCATTGTCTTGGCGAAATAAAGCATTTTTGTACAACTTCATATAAATCGCTGTAACTTTTGATAGAAGACTCAGAAATACATATTTATGGGCTGGGCAAACAGGTTTTGCAGCTGTTTGAGCTAAGATGTTAAAGTTATTCACATAATGAAAACCTATGCTTTGTTTCGTGCGAGTTCCCCATTCAAATGCATGTAATAGCGAGAAACGCACCAACGTGGTGAAATAAAGCGTTTTTCATGGTCTTCATAAAGACAGCTGTAACTTTTGATAGAAGACTCAGACACACATGTTTATGGCTTCATCTGATAGAATTCAATTTCCCCGTACTGGGCAAACAGGTTTTGCAGCTGTTTGAGCTAATATGTTAAAGTTTTTCACATAATGAAAACCAATACTTTGTGTCGGGCGAGAACCCCATTCAAATGCATGTAATAGCGAGAAACGCACTAACGTGGTGAAATAAAGCGTCTTTCATGGTCTTCATAAAGACAGCTGTAACTTTTGATAGAAGACTCAGAAACACATGTTTATGGCTTTATCTTATAGAACTCAATATCCCCGTGCTGGGCAAACAGGTTTTGCAGCCGTTTGAGCTAAGATTTTAAAATTATTCACATAATGAAAACCTATACTTTGTTTCAGGCGAGTTTCCCATTCAAATGCATGTAACAGTGAGAAACACACTGTCTTGGCGAAAGAAAGCATTTTTGTACAACTTCATATAAATCGCTGTAACTTTTGATAGAAGACTCAGAAATACATATTTATGGGCTGGGCAAACAGGTTTTGCAGCTGTTTGAGCTAAGATGTTAAAGTTATTCACATAATGAAAACCAATACTTTGCGTCGGGCGAGAACTCCATTCAAATGCATGTAATAGCGAGAAAAGCACTAACATGGTGAAATAAAGCGTTTTTCGTGGTCTTCATAAAGACAGCTGTAAATGTTGATAGAAGACTCAGAAATACATATTTATGGGCTGGGCAAACAGGTTTTGCAGCTGTTTGAGCTAAGATGTTAAAGTTATTCACATAATGAAAACCTATGCTTTGTTTCGTGCGAGTTCCCCATTCAAATGCATGTAATAGCGAGAAACGCACCAACGTGGTGAAATAAAGCGTTTTTCATGGTCTTCATGAAGACAGCTGTATCTTTTGATAGACGACTCAGACACACATGTTTATGGCTTCATCTTATAGAATTCAATTTCCCCGTGCTGGGCAAACAGGTTTTGCAGCTGTTTGAGCTGAGATGTTAAAGTTATTCACATAATGAAAACCTATACCTTGTTTTGGCGAGTTCCCCATTCAAATGCATGTAATCGTCAGAAAAGTACTGTCTTGGCGAAAGAAAGCGTTTTTGTACAACTTCATATATATAGCTGTAACCTTTGATAGAAGATTCAGACTCACATATTTATGGCTTTATCTTATAGAATTCAATATCCCCTTGCTGGGCAAACAGGTTTTGCAGCTGTTTGAGCTAAGATGTTAAAGTTATTCACATAATGAAAACCTATACTTTGTGTCGGGCAAGAACTCCATTCAAATGGATGTAATAGCGAGAAACGCACCAACGTGGTGAAATAAAGCGTTTTTCATGTTCTTCATAAGGACAGCTGTAACTTTTGATAGAAGACTCAGAAATACATATTTATGGGCTGGGCAAACAGGTTTTGCAGCTGTTTGAGCTAAGATTTTCAAGTTATTCACATAATGAAAACCTATGCTTTGTTTCGTGCGAGTTCCCCATTCAAATGCATGTAATAGCGAGAAACGCACCAACATGGTGAAATAAAGCGTTTTTCATGGTCTTCATAAAGACAGCTGTAACTTTTGATAGACGACTCAGACACACATGTTTATGGCTTCATCTTATAGAATTCAATTTCCCCGTGCTGGGCAAACAGGTTTTGCAGCTGTTTGAGCTAAGATGTTAAAGTTATTCACATAATGAAAACCTATGCTTTGTTTCGTGCAAGTTCCCCATTCAAATGCATGTAATATCGAGAAACGCACCAACGTGGTGAAATAAAGCGTTTTTCATGGTCTTCATAAAGACAGCTGTAACTTTTGATAGACGACTCAGACACACATGTTTATGGCTTCGTCTGATAGAATTCAATTTCCCCGTGCTGGGCAAACAGGTTTTGCAGCTGTTTGAGCTAAGATGTTAAAGTTATTCACATAATGAAAACCTATGCTTTGTTTCGTGCAAGTTCCCCATTCAAATGCATGTAATAGCGAGAAACGCACTAACGTGGTGAAATAAAGCGTCTTTCATGGTCTTTATAAAGACAGCTGTAACTTTTGATAGAAGACTCAGAAATACGTATTCATGGCTTTATCTTACAGAATTCAATATCCCCGTGCTGGGCAAACAGGTTTTGCAGCTGTGTGAGCTAAGATTTTCAAGTTATTCACATAATGAAAACCTATACTTTGTTTCGTGCGAGTTCCCCATTCAAATGCATGTAATCTTCAGAAACGCACTGTCTTGGCGAAATAAAGCGTTTTTGCACAACTTCATATATATAGCTGTAACTTTTGATAGAAGACTCAGAAATACATATTTATGGCTTTATCTTATAGAATTCAATATCCCCGTGCTGGGCAAACAGGTTTTGCAGCTGTGTGAGCTAAGATGTTAAAGTTATTCACATAATGAAAACCTATACTTTGTGTCGGGCGAGAACTCCATTCAAATGCGTGTAATAGAGAGAAACGCACTAACGTGGTGAAATAAAGCGTTTTTCATGGTCTTCATGAAGACAGCTGTAACTTTTGATAGAAGACTCAGAAATACATATTTATGGCTTTATCTTATAGAATTCAATATCCCCGTGCTGGGCAAACAGGTTTTGCAGTTGTTTGAGCTAAGATGTTAAAGTTATTCACATAATGAAAACCTATACTTTGTTTCGTGCGAGTTCCCCATTCAAATGCATGTAATCGTCAGAAACGCACTGTCTTGGCGAAATAAAGCGTTTTTGCACAACTTCATATAAATCGCTGTAACTTTTGATAGAAGACTCAGAAATACATATTTATGGGCTGGGCAAACAGGTTTTGCAGCTGTTTGAGCTAAGATGTTAAAGTTATTCACATAATGAAAACCAATACTTTGCGTCGGGCGAGAACTCCATTCAAATGCATGTAATAGCGAGAAAAGCACTAACATGGTGAAATAAAGCGTTTTTCATGTTCTTCATAAGGACAGCTGTAACTTTTGATAGAAGACTCAGAAATACATATTTATGGGCTGGGCAAACAGGTTTTGCAGCTGTTTGAGCTAAGATTTTCAAGTTATTCACATAATGAAAACCTATGCTTTGTTTCGTGCAAGTTCCCCATTCAAATGCATGTAATATCGAGAAACGCACCAACGTGGTGAAATAAAGCGTTTTTCATGGTCTTCATAAAGACAGCTGTAACTTTTGATAGACGACTCAGACACACATGTTTATGGCTTCATCTTATAGAATTCAATTTCCCCGTGCTGGGCAAACAGGTTTTGCAGCTGTTTGAGCTAAGATGTTAAAGTTATTCACATAATGAAAACCTATGCTTTGTTTCGTGCAAGTTCCCCATTCAAATGCATGTAATATCGAGAAACGCACCAACGTGGTGAAATAAAGCGTTTTTCATGGTCTTCATAAAGACAGCTGTAACTTTTGATAGACGACTCAGACACACATGTTTATGGCTTCGTCTGATAGAATTCAATTTCCCCGTGCTGGGCAAACAGGTTTTGCAGCTGTTTGAGCTAAGATGTTAAAGTTATTCACATAATGAAAACCTATGCTTTGTTTCGTGCAAGTTCCCCATTCAAATGCATGTAATAGCGAGAAACGCACTAACGTGGTGAAATAAAGCGTCTTTCATGGTCTTTATAAAGACAGCTGTAACTTTTGATAGAAGACTCAGAAATACGTATTCATGGCTTTATCTTACAGAATTCAATATCCCCGTGCTGGGCAAACAGGTTTTGCAGCTGTGTGAGCTAAGATTTTCAATTTATTCACATAATGAAAACCTATACTTTGTTTCGTGCGAGTTCCCCATTCAAATGCATGTAATCTTCAGAAACGCACTGTCTTGGCGAAATAAAGCGTTTTTGCACAACTTCATATATATAGCTGTAACTTTTGATAGAAGACTCAGAAATACATATTTATGGCTTTATCTTATACAATTCAATATCCCCGTGCTGGGCAAACAGGTTTTGCAGCTGTGTGAGCTAAGATTTTCAAGTTATTCACATAATGAAAACCTATACTTTGTGTCGGGCGAGAACTCCATTCAAATGCGTGTAATAGAGAGAAACGCACTAACGTGGTGAAATAAAGCGTTTTTCATGGTCTTCATGAAGACAGCTGTAACTTTTGATAGAAGACTCAGAAATACATATTTATGGCTTTATCTTATAGAATTCAATATCCCCGTGCTGGGCAAACAGGTTTTGCAGTTGTTTGAGCTAAGATGTTAAAGTTATTCACATAATGAAAACCTATACTTTGTTTCGTGCGAGTTCCCCATTCAAATGCATGTAATCGTCAGAAACGCACTGTCTTGGCGAAATAAAGCGTTTTTGCACAACTTCATATAAATAGGTGTAACTTGTAATAGAAGACTCAGATATATGTATTCATGGCTTTATCTTACAGAATTCAATATCCCCGTGCTGGGCAAACAGGTTTTGCAGCTGTTTGAGCTAAGATTTCCAAGTTATTCACATAATGAAAACCAATACTTTGTGTCGGGCGAGAACTCCATTCAAATGCATGTAATAGCGAGAAACGCACTAACGTGGTGAAATAAAGCGTTTTTCATGGTCTTCATAAAGATGGTAAATGGCCTGTATTTATATAGCGCCTTACTAGTCCCTAAGGACCCCAAAGCGCTTTACATATCCAGTCATCCACCCATTCACACACACATTCACACACTGATGATGGTAAGCTACATTGTAGCCACAGCCACCCTGGGGCTCACTGACAGAGGCGAGGCTGCCGGACACTGGCGCCACCGGGCCCTCTGATAAAGACAGCTGTAACTTTTGATAGAAGACTCAGAAATACATATTTATGGGCTGGGCAAACAGGTATTCGCACAAACGTGGTGAAATAAAGCGTTTTTCATGGTCTTCATAAAGACAGCTGTAACTTTTGATAGAAGACTCAGAAATACATATTTATGGCTTTATCTCATATAAATCGGTGTAAGTTTTGATACACGACTCATAAACACACTTTTATGGCTTTATCTTATAGAATTCAATTTCCCCGTGCTGTGCAAACACGTTTTGCAGCTGTTTGAGCTAAGATGTTGAAGTTATTTGTAACCAACTTTAAGGTATAAAGGTGAATTACAGCGCAATAATTACTTGGGCTCGTAATAAGACCCTGGCCAGAATCAGAAGACACCAAATTCGTATGGAGCCAAAGTATTGAGCAGCAATAATGACCTGGACACAATGTTAACTTTTGAGTAGCCACTCTTGTATTGTTACAAAGTATAACAGGTATTTGTCCAATTTGTACAGATAAAGTATAAAATAAAATAAATAGTGTGCACACTCAACAAAATAAAAGTACTCGTTGGGGCCCTTTAAGAATTTAGAGCTAAGCTGGCGATAGCCAACTTCAAAGGTCCTTGTGAGTGTAACTGGAATGTATGAGTGTGTGGTGTGTATCTTCTTTGGGGTAGATCGTCCTCAAAGTGGTTGGCTCGCCATCTATCACAACCAGAATATCGTCCTGGTCCTTGGACTTTTCCGTCCTCTCCAAAAAACCTGACCGACGTTGCCTCTCTCCTTCATCCAGCCACTCGACTCCGGACTTCCAGCAGGTAAGTGGGCTGGCTTTCCTTCCTCTCAATCCTGAGTTTTCCTCTCTTTTGTCCGTGGATTTCTCGGTTTGAGTAGCAGATGCCTCCACTCCTCTTGCTGAGATAAGAAAAACCCGGGACACCATGCACCTCCACCTCACTTCCTGGCTGACAGGGTCAATGCGGCCTGGGTAGGCTCTGATTGGTTGCTGAGCTAGGTGCCCTCACGTGGGGTGAACTGAGAGGTGCATTCAATGGTCATAGGAAATACGACGCTTGTTGATGTGGACAGTTAATATAAAGAGAATAAGTATGATATTTTTCATCTGGGCTACACCCTCCCCTCCTGAACTCATGCACGTCCCTGTGCATGGTAGACAGTTAAATGATGATTATTTGACGGGTCAAGGAAGAGGGCGAAGCAGGCTCTTCACCATCACTGATGACATCGGCCCAAGCTGAAGACAGTCCTTGCAAGAATGATTTTGCTGCAGTGATCAGAGGATTGCCTAGCTCCGTATAGTCAAGCCGTCGTGGCGGACGACGGTTTCTCTCAGATCTCCTTACAGAATCATTTGTATCCATGTTTTCCCTTGTATCCACTGGGACTATCTCCTCCACTCTCTCCTCAGAATTCGCACCTCTGGTGCCAGCCTCCTGAAATGGAAGTTGCCTTTCTTGGACGTCTGGGTCATCAACAGGTGAGTCAGTTTCAGTTAAGGTTATTTCATCCACTTGTTCGGTCGGTGTGACTCCATTGGTAGATAAGTACTCAGTATCATCTGTAGTACTGTTAGGCATATCAGGTATGTTGCCAAAATCAGATTGGCTGTCAAAAACAGGTGGGTTGTCAATATCAGGAACATTTACAGGACTCTCACTCACTGTGTGGACAGGGGAACTCAACCAAACAGGAATGAGCAAATCATCTTCTTCGTCTGAGGAGTTCTCTTCCTCTAGCGCTGGATTTGCACGGGTTCTTGGCCTGCGTGACACTGGCTTCTGTACATGCTCACTGCTTTCCTCCACAGGTAGGTAGCCACATGGTAGCAACAGATCCCGGTGTAGTGTTCTTAGGGGACCATCTTTGTTTTCAGGCTTAACTGTATATACTGGGAGGTTGCCTGCCCTTCTCACCACTACATGCACAGTGTGTTCCCACTTGTCTGAAATCTTATGTTTGCCCCGGATACGGACATTCCTGACCAATACCCGATCTCCAGCTTCCAAGTCTGATGCAGTTACATGTCTGTCAAACCTCATTTTGTTCTTGTGAGCCATCTTTGCAGCCTTGTCCATAGCTAACTTGTAGCTTTCTTTGAGACGTGACTTGAGTTTTTGCACATATTCAGAGTGAGATGAGTGTTGTTCCTCTTGCACTGGCAGGTTGAATGCAAGGTCAACTGGCAACCGAGGTTGGCGTCCGAACATCAGTTCGTACGGGGAGAAACCAGTCACTTCATTCCTGGTGCAGTTATAAGCGTGGACCAGGGGTCTTACATGGTCACGCCAACAGGACTTATCTTGATCACGGAGAGTTCCCAGCATATCAAGCAAGGTACGATTAAATCGTTCCACAGGATTGCCCCTAGGGTGGTATGGGGTTGTCCTCACCTTGTGGATACCAGCCACCTGACAGAGCTCCTTGATTGTGCGGGACTCGAAATCTGGACCCTGGTCACTATGCAATTTTTCTGGGATGCCATAGTGTACCATAAAGTTCTCCCACAGACACCTTGCCACTGTGCGGGCCTTTTGATTAGGTGTTGGGATAGCAACTGCAAATTTAGTGAAGTGGTCCGTGATCACCAATATATCTTTGGTTCCACTCCTGTCAGCTTCCAGGGACAAGAAGTCCATGCACAAGAGTTCAAGAGGTCGTGTCGTATTAATGTTGACCAAGGGGGCCGCTCTTTCAGGCCGTGCCTTCCTCCGCACGCACCTGCC
This sequence comes from Aulonocara sp. 'chitande type north' Nkhata Bay, assembly GCF_057382095.1. Lineage (NCBI taxonomy): Eukaryota > Metazoa > Chordata > Actinopteri > Cichliformes > Cichlidae > Aulonocara > Aulonocara sp. 'chitande type north' Nkhata Bay. Next base: position 765,085 of record NC_141354.1, read on the forward strand.
ACACGTCTTCACTTTCCTTTCCACGTCCAAAGCCATCCTTGGCCAATAAAATCTTGACCTTACAAGGTCCAGTGTACGGTCGACTCCCATGTGACCCATATGGTCATGCAGGCTGGTGAGAACTGTGTTGCGAAGCTCAGCTGGAAGTACAAGCTGGTAGGTTTTCTGGGACCCCTCTTGGCGTCGCCGGTACAAGACATTGTTGCGGAGCTCAAGACGGTTAAGCTCTCGGAGGAGCAGTGGAAGCTCAGGGAGCTGTGTGCGCACGGTTGGAGGTGGTGTGTCCCCATATTCGATCTGAGAAATAACATGCTTTATACACTGATCGGCTCTTTGCTCGTCTGCCAGCTCTGCCTCAGTTAGATGGGGAATGGTTGGCAGACCTCCAAACTGTTCCTCTTGCCCATAGCTATCAGGTACAGCACTAGGAGACACAGCAAGCACCTCCACCAAGGCAACACAATCTGCATCTGCCTCTCTTTCATTGTCAGGACTGACGCTGTTGGTGAACTGCCTCTCACAGATTGCTTTCACCACAGACTGATTTACAGCATTGATGTTGTCTGGATCACAAAGGTGATCTTGAGTGAACTGTTGTATGCGTTCAATCTCTTTTTGTGATTTCAGGTCGTCCGCTAGCCCTCCGTGTGGTCTGCGTGATAATCCATCCGCATCTCCATTCTGCTTCCCTGGACGATAGAGGAGTTTGAAAGAGAATGTGGACAGTGCTGCTAGCCACCTATAGCTAGTTGCGTCAAGTTTTGCTAAAGTCAGAATGTAAGTCAGCGGATTACTATCCGTTACAACAGTGAAGTGGTTGCCGTAGAGATAGTCGCTGAACTTTTCTGTAACTGACCACTTGAGCGCCAGAAACTCCAACTTGTGCGCTGGATAGCGATTTTCGCTCCGTGACAGCCCTCTGCTTGCATAGCCTATGACTCTAAGTTGTCCCTCTTGCTCCTGATACAATACAGCACCAAGCCCGGTGGTACTGGCGTCGGTGTGCAGTATATAGGGTTTCTGGGGGTCAGCGAAGGCAAGTACAGGGGCAGTGGTGAGACTTTGGATGACTGACTCGAAGGCTTCCTGGCAAGCTGGCGTCCAGCGACCTCCGAAAGGGTCTTTTGGGTCATGGTACTGATGTGCACTTTGTCTTGCGTTTACTTTTGATTTCTTGTGGCTAGGTGGGTACCCTGAAGTTAAGTTGTGGAGAGGTTTCACAATGCTGGAATACCCCTTAACGAACCTTCTATAATACCCAGCAAAACCAAGGAACGACTTTAACTCTCGCAGGGTCTGTGGGACAGGCCATGTTTTAAGGGCCGAAATCTTCTCAGGGTCAGTCCGAACTCCATTTCTGGAGACCACATGTCCCAGATAACGGACTGAAGTCTGGAAGAAGACACATTTCTCTGGTGACAGCTTTAACCCAAACTCTTTTAGACGAGTGAGCACTTTCATGAGTCTTTCTTCGTGTTCCTCAAGGGTTCGGGAGAATACTATCACGTCATCAAGAAAGACCAATGCATCCTTCAAATGCATATCCCCCATGCACCGCTCCATTAACCGCTGGAACGTGCTGGGGGCGTTCGTTACACCCTGAGGCATTCTGTTGAACTCCCAGAAGCCGAGAGGGCACACAAAGGCCGTCTTCGGTTTGTCTGCTTCTTCGACCTCGATCTGGTAGTACCCTGATTTTAGATCAAGAACAGAGAACCACTGTGAACCATTGAGGGCTGAGAATGTGTCCTCTAGCTTCGGAAGGCTGTACGCATCTTTTATAGTCTGAAGGTTTAGACGCCTATAATCGATGCACAACCGGACTTGGCCGTTCTTTTTCCGGACTACCACTATGGGTGACGCAAATGGGGACTCTGACTCTCTAATAACTCCTGCATCAAGGAGTTCCTGAATGTGCTTCCGGACAGCCTCAATGTCCCGTGGGTGGATTGGCCGGGCACGTAGTTTGAAAGGCGTGCCATCCGAAAGTTTTATATGATGTCGCACCTGGTCCGTCCGGCCAAAATCCAGGTCGTGCTGTGCAAACACCTCAGGCATGCCGCTGAGCTGCTGAGTGATGCGCTGTTTCCATTCCAATGGAACTGGGGAGTCACCAAAATTGAAGGTTATGGTGGGCTCTTGGAAAGACGGAGTCTCTGGAGTTCTCTGGGATAGTTCTGACTGTTTGGTCTTGTTGTGTTCCTTTAATAGGATGGTCTGATAAGCACTAACCTCTGCAATAGTACACTTGGCAGGGATGACAATGTCGTGGTCAGACTCGTTGCTTATAACAACTGGCAACTTGTGGGGCCGCCGCTGGGGAAAGTCCACCAGACCGGCTTTAAGTAGCAGGCCACCGGGCAAGGGGGACGATGATGGGTACTCAATTACAACTGATTTTTCATCCTGAAGGCCCTCGCCAAGGGCGACTCCCTCTACCACTACAGTTGAACCAGCTGGAATGACTTGAGGCATCTTGCCAAGTAGCTTCACTACCCCCTGATGGGTGTCACTTGTCTGCTTCCGTCTCAACTCAATGATTTTGAAGACTACTTTGTAGCCATGTGGGAGGGGTTGACGATTGGCTAAGTCAGTCTCTGAGTAGATGTCGAACAGTACATCTAGGGTGTTTGTGCCTATGAGCATGAGGGATTGTGAAGTGTCAGGGACGATTAAAGCAAGTGTGTTTACATCTACTGGAACACCTATAAAGTCCTTTGGAAAAGTTATGGTCATTTCTATATAGCCAAAGTAAGGCACTAGCTGGCCATTAGCACCTTCCACTTCTAAGAGGTCATGTAGTGGCTTGATCTTTTGCTCTGAAAGGTGCTGCTGGTAAAATGACTCAGGAACAGTGGTAACTTGGGAGCCTGAGTCAAGAAGACAGTTGACTTCTTCACCTCTCATAGTCACTTGAGCTGTACTTCTGGTACCAATCAACTGTTTAGGGAGTTGGAAAGATTGGTTCTGCTCTGAATGGTTTAAGCCAGAACATGTTTGTGCTTTGACAGTCTTTGCTGGGGTACTTACTTTGTTAACCTCAGCTGTGATTTTGTCACCATTGTTTACGTCTGAGGGACGTTGTTGACTCTCCTCAGCTCCTGTTTGTCCCACAACAGGAACTGTTAGATGTTTAAAGGTGAATCTGTACAATCTCGCGCTTCCCACTGGCGTTGTTTCTCCTCCAACTGCTTCTTTTTTTCTGCTACTAGGTTGGGGTTAGCGGGGTCAACACAGCATGGAGCGATATGTCCATCTTCACCGCAGTTGAAACAATACCAGGGCTTGGGTCTGCCCCTTTGCCTCTTTGAAGTCTGTCTTTGCATACATCCATCTACACCATGTGGCTTTGACATATTACTCTGCGGCTTCCCTGCAGGGTCCTTGCTGTTTGCAAACTTTGTTTTTTTCTGTGACATGAATGTAGTTAGTTGACTTTGCAGACTCGCCACCTGCTTTCGCAGATCCTCAATAGCAGCAATGCTACTCCCATGTTTCTCCTCTGGTTCACAAACATGTGCACCCTGGAACTGTAACTGAGTTCTCTGCTTTGTGGTGCCAATGTGTTTTCTCATACGGTTAGTTTTTGCTTGCTGTCGATCTTCCTCAGAGCGAATCATTAACAACAGGTCTGAGAATTGGGGTGGGCTGCTCTTCTTTTGCTCAAGTTGCAGGGCGCTGAGTAGGTCGTTGTCCCAACATCCCCTGCAGAACTGTTTAAGTAGATGTTTGTCCACTCCTTCACATGCGACTCCCCCCCTCTTCGTGGCTCTGTTTAATGCTAGCTGTAGCCGGTGAAGGTAAGTGGATGACTTCTCACCTGGATCTTGAAGGGTGTTCAGGAATTGAGCGAAAAGTTCCTCGCCATCTTCTACAGTGCCAAAGGCTGAATCTAGAAGCTGCAAATAAGTCACAGGTGGTGACTCAGGCCGCAAACTCTTAACTATATCAGCTGCTGGTGGGAGCAGGCTCTCATGGATCTTTCTGGATATTTGCAGGGGGGACATGCTGGGATCATTTTGGAGCAGTTCAATTTGTGTGCGCCATGTGTCATAATCAGTTTCATTGTTAGGTCTGGGAACCTTACCGGAGAAGGAACGGAGTCTCACCTGGGACTGGATGTGTGGGACAACATCTTGCCTTCGTACGATATGCTCTACCACAACCTTCTGAATGTCAGGTGGGTTCAAGTCACTTACTGAGAGGGACGCTGCTCTCCTTCCATTAGTGAGGGGAACATCATCAGTGGCACCAGTATCACTTGGTGTAACATCTGAATGTGAGGTGTGACACTGTCGCTCTTTAGGAGCGGGCGGAGATACAACAGTGGTCTCGACATACGTGGGAGAAGGTTCTTCAGTGGTAGGTCGCATGGCTTCAACATCCTCCCCAATCTGACACATCATCTCCTTCAGCACCTCACCGTAGTCTTTGCCACTCAGCTTGGCTAGTTCCTTGAGTTCCGCCAAGTAGGTTTTTGTAACATTACTCCCAACCGTGGTAGTGTACATGCTACTGAGTGTTTTAATTTCATAGACAACGCTGGGATCAGCTTGTGCTGTGTATGTGTATGGTAAACGAGGTTCTAAACCTTCTAAGGCTGAACTGCTAGAGTATTCTACGATCAGGTTTTGGTAGAAGTTGGACAGTGAATCATCAACAAAAAGGACTCTTGTGATTTTACCATACTGTTTCAGAAAGTCAATGACCTGTTCATCTTTCTCAGATACCTGTGTTATCCCAGCGACAACAACCGCATTAGGTATTTTGACACGACTTTTGTATGAAATCCATGCTGGTCATTGCCTCAATATTGATGCTCAAATCAATTGGCTCCTGGCTGGCTCGCCACTTCTGTAACCAACTTTAAGGTATAAAGGTGAATTACAGCGCAATAATTACTTGGGCTCGTAATAAGACCCTGGCCAGAATCAGAAGACACCAAATTCGTATGGAGCCAAAGTATTGAGCAGCAATAATGACCTGGACACAATGTTAACTTTTGAGTAGCCACTCTTGTATTGTTACAAAGTATAACAGGTATTTGTCCAATTTGTACAGATAAAGTATAAAATAAAATAAATAGTGTGCACACTCAACAAAATAAAAGTACTCGTTGGGGCCCTTTAAGAATTTAGAGTTAAGCTGGCGATAGCCAACTTCAAAGGTCCTTGTGAGTGTAACTGGAATGTATGAGTGTGTGGTGTGTATCTTCTTTGGGGTAGATCGTCCTCAAAGTGGTTGGCTCGCCATCTATCACAACCAGAATATCGTCCTGGTCCTTGGACTTTTCCGTCCTCTCCAAAAAACCTGACCGACGTTGCCTCTCTCCTTCATCCAGCCACTCGACTCCGGACTTCCAGCAGGTAAGTGGGCTGGCTTTCCTTCCTCTCAATCCTGAGTTTTCCTCTCTTTTGTCCGTGGATTTCTCGGTTTGAGTAGCAGATGCCTCCACTCCTCTTGCTGAGATAAGAAAAACCCGGGACACCATGCACCTCCACCTCACTTCCTGGCTGACAGGGTCAATGCGGCCTGGGTAGGCTCTGATTGGTTGCTGAGCTAGGTGCCCTCACGTGGGGTGAACTGAGAGGTGCATTCAATGGTCATAGGAAATACGACGCTTGTTGATGTGGACAGTTAATATAAAGAGAATAAGTATGATATTTTTCATCTGGGCTACATATTCACATAATGAAAACCTATACTTTGTTTCGGGCGAGTTCCCCATTCAAATGCATGTAATCGTCAGAAAAGTACTGTCTTGGCGAAAGAAAGCGTTTTTGTACAACTTCATATATATATAGCTGTAACTTTTGATAGAAGACTCAGAAATACCTATTTATGGCTTTATCTTATAGAATTCAGTATCCCCGTGCTGGGAAAACAGGTTTTGCAGCTGTTTGAGCTGAGATGTTAAAGTTATTCACATAATGAAAACCTATGCTTTGTTTCGTGCGAGTTCCCCATTCAAATGCATGTAATCGTCAGAAACGCACTGTCTTGGCGAAATAAAGCGTTTTTGCACAACTTCATATAAATCGGTGTAAGTTTTGATAGACGACTCATAAACACACTTTTATGGCTTTATCTTATAGAATTTAATTTCCCCTTGCTGGGCAAACAGGTTTTGCAGCTGTTTGAGCTAAGATTTTCAAGTTATTCACATAATGAAAACCTATACTTTGTGTCGGGCGAGAACTCCATTCATGCATGTAATAGCGAGAAACGCACCAACGTGGTGAAATAAAGCGTTTTTCATGGTCTTCATAAGGACAGCTGTAACTTTTGATAGAAGACTCAGAAATACATATTTATGGCTTTATCTTATAGAATTCAATTTCCCCGTGCTGGGCAAAAGGGTTTTGCAGCTGTGTGAGCTAAGATTTTCAAGTTATTCACATAATGAAAACCTATACTTTGTTTCGTGCGAGTTCCCCATTCAAATGCATGTAATCGTCAGAAACGCACTGTCTTGGCGAAATAAAGCGTTTTTGCACAACTTCACATAAATCGGTGTAACTTTTGATAGAAGACTCAGACACACATGTTTATGGCTTCATTTTATACAATTCAATTTCCCCGTGCTGGGTAAACAGGTTTTGCAGCTGTTTGAGCTAAGATGTTAAAGTTATTCACATAATGAAAACCTATACTTTGTGTCGTGGGAGTTCCCCATTCAAATGCATGTAATAGCGAGAAACACACCAACGTGGTGAAATAAAGCGTTTTTCATGGTCTTCATAAAGACAGCTGTAACTTTTGATAGACGACTCAGAAACACATATTTATGGCTTTATCTTATAGAATTCAATTTCCCCGTGCTGGGCAAAAGGGTTTTGCAGCTGTTTGAGCTAAGATGTTAAAGCTATTCACATAATGAAAACTACTTTGTGTCGGGCGAGAACTCCATTCAAATGCATGTAATCGTCAGAAACGCACTGTCTTGGCGAAATAAAGCGTTTTTGCACAACTTCATATAAATCGGTGTAACTTTTGATAGACGTTTCAGATATACGTATTCATGGCTTTATCTTATTGAATTCAATATCCCCGTGCCGGGCAAACAGGTTTTGCAGCTGTTTGAGCTAAGATTTTCAAGTTATTCACATAATGAAAACCTATACTTTGTGTCGGGCGAGAACTCCATTCAAATGCGTGTAATAGCGAGAAACGCACTAACGTGGTGAAATAAAGCGTTTTTCATGGTCTTCATAAAGACAGCTGTAACTTTTGATAGAAGACTCGGAAATACATATTCATGACTTTATCTTATAGAATTCAATATCACCGTGCTGGGCAAACAGGTTTTGCAGCTGTTTGAGCTAAGATTTTCAAGTTATTCACATAATGAAAACCTATACTTTCTTTCGGGCGAGTTCGCCATTCAAATGCATGTAATAGCGAGAAACGCACTAACGTGGTGAAATCAAGCGTTTTTAATGGTCTTCATAAAGACAGCTGTAACTTTTGATACACGACTCATAAACACACTTTTATGGCTTTATCTTATAGAATTCAATTTCCCCGTGCTGGGCAAACAGGTTTTGCAGCTGTTTGAGCTAAGATGTTGAAGTTATTCACATAATGAAAACCTATACTTTGTTTCGGGCGAGTTCCCCATTCAAATGCATGTAATCGTCAGAAAAGTACTGTCTTGGCGAAAGAAAGCGTTTTTGTACAACTTCATATATATAACTGTAACTTTTGATAGAAGACTCAGAAATACATATTTATGGCTTTATCTTATAAAATTCAGTATCCCCGTGCTGGGCAAAAAGGTTTTGCAGCTGTTTGAGCTAAGATTTTCAAGTTATTCACATAATGAAAACCTATACTTTGTTTCGGGCGAGTTCCCCATTCAAATGCATGTAATCGTCAGAAAAGTACTGTCTTGGCGAAATAAAGCGTTTTTGTACAACTTCATATATATAACTGTAACTTTTGATAGAAGACTCAGAAATACATATTTATGGCTTTATCTTATAAAATTCAGTATCCCCGTGCTGGGAAAACAGGTTTTGCAGCTGTTTGAGCTAAGATTTTCAAGTTATTCACATAATGAAAACCTATACTTTGTTTCGTGCGAGTTCCCCATTTAAATGCATGTAATCGTCAGAAACGCACTGTCTTGGCGAAATAAAGCGTTTTTGCACAACTTCATATAAATCGGTGTAACTTTTGATAGACGACTCAGACACACATGTTTATGGCTTCATTTTATACAATTCAATTTCCCCGTGCTGGGCAAACAGGTTTTGCAGCTGTTTGAGCTAAGATGTTAAAGTTATTCACATAATGAAAACCTATACTTTGTGTCGTGGGAGTTCCCCATTCAAATGCATGTAATAGCGAGAAACACACCAACGTGGTGAAATAAAGCGTTTTTCATGGTCTTCATAAAGACAGCTGTAACTTTTGATAGACGACTCAGACACACATGTTTATGGCTTCATTTGATAGAATTCAATTTCCCCGTACTGGGCAAACAGGTTTTGCAGCTGTTTGAGCTAAGATGTTAAAGCTATTCACATAATGAAAGCTACTTTGTGTCGGGCGAGAACTCCATTCAAATGCAAGTAATAGCGAGAAACGCACCAACGTGGTGAAATAAAGCGTTTTTAATGTTCTTCATAAAGACAGCTGTAACTTTTGATAGAAGACTCAGAAATACGTATTCATGGCTTTATCTTATAGAATTCAATATCCCCGTGCTGGGCAAACAGGTTTTGCAGCTGTGTGAGCTAAGATTTTCAAGTTATTCACATAATGAAAACCTATACTTTGTGTCGGGCGAGAACTCCATTCAAATGCGTGTAATAGCGAGAAACGCACTAACGTGGTGAAATAAAGCGTCTTTCATGGTCTTCATAAAGACAGCTGTAACTTTTGATAGAAGACTCAGAAATACGTATTCATGGCTTTATCTTATAGAATTCAATATCCCCGTGCTGGGCAAACAGGTTTTGCAGCTGTTTGAGCTAAGATGTTGAAGTTATTCACATAATGGAAACCTATACTTTGTTTCGTGCGAGTTCCCCATTCAAATGCATGTAATCGTCAGAAACGCACTGTCTTGGCGAAATAAAGCGTTTTTGCACAACTTCATATAAATCGGTGTAACTTTTGATACACGACTCATAAACACTCTTTTATGGCTTTATCTTATAGAATTCAATTTCCCCGTGCTGGGCAAACAAGTTTTGCAGCTGTGTGAGCTAAGATGTTAAAGTTATTCACATAATGAAAACCTATACTTTGTTTCGTGCGAGTTCCCCATTCAAATGCATGTAATCGTCAGAAACGCACTGTCTTGGCGAAATAAAGCGTTTTTGCACAACTTCATATAAATCGGTGTAACTTTTGATAGACGTTTCAGATATACGTATTCATGGCTTTATCTTATAGAATTCAATATCCCCGTGCTGGGCAAACAGGTTTTGCAGCTGTTTGAGCTAAGATGTTAAAGCTATTCACATAATGAAAACTACTTTGTGTCGGGCGAGAACATTCAAATGCAAGTAATAGCGAGAAACGCACTAACGTGGTGATATAAAGCGTTTATAATGGTCTTCATAAAGACAGCTGTAACTTTTGATAGAAGACTCAGAAATACATATTTATGGCTTTATCTTATAGAATTCAATATCCCCATGCTGGGCAAACAAGTTTTGCAGCTGTTTGAGCTAAGATGTTAAAGTTATTCACATAATGAAAACCTATACTTTGTTTCGTGCGAGTTCCCCATTCAAATGCATGTAATCGTCAGAAACGCACTGTCTTGGCGAAATAAAGCGTTTTTGCACAACTTCATATAAATCGGTGTAAAGACAGCTGTAACTTTTGATAGAAGACTCGGAAATACATATTTATGGCTTTATCTTATAGAATTGAATATCCCCGTGCTGGGCAACCAGGTTTTGCAGCTGTTTGAGCTGAGATGTTAAAGTTATTCACATAATGAAAACCTATACTTTGTGTCGGGCGAGAACTCCATTCAAATGCGTGTAATAGCGAGAAACGCACGAATATGGTGAAATAAAGCGTTTTTCATGGTCTTCACAAAGACAGCTGTAACTTTTGATAGAAGACTCAGAAATACATATTTATGGCTTCATGTTATAGAATTCAATATCCCCGTGCTGGGAAATCAGGTTTTGCAGCTGTTTGAGCTAAGATTTTCAAGTTATTCACATAATGAAAACCTATACTTTGTTTCGTGCGAGTTCCCCATTCAAATGCATGTAATCGTCAGAAACGCACTGTCTTGGCGAAATAAAGCGTTTTTGCACAACTTCATATAAATCGGTGTAACTTTTGATAGACGACTCAGACAAACATGTTTATGGCTTCATTTTATACAATTCAATTTCCCCGTGCTGGGCAAACAAGTTTTGCAGCTGTTTGAGCTAAGATGTTAAAGCTATTCACATAATGAAAACTACTTTGTGTCGGGCGAGAACTCCATTCAAATGCAAGTAATAGCGAGAAACGCACTAACGTGGTGATATAAAGCGTTTATAATGGTCTTCATAAAGACAGCTGTAACTTTTGATAGAAGACTCGGAAATACATATTTATGGCTTTATCTTACAGAATTCAATATCCCCGTGCTGGGCAAACAAGTTTTGCAGCTGTTTGAGCTAAGATGTTAAAGTTTTTCACATAATGAAAACCTATACTTTGTTTCGTGCGAGTTCCCCATTCAAATGCATGTAATCGTCAGAAACGCACTGTCTTGGTGAAATAAAGCGTTTTTGCACAACTTCATATAAATCGGTGTAACTTTTGATAGACGACTCAGACACACATGTTTATGGCTTCATTTTATACAATTCAATTTCCCCGTGCTGGGCAAACAGGTTTTGCAGCTGTTTGAGCTAAGATGTTAAAGTTATTCACATAATGAAAACCTATACTTTGTTTCGGGCGAGTTCCCCATTCAAATGCATGTAATAGCGAGAAACGCACTAACGTGGTGAAATAAAGCGTTTTTAATGGTCTTCATAAAGACAGCTGTAACTTTTGATAGAAGACTCAGAAATACATATTTATGGCTTTATCTTATAGAATTCAATATCCCCGTGCTGGGCAAACAGGTTTTGCAGCTGTTTGAGCTAAGATTTTCAAGTTATTCACATAATGAAAACCTATACATTTTTTCGGGCGAGTTCCCCATTCAAATGCATGTAATAGTCAGAAACGCACTGTCTTGACGAAATAAAGCGTTTTTGTACAACTTCATATAAATCGCTGTAACTTTCGATAGAAGATTCAGATATACGTATTCATGGCTTTATCTTACAGAATTCAATATCCCCGTGCTGGGCAAACAGGTTTTGCAGCTGTTTGAGCTAAGATGTTAAAGTTATTCACATAATGAAAACCTATACTCTGTCCGGCGAGAACTCCATTCAAATGCATGTAATAGCGAGAAACGCACGAATATGGTGAAATAAAGCGTTTTTCATGGTCTTCACAAAGACAGCTGTAACTTTTGATAGAAGATTCAGATATACGTATTCATGGCTTCATCTTATAGAATTCAATTTCCCCTTGTTGGGCAAACAGGTTTTGCAGCTGTTTGAGCTGAGATGTTAAACCTGGGCGTGTGGTGCTGGATATCATGCACATTTCACCAGGGCCAGTGGCTTTGGCAAAGGCCATTCACACTACACCAGGGTGTGTGATGCTGACCAATACCATCCATATTTCACTGAGGACAGTGTTGTTAGATGAGGCCATCAACATCACAACAGGTCCTTTTCTCCTGGCTGAGGCCAACTACATTTCACCAGTGCCTGTCTTGGTGGCTGATCCCATCCACAATATACAAAGGCCTGTCCTACTGGCTGATGCCATCCACATTATACCTGGGCCAGTGCTCCCTGTGAGACCATATTCACCACACCCGGGCCTGTGCTGCTGGCTTATACCATTCTCCTTTCACCAGGGCCTGCGTTGCTGGCTGAGGCCAACTACATTTGACCAGGGACTGTGCTACACGTTGATTGCATCCACATTTTACCAGGGCCAGTGTTGTTGGCTGAGGCCATCCAGATTACACCACTGCCAGTGCTTCCTGTGATGCCATCATCACCACATCAGGGCCTGTGCTACTCGTTGATACCATCCACATTTAATCCAGGGCTTGTGTTGCTGGCTGATGCGATCCACAATACACAAGGGCCTCTGCTACTGGCTACACCACGGAGAGTGCTTCCTGTGAGGCGATCTTCACCACACAAGGTTCTTTGCTGTTCGCTGAGGCCATCCACATTACACCAGGGACTGTCCTACTGGGTGAGGACATTTACATTTCACCAGGGCCTGTGGTGATGGCTGAGGTCAACTACATTTCACCAGGGCCTGTGTTGGTGGCTGAGCCCATCCATAATATAAAAAGGCATGTGCTACTGAATGAAGCCATCCACATTGCAACAGGGCCGCTGCTCCCTGTGAGGTCATATTCACAACACCAGGGCCTGTGCTGCTTGCTGATACCATCCTCATTTCACCAGGGCCTGCGTTGCTGGCTCATGCCATCCACATTACACCAGATCATGTGCTACTGGCTGATGCCATCCACATTACACCAGGGCCAGTGGTGCTGGCCAATACCATTCACATTTCACCAGGGCCACTGTTGTTGGCTGAGGCCATACATTTTACACCAGTGAGAGTGCTTCCTGTGAGGCGATCTTCACAACACAAGGGCCTTTGCCCTGGGCTGAGGCCATCCACATTACTCCTGGGCCAGTGGTGCTGACCGATATCATGCACATTTCCCAGGGCCAGTGGTGTTGGCTAAGGCCATTCACATTACACCAGAGACAGTGCTTCCTGTGAGGCCATCTTCACCAAACCAGGGAGTGTGCTTTTGGCTGAGGCCATCCACATTACATCAGGGCCTGTGATGCCGACTTCTACCTTCCACATTACACCAGGGACAGTGCTTCCTGTGAGGCCATCTTCTCCCCACCAGGGCCTCTGCTTCTCATTGATGCCAACCACATTACGCCTGGGCCTGTGGTGCTGACCGATATCATGCACAGTTCACCAGGGCCAGTGGTGTTGGCTAAGGTCATTCACATTACACCAGGGCCTTTGCTACTGGCTTAGGACATTTACATTACACCAGGGTGTGGTCATGGCTGAGGCCAACTACATATTGGTGCCTGATCCCATCCACACCAGGGACAGTGCTTCCCTTGAGGCAATCTTCACGCAACCAGGGCCTCTCCTTCTCGTTGATGCCAACCACATTACACCTGGGCCTGTGGTGCTGACCGATATCAGGCACATTTCACCATGGCCAGTGGTGTTAGATGAGGCCATCCACATTACAACAGGGCCTGTGCTACTTGTTGATCCCATCCACATTACACCAGGGCATGTGGTGCTGTCCGAAACCATCCACGGTACACAAGGGCCTGTGATACTCGCTGATGTCATCCACATTACACCAGGGCCAGTGGGGTTGGCTGAGGACATTCACATTACACCAGGGCCTGTGCTTCTTACCAATACCATCCACATTTCACTAGGGCCAGTTTTGTTGGATGAGGCCATCCACATTACACCAGGGACAGCGCTTTCTTTGAGGCCATCATAACCACACCAGGGCCTGTGCTGGTGGATGAAGCCATCCACATTACACCAGCGCCTGTGCTACTCGTTGATACCATCCACATTTCACCAGGGCTTGTATTACTACCTTATGAGATCCACAATACACAAGGGCCTGTGCTACTGGTTGAGGACATTAACATTACACCAGGGCCTGTGGTGCTGGCCAATACCATCTACATTTCACCAGGGCCACTGTTGTTGGCTGAGGCCATATACTTTACACCAGGGACAGTGCTTCCTGTGAGGCCATCTTCACCACACCAGGGTCTGTACTGTTGGATGAGGCCATGCACATTTCACCAGGGCCAGTGCTCCCTGTGAGGCCATCTTCACCACATCAGGGCCTGTGCTACTGGCTGAGGCCAACTACATTTCACCAGGGCCTGTGCTACTCGTTGATCGAATCTAAATTACACGTGGGCCTGTGATGCTGTCTGAAACCATTCACATTTCACCAGGGCTTGTGTTGCTGGCTGAATGACATCCACAAAACAAAAGGGCTTGTGATACTGGCTGATGCCATCCACATTACACGGGGGCCTGTGCTACTCGTAGATACCATCCATTTTTCACCACGGCTTGTGTTGCTGGCTGATGCTTTCCAAAATACACAAGGGCCTGAGCTACTGGCTGAGGACATAAACATTTCACCAAGACCTGTGGTGCTGGCCAATACCATCCACATTTCACCAGGGCCACTGTTGTTGGCTGAGGCCATACACATTACACCAGGGACAGTGCTTCCTGTGAGACATCTTCACCCCACCAGGGCCTCTGCTGCTCGTTGATGCCATCCACATTACACCTGGGCCTGTGGTGCTGACCGATATCATGCACATTTCACCAGGTCCAGTGGTGTTGGCTAAGGCCATTCACATCACACCAGGATGTGTGGTTCTGACAAATACCATCCATATTTCACCAGGGACAGTGTTGTTAGATTAGGCCACCCACGTTACACAAGGGCCAGTGCTACTGGCTGAGGACATTTACATTTCACCAGGACCTGTGGTCATGGCTGAGGCCAACTACATTTCACTAGGGCCTGTGGTCATGGCTTATGCCATCCACATTACACCAGGGCCTCTGGTGCTGGCCAATACCATCGACATTACACCAGGGTCTTTGGTGCTGGTCAATACCATCGACATTTCACCAGGGCCACTGTTGTTGGCTGAGGCCATCCACATTACACCAATCACAGTGCCTCCTGTGAGGCCATCTTCACCCGACCAGGCCCTCTGCTACTGGCTGATGCCATCCACATTACACCACGTCCAGTGGTGTTGGCTGAGGGAATTCACATTTCACCTGGGCCTGTGGTGCTGACCGATATCATGCACATTTCAGCAGATCCAGTGGTGTTGACTAAGGCCATTCACATTACACCAGGGTGTGTTGTGCTGACCAATACCATCCATATTTTACCAGGGACAGTGTTGTTAGATGAGGCCATCCACATTACAACATGGCCTGTGCTACTGGCTGAGGACATTTACTTTTCACCAGGGCCTGAGTTGCTGGCTGATGCGATCCACAATAAACAAGGACCTGTGCTACTGGCTAAGGTCATTCACATTAAACCAGGGTGTGTGGTTGTTAAGGAAAATGTTCTAAAACACTTCTTCAGTAAACACTCAGAGAAGAGAAACACACAGAACTTCTTGCTAGCAAGGGCAGCCTCCAGACTGAGAGACTCGCGCTGAGCATTGCCCCGGTCTTTATTTTACACTTCAGTGTGTGTGTGTGTGTGTGTGTGTGTGTGTGTGTGTGTGTGTGTGTGTGTGTGTGGTCCGAGTGTGGCCCCATAAACAACTTCCCTTAACCTGCTGGTCTGGAAAATCCAACAGTTCATCTATATGTAAAGAAGCACTTAAACTAAAACATACATAGCTACGTTAATCCTACCATAAAACAATAAGACAAGGTACGAACTCTCATGCTCCTAGGACGTGGGGGTGCATTCCTGGGGTGCACACCAAGCCTGCAGCCTTTTAGAGATCACACATCCTGTCACTACACAATTGATTATATGCCTCTAAGCATACATGGTTAAATATTTCCTAATACAAATAACTACATGCAGTATTCTACCATATGCGAACTTATATCACTAAAAGATTATACTGACTAATAAGTACAATTTTCCATTGACATTCCCTCCTGTTGTCAGTAAAACTTTAAGTGGGATACCAGTTTGTAACATCTTGTTGTACATTTTCTGTCACATCGTCATTAATCACACGAAGTCTTCATGTTCCAACAGGTCGGAGTCATTATCATCATCACTTGTCATGGCTATGTATGCAGCAACAGTAGAAAATATTATGTAGTTAATCATGAGTTTTAGACATGGCAATATACACGTTACAAAGACACAAAATAGAAGTAAAAATATCCCAACTCCGATGAGTAGTCCTTTTAGCACCTGTAACCAGGAGCCAGTGTATAGCCAAGAAAACCAGTCACTTGTATCACTTACATAGTCCTGATTTTGGGCCTGCTGGATCTGTCTCAAAGCATTCAGGGCGTCAGTCATGTTTGATGAATGTGCGTCTTCTTTATGTAAATGCAGCATGTGTTGTTGAAGAGGACACAAAGTCCCCTTTCTCTGCTAGTATCATAGAGTAGTTCTTCCCTGGGAGTTGGTCCAGGAACATATATATAGTGTGGGGTGTGTTGCCGTGCTGGGTAGATGGGAACAGACATAATAGTCTGTATTTGCGATTCTGTTTTTGTTCTGTCGTGAATATAACGGTACCAGGCATTGTTCATCCACGGATGGATGTGGTCTTGCGTCATGTCTCTTAGCTGAGAGTTGTCGTGTGTCCATCTTCTCTGCCTTCCTCCTGGTTCAGCTGTTGTTTGCGTCAGCTGGGGTCCTGTATGGGTGAGTGTCGTAGTCAAGGTAACCAAGAGGGTCCTGGTCGCACACAGGTCCGTCACGCCTCGCACTTGGTTGCTCTAGAGTTGATCAGAGGCTGGAGGTTGGAGTGCGAGCTTACCCTAGGGGGCTCAATCAGCACTCCCCCCTCACCACTGAAACAACCGAGTGTGAGATTTCTCTATTGTGCTGTCTTGGGGGTGCTGGGGCTTCCTGGGACCTTGACCTTTTTGCAGTGGCTCTGATAAATCCAGGAGGGTCTCTCCGCTATTTTGCAGGCAGTTGAAATGGTCAGATGCACTTGAATTGGCCTCTATCAACCTACTACTGGTTGCTACTGGTTGAGGACATTCACATTACATCAGGGAAAGTACTTCCTCTGAGGCCATCTTAACCACACCAGGGCCTGTGCTACTCGTTGATACCATCCACATTTCACCAAGGCTTGTGTTGCTGGCTGATGCGATCCACAATACAAAAGGGCCTGTGCTATTGGCTGAGGCCATCCACATTACACCAGGGCCAGTGCTGCTGGCCAATACCATCCACATTTCACCAGGGCCACTGTTGTTGGCTCAGGCCATCCACATTACACCAGGGACTGTGCTGCTGTCTTCTACCATACACATTACACCAGGGACAGAGCTTCCTGTTAGGCCATCTTCACCCCACCAGGGCCTGTGGTGGTGGCTGAGGCCATCCACATTGCACCTGGGCCTGTGATGCTAGCTTATACCATCCACATTACACAAGGGTGTGTGTTGCTGACCAATACCATCCATATTTCACCAGGGCCAGTGTTGTTAGATGAGGCCATCCACATTACAACAGGGTCTCTGCTACTGAATTAGGCCAACTACATTTCACCTGCGTGTATGTTGCCAGCTCATGCCATCCACATTTCACCATTGCTACTGCTCCCTGTCAGGCCATATTCACCACACCACGGCCTGTGCTGCTGGCTGATACGATCCACATTTCACCCGGGCCCGCGTTGCTGGATCATGCCATCCACATTACACCTGGGCCTGTGGTGCTCATCGATATCATGCACATTACACCAGGGCCTGCGTTGCTGGCTGATGCCATCCTCATTTCACCAGGGCCTGCGTTGCTGGCTGATGCGTTCCACAATAAACAAGGGACTGTGCTGCTGGCAGAGGTAATTCACTTTACACCAGGGCCTTTGATGCCGGCTTCTACCATCCACATTACACCAGGGTATGTGGTGCTGTCCGAAACCATCCACATTTCACCAGGGCTTGTGATGCTGGCTGATGCCATCCACATTTCACCAGGGTCACTGCTCCCTGTGAGGCCATATTCACCACACCAGGGCCTGTGCTTCTGGCTGATACCATCCTCATTTCACCACGGCCTGCGTTGCTGGCTGATGCCATTGTGAGATTATTCTTTTATCATATGTTATCTTACACCTGTAGTTAAAATAGTTGAATTATGTTAACTGCTGTAGGTAATATATTATCATTTAGTTTAGATTGTGTGCTGTGTATGTAGTTTAGTTCTCATTATACTTTTGAGTTAAAAGAACATATTCACTTATTAGTTTATTAGATAAGTGTGCATCACTCTGTATCCTTGATCTGCTGTGAATGTGTTACACTGTTTTCGTGACATGCTTTACTGTTGAATCATAAAAAGAAAGATTGTTCAGGAGACTCTGTGTCTAAGACAGGGGAGATAGACCACATTCCATACCCCCACCTTACAGAAAGCAGAGAAACAACTGCCGAGGTCATAACTTATGCGCCGTAAGGGAGAAAGAATGTGAATGTTTGGGCTTTTACGACTAGGTGGGGGCCACTAGCGGCTATAAGAAGCTGAGTAACACGTCACCATTTCGAGACTCGCTGTGACCCTCTGCAGGCGGGTCTCCCCATCATGATGGTACTAAATGCTCTTTGTGTTGAAATGTATGGAAATAAATGATTGTTGATTGAGCATTTATACACCGAGTATTGTCCTTCCTTCAGCCCAAAGATCAAAAGAATTGGGAGATTTCAACACCATCCACATTACACCAGGGTCAGTGTTGTTGGCTAAGGCCATCCACATTACACCACCGCCAATGCTTCCTGTGATGCCATCATCACCACACAAGGGGCCTGTGGTGCTGGCTGATGCCATCCACATTACACAAAGGAACAGTGCTTCCTGTGAGGCCATCTTCACCCCACCAGGGCCTCTGCTGCTCGTTGATTCCATCCACATTACATCAGGGCCTGTGATGCTGGCTTCTACCATTCACATTACACACGGGACAGTGCTACTGGCTGAGGACATTCACATTACACCAGGGCCTTTGGTGCACAGCAAAATCTCCAGTGTTAAATTAACACTGGAGAGTGTCTATATGGGTCCACACCTCTGAGTGTTAAATAAAACACTGTTGAGTGTTAAATTAACACTTTTGACAGTGTTTTATGTTTAAAAGTAACCTAGTCAGTTTTGAAGATTAACAATGGCTAACACTGAGCAGTGCTGATTTTCTAACACTGGAATATTTCTAACATTTTGAGTTATTTTCCAGTGTTAGAAAATCAGCACTGGGCCAGGGCCTGTACTGTTGGCTGAGGCCATCCACATTACATCTCGGCCTGTGATGCCGGCTTATACCATCCATATTACACTCACAGGGAGCACTGGCCCTGGTGTAATGTGGATGGCATCAGCCAGTAGCACAGGCTTTTGTATATTGTGGATAGGATCAGCCACCAACACAGGCCCTGGTGAAATGTATTTGGCCTCAGCCATGACCACAGGCCCTGGTGAAATGTGAAAGTCGTCAGCCAGTAGCACAGGCCATGTTGTAATGTGGATGGCCTCATCTAACACTGTCCCTGGTGAAATATGGATGGTATTGGTCAGCACCACACACCCTGGTGTAATGTGGATGGCCTTAGCCAACACCACTGGCCCTGGTGTAATGTGGATGGCATTAGCCAGTATCACATGCCCTTATGTATTGTGGATGTCATCAGCCAGCAACACAAGCCCTGGTGAAATGTAATTGGCCTCAGCCAGTAGCACAGGCCCTTGTGTAATGTAGATGGCATGAGCAAGCAACGCAGGCCCTGGTGAAATGAGGATGACCTCAGCCAGCAACAAAGGCCCTGGTGTGGTGAAGATGGCATCACAGGGAGCACAGGCCCTGGTGTAATGTGAATGTCCTCAGCCAGTAGCACAGGCCCTTGTGTATTGTGAACGCATCAGCCAGCAACACAAGCCCTGGTGAGATGTGGATGGTATCAACGAGTAGCACAGGCCCTGGTGTAATATGGATGGCCTCAAAGGAAGAACTGTCCCTGGTGTAATTTGGATGGCCTCATCCAACAGTACAGGCCTTGGTGTGGTGAAGATGGCCTCACAGGAAGCAATGTCCCTGGTGTAAAGTGTATGGCCTAAGCCAACAACAGTGTCCCTGGTGAAATGTGGATGGTATTTGCCAGCACCACTGGCCCTGGTGTAATGTGAATCTCCTCAGCCAACAACAGTGGCCCTGGTGAAATGTGGATTATATTGGCCAGCCCCAAAGGCCCTGGTATAATGTGAATGTCCTCAGCCAGTAGCACAGGCCCTTGTATATTGTGGATTGCATAAGCCAGCAATACAAGCCCTGGTGAAATGTGGATTTTATCAACGAGTAGCACTGGCCCTGGTGTAATGTGGATGGCCTCACAGGAAGCACTGGAAGTGATTTAATGTGGATGGCCTCAGCCAACAACACTGGCCCTGGTGAAATGTGCATGATATCTGTCAGCACCACAGGCCCAGTAGTAATGTGGATGGCATCAACGAGCAGCAGAGGCCCTGGTGGGGTGAAGATGGCCTCACAGGAAGCACTGTCCCGTTGTAATGTGTATGGCGTCAGCCAACAACAGTGTCCCTGGTGAAATATGGATGGTATTGGTCAGCACCACACACCCCGGTGTAATGTGAATGGCCTTATCCAGTAGCACAGGCCCTTTTCTATTGTGGATCGCATCAGCCAGCAACGCAGGCCCTGGTGAAATGTGGATGGTATCAACGAGTAGCACAGGCCCTCGTGTAATGTGGATGGCCTCAGCCAGCACCACCGGCCCTGCCGTGGTGATGATGGCCTCACAGGAAGCAATGGCAGTGATGTAATGTGTATGGCCTCAGCCAAAAGCACAGGCCCTGGTGTGGTGAAGATGGCCTCACAGGAAGCACTGTCCCTGGTGTAATGTGAATGTCCTCAGCCAGTAGCACAGGCCCTTGTGTATTGTGGATGGCCTCATCCAGCACCACAGGCCCTGGTGAAATGTGGATGGCCTAAGCCAACAACAGTGGCCCTGGTGTAATGTGAATGTCCTCAGCCAACACCACTGTCCCTTGTGTAATGTGGATTGCATCAGCCAATAAACCAGCCCCCTGTGTATTGTGGATGGTTTCGGACAGCACCACATGTCCTGGTATAATGTGGATGGCATCAACGAGTAGCACAGGCCCTGGTGAAATGGAGTTGGCATCAGCCAGTAGCACAGGCTTTTGTATATTGTGGATGGGATCAGCCACCAACACAGGCCCTGGTGAAATGTATTTGGCCTCAGCCATGACCACAGGCCCTGGTGAAATGTGAATGTCGTCAGCCAGTAGCACAGGCCATGTTGTAATGTGGATGGCCTCATCTAACACTGTCCCTGGTGAAATATGGATGGTATTGGTCAGCACCACACACCCTGGTGTAATGTGGATGGCCTTAGCCAACACCACTGGCCCTGGTGTAATGTGGATGGCATTAGCCAGTATCACATGCCCTTATGTATTGTGGATGTCATCAGCCAGCAACACAAGCCTTGGTGAAATGTAATTGGCCTCAGCCAGTAGCACAGGCCCTTGTGTAATGTAGTTGGCATGAGCAAGCAACGCAGGCCCTGGTGAAATGAGGATGACCTCAGCCAGCAACAAAGGCCCTGGTGTGGTGAAGATGGCCTCACAGGGAGCACAGGCCCTGGTGTAAAATGTACGGCCTCAGCCAACAACAGTGGCCCTGGTGAAATGTGGATGGCATCAGCCAGTATCACATGCCCTTGTGTATTGTGGATGTCGTCATCCAGCAACACAAGCCCTGGTGAAATGTAGTTGGCCTCACCCAGTAGCACAGGCCCTGGTGTAATGTGGATGGCCTCAGCCAGCAACAAAGGCCCTTGTGTGGTGAAGATCGCCTCACAAGAAGCAGTCTCCCTGGTGTAAAATGTATGGCCTCAGCCAACAACAGTGGCCCTGGTGTAATGTGGATGGCCTCAGCCAGTAGTACAGAAACCTTGTATATTGTGGATGGCATCAGAAAGCTACACAAGCCCTGGTGTTGTGAATGGCCTCACAGGAAGCACTGGCAGTGGTGTAATGTGGATGGCGTAAGCCAACAACACTGGCACTGGTGAAATGTGGATGGTATTGGCCAGCACCAAAGGCCCTGGTGTAATGTGAATGTCCTCAGCCAAAACCACTGGCCCTGGTTTAATATGGATGGCATCAGCCAGTATCACAGGCCCTTGTGTATTGTGGATGATTTCCGACAGCACCACATGCCCTGGCGTAATGTGGATGGCATCAACGAATAGCACAGGCCCCGGTGTAATGTGGATGGCATGAGCAAGCAACGCAGGCCCTGGTGTGGTGAAGATGGCCTCACAGGGAGCATTAGCCCTGGTGCAATGTGGATGGCCTCAGCCAGAAACGCAGGCCCTGGTGTGATGATGGCCTCACAGGAAGCACTGGCAGTGGTGTAATGTGGATGGTCTCATCCGACAACACTGGCCCTGGTGTAATGTGGATGGCATCAGCCAGTAGCACAGGCCCTTGTGTATTGTTGAACGCATCAGCCAGCAACACAAGCCCTGGTGAAATGTGGATGTTATCATCGAGTAGCACAGGCCCTAGTGTAATGTGGATGGCCTCAAAGGAAGAACTTCATGATTTGAATCCTGGGTTGTGTTAAATCTCAGAAAAGCACCCTAGACAAAGTGAATCTGTGAACTAAGGTGTAGGTGTGTTAGGTTATGTTGTGGTGATCTCGAGTTGAGGGATGGGTGTTCATACTGGAGTGCAAAATTAAAACCAATGGAAGATGGACAAGAAAAGCTCAAAGCCATCAGGTGCTCAGTTTAGAAAACAGAGAAAAGAAGAGGAGGAGAAACGAGCAAAAGATACAGGTAAGCAGATGTGTCATTGGATAATGGCAGGTCATCCTGAAACAATCAGAATCAGAATACCTTATTAATCCCAAAGGAAATTATGTGGGTTACAGTTGCTCCAAGACGAAATGGTATAAATAGCAACAGTAACAGACTAAACCCCAAAACAATACATTATGTTACAGATTTTAATATTAATTAGTCATTGTCAATTGTTGATTTGTTCTGTTCTCATTGTATGACGAATTATGTTGGCTGTTTGGTAGCGTTTTGCATACAATGCATACTCTCTCTCTTCATATGTGTGTGTACAACAGTTTTATGTTAATGTACAATCCTTAATGTTTTCTCTGTGTGTCTGTTGTGTGTGTGTGTGTGTGTGTGGGGGGGGGGGGGGGGGGGGGGGCAGAGGGAGTGTTCGCCCAGGGCGCCAAACAGGCTAGGACCGCCACTGGATGGCATAAGCCAGCAACACAGGCTCTGTTTAAATGTGGTTGGTCTGAGCCAGCAATACAGGCCCTGGTGTAATGTGGATGGCATCAGCCAGCAACGCAGGTTCTGGTGAAATGTAGATGGCCTCAGAAAGCAGTACAGGCCCTGGTGTGGTGAAGATGGCCTCAAAGGAAGTACTGTCCCTGGTGTAATGTCGATGGTAGAAGCCGGCATCACAGGCCCTTGTGTGGTGAAGATCGTCTCAAAGGAAGCACTCTCCCTGGTGTAATGTGTATGGCCTCAGTCAACAACAGTGGCCCTGTTGAAATGTGGATGGTATTGGCCAGCACCAAAGGCCCTGGTGTAATGTAAATGTCCTCAGCCAGTAGCACAGGCCCTTGTGTATTGTGGATCGCATCAGCCAGCAACACAAGCCTTGGTGAAATGTGGATGGTATCAACGAGTAGCACAGGCCCTGGTGTAATGTGGATGGCCTCAGCCAGAACAACACACCCTGGTGAAATGTGCATGATATCGGTCAGCACCACAGGCCCAGGTGGAATGTGGATGGCATCAACGAGCAGCAGAGTGGGGTGAAGATGGCCTCACAGGAAGCACTGTCCCTGGTGTAATTTGTATGGCCTCAGCCAGTAGCACAGGATGGCCTCATCTAACAATACTGGCCCTGGTAAAATGTGCATGATATCGGCGCATGTAACAGTCAGAAACGCACTGTCTTGACGAAATAAAGCGTTTTTGTACAACTTCATATAAATAGCTGTAACTTTTGATAGAAGATTCAGATATACGTATTCATGGCTTTATCTTATAGAATTCAATATCCCCGTGCTGGGCAAACAGGTTTTGCAGGTGTTTGAGCTAAGATTTTCAAGTTATTCACAAAATTGTTACACACCGGGGGGGGGGGGGGGGGGGGGGGGGCTGGAGTACAGCCACAGCTTTACAATGACTAGTCGTTTTATTAACTTGACAGGTAGCGAGCGTCAGGGTGGGCATGGCCAAAACAACAAACAAAACACACTGGAAATGAATCAGAACTAACTTACCTATAGTGAATCAACCTCAAAAGAAAATACAAACCTCTAATCTGTCTCCCTACCCGAAACAGGAGAAAAAGGTTGAAAAAGAAACGGCTTCCCACCCCTACAGCTACCATGTCCAGATACGACTCTCTAAACTGTTTTTACTGCAGCCCAGCTCTGTCACATGTGGAGTGCCAGGACTGCCATAATGAATTAATTAAATACACCATTAAATAATGAATTAAATGTGGCAATAATTAATTAAAATTGGAATTAATTAATTAAATAAATAGTTATGACACATGTAATTAATTAATTATTTACACATTTAATTAATTATCTATGTATTTCACATTTTAATTAATTATTGACACATTTAATTAATTATTTAATGATATATTTAATTAATTATTTATGTATTTCACATTTTAATTAATTATTGACACATTTAATTCATTATTGACACATTTAATTCATTATTTAATGATATATTTATTTATTTCATTTTGGCAGTCCTGGCGCCTGGCTCTCATCATGAAATAATTTTATCTGTCAGCCTCACCCATCAAACTCAGGGGGCGGGGTTAACGCTGATCGAGTCAAAACCATTGCTTTGGCCTGGTGGCCATTGTTTCTAGCACACAACAACCGGCATGTGGAAGCATTAAAAACATGTTTAAGGAGGAGAGAGAGCAAATAAATCTGTTTAACATCTGATCTTTGGGTTTTTGTTCAGTAATCAGTGTGACCTGTGTATAAACGCATAAAAGAGATAACGTTGGTGTTTCTGTCATGTAGTAACTGTTGGCTTTAACTGTACAAAGGTTGTTCGACACTATGAAACACATACAGACTTCATGATGTTCGGCTAATACTTTTATTGTGAATATTAATCATGCTGACCTCGCTTTGTACACCACGCAGCGAGGTCAGCATATGCATGATATCCACAGCTCCATGAGTTAACACAAAGTTTCCCAGCTGACTATCTAACTATTCCAGAGACGTGAAAATATACAGCATAAAGAAAAGTGTAAGAGACTCAGCAGCAGATTAGAATAACAGTTATACATTTAATAATCACCAAATGAATCCAAGAAACGAGCAAACCTGTTCCAACAATTTGAGTTTGTATTCCCTCAGCTGCAGACTCGCTGCTGTTTAAATGTTTGAAAAGGAAGATTAGATATAAAAAACGTCAAACATAGACTCAGTCTGCCTTCACATTTGATATGAGGCCAGCACGTATAGTGGCTGTGTCCTGTTTTAAGATCATACATGTAAAATTGTTGTCTGACCTCCGTCGATCCAGCCACTCAGAGTCCGTGGTTACCATGGTTACTGCATAAGCAGCTATAATGTTAACAGCTGGCACTGAGGAAACCTACCGGCAGCATGGGTGTTTATGTTTTTTATTGCAAAAGAACTGTCTGAATGGTTAACTGAAGTTAACTTGGATGAATTATAGTTAAGGAGTATCACAGATAACGCCTACGTGAGCTGTGCGACTGTTCACCACTACACTGAAATCAGTAGGCTATTACTGAAATACACGTGCTATATCATAAACTATGATATAAATAGGGAGGTCCTATTAACATGTTTAGTTTTAAAGGACACCTTCCTGCCTTTAGTCTCCTTCATGAGCAGTATTAGTTTTCTTCTAACATCCAGAAGTCTGCACGATGTGTTTCATAATTTGTAACAAGCCTTTGACAGGTAAACATAACATGACCGAAAAAGCAAAAAAAAAAAAGCAAAAAAAGAAGAGAGAGAGTGTTGACTTAAGAGGAGAAAATGCTCTCAATTATGGAGACAGGCAAATGGTTCATTTATGTTTGATGTGTGTTTATTCCTCCCTAAATATCGTCAGTGAAGTTTGCCATGCACGTCAGATTTTCCTGCGCATTTTTATACCTCTGCCAACAGAGAGAGAGAAAAAAAATCACATTCTAACAGACAGCTGGTGCTTAGAATACAGTTGAATAACTATTAAAAAACAGATGATATTTAGATGATAGTTCAGTCTAACACATGTGCCAGTGAACCATTAAACGTCTGTGAAACTATGCAGTTATGAAACGTAACTTTAACCTCAGCCAAACCGATTTGCTCAGTTGTAAATAAAACCGCGAAGTAAACGTGACCCGACAGACAGAACCTGAGTGAATGAAGTCCAGCGTTTAACCACTGAGAGCTAAAACTCAGCTGAGGTTTCAAAGCTGTGTACCGGTGATTGGACATCAGCCGCTGATGAAGCTGGTTCGCCTATAAAGTGCTCTGTAAGGAAACAAGCTCCAGCAGCTCTGCGCTCGGGGAAAACACTATATTTACTTATCTTGTGCAGAAAAATGCGCTGACAGCGTAACGTAGGCGTGTTTCTTGAATTAGCAGCAGGTGTTAAACAGCTGACAGATGAGGAGAAGAATGCATGCAGGTAAACTGAGGGTCTGTTGAGCTGATCGCTGGTTTCGTGAGAAAAATGTCAGCTCGTTCTTTATGTTACAGAAGCACAGAGACACAAGACCAGGCGGAAAGAGACAATCGTTCGGTGAAAATGAGAATCTGCGAATGCAACATGTGGAACACGGAGAGTGGAATATGTAAACAAACCGGTTAACGTAACCCCCTGGGTGCACTCTGCATGCTAATTGTTAGCAGAGCTAGTGAAATCTCTGAAAACATCTGAGCACTTTTGCAAACATGTTCTGTGTTGACAACCTGACCAGACATACGTCGCGACATTCGCGGCTAAAACACTGTTAAAAGTGTAGCTGGTGACAGAAAAACGGGGTATTTTAAAACTACACCACCACCATTGCTGCCTGTGATTTGATCTGAATTCTGGGATACCTGGCTGCCCCAAGTCTACACAAGCAATCGATTATCTAGGATCGACCTGTTTTGACTTACTTTGCATGGCAACCAATCAAATGTTAGAGAAGCTGCATGGGCAGCGTTAACCCCGCCCCCTGAGTTTGATGGGTGAGGCTGACAGATAAAATTATTATTATTATTATTATTTTTTATTTTTTTTTTTCGCCTGTCCCATTTGGTTCTTTAGCCATCAGAATTGTTGTCTGAAGACCAACAAGGATACCCAATGGATTTACGTTGGATCATCGTGGCATTGCCGTGTTGGTCCATTTGGTCGATCTTTGTTTTTATTATTTATTTTATTTTATTTTCAGATGTTACAGACGGGACAGACATGAGTGAGGGATAGGAAAGGGAGAAAGAAAGAGGAAAGAAAGGAAAAACAGAAGGGGAGAGGGACAGTGAGAAAGGGGGGGAGAAAAAAAATCTGCTGGATCACCTGTTGAGAGAAGAATAGAAAACAAGCAAAAAAAAAGACAAAAAAAACAAAGCAACATACTAAACACAACACTATCGCATTAATCTAGCTAAGTGTAAACAGCAGTAAATACTAAATATTCAATGTTGTTGTGCAGCACGCAGGACAGATGTGCTTCGAAGTAGCAGCCAAGAAAGGTGTAATTTAGGTCTACGAGCAGTGAACACCCGTGTGCATACCTGTGTGGATCAGCGCGCTTGTATTCCAAAGGTTTCTCCATGTAACGATCTGCTAGGGAGTGTGGGGGGGCCACAGCCCCGTGCTCCAGGGTGTGAAGCAGGTATGGAGGAGATCAAAAACTCCAGACATCCGGAGGTCCCCAGAACACAAGAGACCATGGAAGACCAACAGAGGGGCAGCCGCGCCACTGTTCCAGTAAGAGCTGAGGAGAGTCCCAGATGAGGGTTCACTCAGCAGCCGCGGAGCAGAAGCCAGGGGGAGTTGCAGTGACGCGCCCATGAGCTCCGCCGGCCGCCAGCTGTGCCTGAGTGACCGAGCCCCAGGCCGAGAGGCCGGGGTCACCCCACCCCCGAAGGGGCCCGAGCGAGCCCCAGGCTCCAGGCCCCGATAAGCGGCCGCCAAGGAGTGAGCCGGTGTGTACCTGGAAGCCCACCCCCAGACACAAAGAACCACCAACGCACCGACACTTGAGGGAGTCCGCCACTGGCAGGGGAAGTGGTGGTAGGTGGAGATAGGCCTCCAAACCTTGGAGGGCCTGAGGTGTCCCCAGAGAGGTGGCGTCTGATACCCAGCCTGACATATAGACACAGACATACAGGCAAACACAGACACAAACATCCATTCCCCCCCTCATGCTCTCATATGCACTTACTCCACACTCAACCAACGTGGAGACAGACATAAAGAGACGCTGTACACACGATCACACTCCCCAAGCGTACTCTACAAACCGGGTCTAGGTACCCTTGCCCCTGGAGGGGGGAACTGCACCCAGACCCAGGTGGTGTTACCCTTTTCCCTGCGGTGGGGAGAGGCAGACCACCCCGACTCCGTAGCAGCAGGGAGGCCCCACACTCCAGACCGCAGTCGGACGGCCAACTCCACCTAGCCCTCCCACTCCAGCAGGCCACAGAGAATGGGGGTGGGAGAAGACTCCAAACCTCCCTCCACCCGCTCATTGTAGTGTTGATGCATGTATGTTCTAAGGTGCAATTAAAACCCAGGAGGGCATGGAGCTACCTGTCAAGGAGCAGCACGTAAGCACATAGTCCCTCCTGATAGCCCTCAATGTCTAAGTGTATTTAAAATTGAGAGGTGGGCAACGACGCCAGGGGTGAGGTGTACACCCTGATGGTAATTTGGACTCCGTGATTGTGCCCACCCCCAAGATCCTATATGTATGTGTAATGAGAGTGTGAATAATGTGAATGTCTAAGTTGTGGGATAAAATTGAGGCAGAGGCAGCCAGAAGGGGACAGAGGGGGGGGGGGGGGGGTAGCCTCCTCTGCACCCTGGTGACATACCCCTACTCCAAGGCCCTGCATGTGTGGGTGGTTGTGGTGGAGCGGGAAGAGGGAGGCAGCTGGAGATGGGGAGGGAAGGAAGGGAGGGGCAGGTAATCCCTCTCTGGGGCCAGCTCCCCCGCTGACCCCAGTAGGCACTCCCACACTCCGCGACCCGCCAGGGAAAGGGGGCCCAGGCCCATCCAGACCGGGGCCCAGTGCAGCAGCGCCTCCCGGCCCCACAGAGCCCGGGACAGTCCACCCAACCCCACCACAGAGAAAACTGCACCTCTCCTGTATCTCCCCCTCCTGCAGAGAGAGCCCCTGAGGAGAGGAAAGCTCCTGCAAGATGTGACAATCTTCCCCACCAGTTGAAGAGCCCCCCAGGTGGCTCGATGCACCGGCGGCACCCAGCTCCAGGGCTGGGCCCCCAGGCGATCCAGTCCTAACGACAGGAACGGCAACAGTGGGTGGCGATGGCCGCAATGCACAACAGGGCAGGGATGCCCTTCTGCCTGCATCTGACGGTGAGACGAGGGAGGCCGTGTTCAGGTGTGGAGTGGGGCGGGACTGTGCGGCGACGCGCTGTCCGGAGGAGACAGGTCTGCGATAGGAGCCGCCTCCCTGGTCTGTTGCTGGTGAGTTTCCCCATCCCGGAAGAGAAGTTCCTCTCCTGTCTCTTTCAGATAAGGACCATTCGCCCATTTGTGGCTGGATTGTGGGATTATGGGACTGTGGGAGGGTAATTTTAGCATATGGAAAACATGTTTTAGCCTTGTTTTAATAGTGTATAGTTATTTCTGCCGGCAGGGTTTTTAGCGGGTTGCAAACACTATTTTTATTGTATACTGGGATTTTTAGCTTGTATTTGGGGTTCTGACTGTGTTTATTTTATGGAAAATAATTGGTGTGTTTGAAGCCAGCTAAGTTCTGTGCCCTGAGCGCTGACCCACCCACTCCCCTTTCTCTGCTTGTATGTATACAGACGTGGTGGTGAAGATTTAGGTCCACCAGTCTTAGCGGCTACAAAGGCACAGCCATGAAGTCATCCACCAGACAGTCCCAGATGGCCGTCGCTACCTGGGGGGTGATCTGGCACACCGTGGACACACCGACTCTGAAACTGAACGCGATGGTCCTACAGGACTCCCCGGTGGCAAGGAACCTGGACAAAATTTTTCAAAATTAGTATTATGTGTACTGCAGTTACAAAATACATTATTCAAATTCCAAAATATTTTTGTGATGTCAGATTTAAAGTACAAAACATAAATCTTGCATAAAACATTTTGTAATTATAAGGATAATTTAATAATAAATATTAGATATAATATAAAACAGTCAGTTGTGTTTTGTTTTAACTTTAACATGTCATAATTTGATTGGTATCAACTTTTACCACTACAGTGAGCCAATCACTCATAATTCCTAGACATCTCAATCAGGTAGGAATGAAGTAAGACATTAATAGAAAAAAAGAGTTGTATGTTGACATTGTTACGACCCCCTCTGCTAGGCATCAGGGAAGGAGTAACATACACAAGCCCCCAAACAAAATTGAGTAAAGAAAAAGGTTTTAATCTCAAACTTTGAACTGAAAACCGACAGGGCTGTTCAACAGACCACTGGGCAAACAATTATTACATAAAGAAAAAAACAGTCAAGAGTAAAAGCTAAAGGTTAACTAAGGCAAGCTGGCCACACACAAAACAAAAGCTAAAGGTTAACTAAAGCAAGCCAGCATCACAAAATTCTACTCACAGCCAGCTAGCAGCTCAAAACTCTAATCAGGCTAAGTTCAAAGCATCCACCAAGGTTTGACAAAGTTCAGCAACAGTGGCGTGCACAGACATTTTGGGGGGCAAGTGCTCCAGGGGGGAAAAAGGGCACTTTTTGCATATGTGGAAAACCTTTTCTTTTTATAATAAAAAAATCGCACAGGTTAAATGCAATTTGACTTTTATTTCAAAACATTCTCTAAAAATCAAAAATCACACCACAAAAAGATAAAATCTGTATCCAACTCTAAACTATATACATACATATTCTCAAGTGTCCATTAAATGGAGTGTACTGCTCTAAAGAAGCATCCTTCTTGGTGCCATGTCTTTGTAGATGTTGATGACCTCGTTGTAATTGATCTCCACATCTTTCTCAATGGCCAACAAGAGGAGATCAGACAACCTTTCTTCTCCACACAAACTTCTTAGTTTATTTTTGATTATTTTTAGCTTTGAAAAGGATCTTTCAACTGTCGTAGTTGTCACTGGTAGTGTTGCGTAGATCTGAATCATTTTGACAAAGGCAGGAAAGATCAGCTGGCCATTGTTTTCCCTCAGTATCAGAAATATTTCTCTGAGGTCTTTTGAACTAAAGCTGGAGTGGAAGACCTTTAATTCTGTTTTGAGCTGGTCCTCATCTTCTCCATAGAATTCACAGAGGATGTGGACAGCTTCAATGGCTTCTGGGTTTGGTGGGCCTACCCAGTTAGCATGCACAGTTAAGGGCTGGAAGGACTGAATGATTCTGGCCGTTGGGCTTCCAGTATTGTCCCCTTTGAACCTCCTGTTCAGTTCCCCAGTCATGATGTCCAGAAAGGTGAAATATACACCACTCCTGAAATATGCCTCCACTGACTCAAACTGAGCACCTACTTGAGACACTGTGGTGCTGTGTTGGAAACGCACTGGAACTTTCCGCTTTCTCTCCTGACCAGGCACCACGGTAGGTACTGGAATGTTGAAACTCTCTGCCTTCTCTGATGCACATCTAAATATCTCTCCAAATTTCTCCTCAGACCTCATGGTTTGCAATGTGTGAAGCACACCATCAATTACCTTGTAGGCAGTGGAATGGTCCAACCCTTCTTCCTGCAGAGAATCTGATGCCAAAGCAGTGACTTCGAATACTGGTGTGGTGATTTCCATGCAGAGAATGAACATAAAATTAATGGCATTTCTGTACATCTGAGCATCACCTTGGGCCAGGTCAGGTGGGTCACTGTCACTGATGTCATCAAGGAGCATCAAAATGGCTTTCAAATTTCTCTGAAGTGCCTTCAGTGCTTTTTCCCTGCAAGCCCATCGAGTATCTGACAGCTGCTGGAGCTCCATAACACGTTGTCCAGGAAAGAGAGACTCCTGAAATTTGACCAAGGCAGCATGACGCTTTGGGGAGCCTGAGCAAAAGGCATACAATTTCTCCACCAAGTTGAAAAATGTCACAAAATGCTTGCTGGACTTTGATGCCTCCACTAGTACCAAATTGAGGCAATGGGCTTTGCAGTGCACATAGAGGGCCTTCTCATTGTGTGCACGGATTCTAGCTTGGAGACCTTTATACGTGCCACTCATGTTGGCTGCTCCATCATAGCCTTGACCATACATGTTCTTCATCTCTAGGCCATTCTTTTGCAGAAGCAAGAACACTGTATTCTCCAGCTCCTGGCCTGTAGTTGTATCAACATTGCACACTTCGATGAATCTCTCCTTTATTTGCATATGATGAAAATATCGCACAACAAATGACACTTGCTCTTTGTGTGAAACATCAGAGGTTTCATCAAGTAGAATGGAATACATTTCAGCCTCTTTTATTTCACGTTGTATCTCCTTCCTGATGTAAGTTCCTAGTGCTGCAATGATGTCATTTTGACTTCTGATGGAAAGCAGTGACACCTGGGGCCTTGTCTTGGTGGCTTTAACTGTGGCAATTTTTTCCAAATGCATTTTTAGCACACTATCGTAGCGGGAAAATACATTGACTAATTTACGAAAATTGCCACGGTTATCACTGGACTCACTCTCATCATGACCTCGGAATGCTTGTCCCTGACGTGCAAGATACACTGTTAGG
Source organism: Aulonocara sp. 'chitande type north' Nkhata Bay (assembly GCF_057382095.1). Taxonomy (NCBI): domain Eukaryota; kingdom Metazoa; phylum Chordata; class Actinopteri; order Cichliformes; family Cichlidae; genus Aulonocara; species Aulonocara sp. 'chitande type north' Nkhata Bay. Next base: position 797,925 of record NC_141354.1, read on the forward strand.
TCAATTAATCTTGTCAGGATTTCTTTGTTTGTCTGCCTCTCTCGCTCTCTAACTTCCACCCCTTTTACGTCTGAAACATCAAATGCAGACTGAAGGGCCTTTTTCTGGAAATTGATCCATCTAACCATGCTTGTCATGTGCATCTCTGCGCTGGAGTGTTGTTTGATTTTTTCAAGAGCAGTACTCCACTTTCTGATGCCATCAGTTGTCCAGGCTGTTCTGCTTTTATATTTTTCATCCGAGAGGAAAAGCCGACAACTAAAACAATGCATTGAATTAGCAGTGGGTGAGTATTCCAGCCACACATTAGCAGAAAACCACTGTTTCTGGAATGATCTCCCCTCAGTTTTTGGGTAAGGTATATCAGGCTGACATGGGCCCACATTGCAGCACATTGAAACGTATCTGTCATTGCGCTTTATTTTAAATGTGTTGGATCTGTTGGGTATTGTAAAGCTGCTAACTTTGACATTATGTGATCGATCTGTTCTTCCTCATTGTGGTCTTCAGAGAGCACTACATCAGTGTCTGTAGGCCTAACTGAACCTGTTGCTGCATTGGTCGCGGCTTCATCTGTTTCTATATCTCCCTCTTCTGCTATGCTGGTAGATGGCATAGAGCTGCTTCCCTGCTGTGACTGACTACAATGGAACAATAATAATAATAATAGTATTATTATTTATCATAATAATAAGCTTAAACAGATAGTTTTAATAATAACCCATACTGCAAGTCTTGTAACATAGAAATAACTTTCGTAGGTACAAAATAATAGTTAGCTCAATGCCTGCTGATTAAGTTCATTAAAAACTAAGTGTGAACAGCTTTTAAGATTTTTCAATAGAATTAACTGCAAGGAGCAGGTTACATTAAAACATTAAAATAGAACCTGACTCTGCCCTTGACTCTGACCTTTCATCTTCATTTTCCTTTGCTTTCATCCAGGAGAGCAGAGAACTGCTTCCCTGGGCTGCCTGTTGTAGATCCCTTTCTTTCCCCTTTCTCAGCCTCTCTTTCCTAGGCATTATGCTTGCTGAAATTAGTAAATAAATAGACCAAAATGTATGAGAACGAATAAGACTGACTGTGGTCATTACAAGAACAGGGCAGAATGGTCGTTTTCACAGGCAATTGGGAACTGCCTATTTTTCCTTTAGCAAATTAATGTGTTAATGTTGCCAATATGTTACACCAAAAAAAATTAACATGTCTAACCAGTGCTTCTCAAAACTTTTAACATGCACCACCCCCAACACCGTACCCTTCAAACTACCAATAACAACGTCACTGTTCTGTCACAATCAGATCACAACACAGTGCGTAGATGTCTGCAAGCATCACTGAGTCAGTAACAACCAGTTAGGCTAAAGACTGCATCTTTAGACAGTTGGACGGTGTTCTAACTTTCTCACAGGAGACACCTACTAAAGACAGTCAAAGACATTAATTTCAATCTTACCAAAGTAGGACAGTAGTTGACGTTAGTTATGGAAAGGCTAATCCACAAAAACGGAGAAACGTCCATAATTCTATTATTCATAATCATGGCAAGGTTTTAGGTTTTTCTGCAGTTCCATCTCTAAAAAGTGTGATGTCTTCCCGTCACTGACTTCAGTTTGAAAACTTTGTATTTATTCACAGATTTCCGTGAGATCATCCTAAAATTTGTAACGAAAAATGGGCTCAAAAGAGCCCTCTGCCTAACAGCATGTAGCCTATAGCATAACGTGATATTTTCAATAGTGTATGCAAAAAGGTCGGAATTGATGGAGAGTGGGGTTGCCTAAATGATTTAGGTTACATTTTAAATGTGTCGTTTTTTTGTTTTTCCATATGGATGGATGGAGGGGGCAAGCTGGCAAAGTTTGTCATGTGCAGTTTCTGACAGGCTACTTCACAACAAAACAATTGCAGGTTGGTCTTAGAGGGCAAACAGAATAATTTCACTCGATTCATGGGTTACCTGACTGGTTGGGAAGGGAAAGAGCTGCCGTGTTGTCCGCCGTGGCTCCCAGTCGCTATAGTTAGCCTACTATGCCTACTCCAAGTAGTCCTATGTCATGCCGCTGCTACACGCCTCACAACAAATGAACTGCAAGCGTGTTCACGTGACACGGTGACAGTGAAAAAGCGACAGGGTTCGGGTGTCTTTGAAGAAGGGGCACAAATCAAGCCATTATTTTCACACCTTTTTAAATCGCGCAGCTTTAAAAAAAAAAAAAATCACGTCTTTCAAAAGGGCACTTTTTTGGACTGAGGGCAAAAGGGCAAGTGCTTCAGCACCACCTCGTCTCTATCTGTGCACGCCAGTGTTCAGCAATATGAACTAGTTCAACAAAGATCGAAGAGGGAGGCACGAAGGGCAAACTGCATGTTCAGTCCTAAGCAGCAGCCACTGAGTGAAGGACCTCGAGCCTTTTGTAGCCACAGGTGGGCACGATCAGCCACTGATTGCCTCTTGGAGCATCACGGGATCCCCGGGCAGCCAATCGTCCGTGGCACACTTCATTCTGCATAAGAGAGGGTTGGCACGGGTCTCCCAGTAACCAATCACACACAAGTCATGGCACACATGGATTTGCATGAACACAAAAAGACAGTCTCACTCCCAGGGCCGTAACAACACGTAGCCCTTTCCTTGCTTAAATCATTGTTAATATTTTTGAAAAATTAATCCGTGATAAGACATAGCATATCAAGATAGAATATGCTAGATAGAACCATATAACTAAAGATGAACCAAACTGTTCACAATTTTATCTGGCTCTCAGTTTTAAGAAAGGCTGGTAACCCCTGTTATAGAGTCTGACAGCTGTGGGGATTATATACAAATATTCAACTTTACCAGAAATAAACCAGGTCTAAATAAAAAAAAAGGAGTGAGTATCACTACAAAGGTTAACCCACAGTGGTCCTCATACCACAGTTTGATATCAGCAAACACCAAGAGCCTACATTGATATGACACCACAGCCATGCTATCATTGCAAACACTGATAACAGCATAAATCAAATTAAATCGGGACTTGATGAGACCTTTTGAGTATCACTAGAAATATTATAAACAGTCGCATGCAGATTGACAGGCGCTCTGCAGGTGGGATTGAGCGCCTGTAGTTGGTATCTAGGCGGGCGATGCTGGGACCAACGCGGGACAGCAAGTCCTCAAACTGGGTGAGGGAAAGACGGTGGTACTGCTGAAAGCCGCGGTCGTCCAGGCGCAGCTCCTGGAGCAAATGGTGAAACTCACCAAACTGCTCACGCCTCTGGAGGACATGATGGACCCAGGTACGGCGAGGACGTCCTTAACGCCGCTGCTCTGCTCTCCACAGTAAATAGAGAAGGGAGACTCTCTCTTCAAATGCTAGCTAGACAGCTGCCATCTTGCAAAGATACCATCTGGCACAACTTCCTCACACATTCCTCCCACATTTACGGTTCACGCGCGATTGATTTGTGTTGGACACGCGTCGAGGTGCGAATGTGCTCCCGTCAAATTAGGGGCGTCTGGCGCATTTTTCATTCGCGTCTATTGCGTTCAGTGTGAACACACCGTAAAAAGAGCCGGAAATCCCATCACTAGAGCACTCGGCTGTCGGGGAAACTTGTTTTGTAAAGTCTGTTTAGCTCATCCGGGCAGGTGAATGACTTTAGCCTGATTAAAGAAATCAAGACAAAAGCACCGGGCTGCTCAGTCACTGACTAACTACCGTTACTGTACTGTAATATTAGTACTTTAGTATTATACTGTAAGAGCATCAGGCTTCAGCTCCTGTGCAGAGCCGATCATTAAATATGTGCAAACAGCAGCATGTTTTCAGTCTCTTGCCACATCTGAAAAGACAGTAACACCAAATTTTTAAAAAAGAAGCTTGCACTTAAGTACCATATTTTTCGGACCATAAGGCGCACGGGATTATAAGGCGCACTGTCCACAAACGGGTCTGTTTTCATACATATGGCGCACAGGATTATAAAGCGCACTTTTCTATGATGCCAGGTCTCTCTTGGAAATGAGATTTTTAATCTCAATGAGATTTTTTACCTGGATAAATAAAGGATTAATAAAAATTAAATGAAACAAAACTGTCCTCTTGCTTCCTCCACTACCATTGATTAATTAATGTTGAATTCTCTGGTAGCTGCTCTATAAAGACTGGAACAACAGTATATGTTGTTCAGTATATGTATATATATAACAGTATATGTATATACACACCACTCAGGAAAAGGGCAAAGCCCACCATCAGAACTATCAACACCTTTTCTGAAGATGCTCGGGCTCAGCTGCAGGACTGTTTTGCCCTCACAGAGTGGAGTGTCTTTGGATATGTTGACATTGAGACTCACATCACTGAGGTGCTGGGTTACATCAATGGACACTGTCACCATGGAAAAGTGGGCCCGGGTGTATCCCAACCGTAAACCCTGGATGACAAGTTAGGTTCAGACACTGGCATACAACTTTGCATATAAATCTGGGGTCCAGAATATGTACAGCAGAGTAAGAGCAGACCTTAGAAAAAGCACCAGAGCAGCAAAACTGGACTATTCAAATAAACTATCGGATCATCTCTCAGATAATAACTCCAAGAAGGTATGGGAGGGCCTGAACACATCACCAACTACAAAGGCAATGGGACAAATACAGATAACATGGACATTTCATTAGCACAGGAACTTGACTACTTCTTCACCCGCTTTGAGAGAACTATAGACACCCCTACCATGCACACTGCCCTGCCCATAGCCTCCCCTGAGCACAGCCCACACACACTTACTCTCCAAGAACATCAGGTTCGCAATGTGTTCAGAGCAGTTAATCTGTCACGGTCTGGCTGGCAGACCGTGGGGGTGTAGGGAAGGAGGACCCAGGCGCGGTGCTATGTGTATAAGCGGTGCGTTTATTTACAGTGTGGTAAATATCAATGCACAATTAATCCCTGTGTTCCCCAAGACTCCCGTGTGTGTCTTCCAGTGGCGTCCGTGTTTGTGCTCCCCACTGTCGTGGCTCTGCACACCCTGTGCGTGCTGTCCTTCCTCTCCACGCTCCTCCTGGGGGAAAACAATGGAAGCAGCTGTTAGACACTGACCCCTGCGGGCAAACACGATCAGTATTTGTCACACTGACTTGGAAGTCTAACTCAATGATCCCGCGTCGGTGGGAGCTCCAAGACTCTCCTAAGTACCTCCCCCGATGAGCCCTGATCAGCAGCAGGTGTGTGGCTTTGGGTGTGGCCAGCAGTGTTGGTCAAGTTACTTGAAAAAAGTAATCAGTAACTAATTACTGATTACTTCCCCCAAAAAGTAATCCCTTTACTTTACTGATTACTTATTTTCAAAAGTAATTAATTACTTAGTTACTTTTTAAAAACACAATTTACAACCTGAATAGGTGATAAAGCGATAGATCTGTCAGCCCAATTCTATTTTTCTGCATAATACATCATACAAAATGTAATCAAATGGAAAAGTCTCTTTTTTTTAAAACTTGTTTTATCAGTTTTAATCTTTTAACTTTATGCATCAAGTAAAAATTTTATTATATGCACCATTCTCTGACTTGAAGAAATTATATTTCTGCACATTCCAGCACTTAAAATAAAATATTTTTTGTGTTTACACTGTCTTTCAAATAGATGCAAGTAAAACACAGCAGAAAAAAAAAAAAAAAAGACTAGCGGTCCTGTTGCTCTATTTTCACCTGTAAAGCAGGAGTGGGGTAGGCGGTGTGCTCTGGTGCAGGTGTGCCGCAGCGGTCAGTTGAAGAATCCACGAGTTTCTCTGTGAATTTCCCATTACGTTGTTGCGCACTCGGAGCTTGTTTAGGGTTTTTTTCGCTGTAAAAAGAAGTTTTCTTCCCACGCACAACGGACACTAATGTTTTTGTCACTTTTTATGGAATCAAACTTAAAGTAAGGTCAGTACTTCCACGCTTTAAACGCTGCATGCTCATACTCTCTCCCGCACTCGATATATGATCCACTGTTGATCTGCACACAGCTGTTGTCAGGAATGGCGCACTCACTTACATCACTGTCATGAAACATTCTCGCAAAAAAATCACAGTTTTAGTAACTCAGTAACGAAGCCTTCCTACGGGAAAGTAACGGTAATCTAATTACCGTTTTTGCAATAGTAATCCCTTTACTCGTTACTTGACAAAAGTAATCAGATTACAGTAACGCGTTGCAAGTAACAACGCGCCTTTAAACAAGAGTTCAGACACACCTGCACCCATACACACACACACACTCATATCTACAAACATGGAGAAGAGGGGCAGCAACACCAAAAATACATATAATATAACAAGTCCATAACTGCTCAGGGATCCTGGGTCACTCAGACCCAGGACCCTGACATAATCAGAGAAAAGCAGCTGGCCCTGACAGAATACCTGGGAGAGTTCTCCACCAGCTGGGTCCTGTGTTCACTAGACTATTCAACCTCTCCCTCACTGCCTGAAATCAGCAACAATAGTCCCAGAGATCATCCTCTCTGTCACTCAGCACTGACTCACCACAGGGATGTGTGCTGAGTCCTCTCCTATACACCATTTACACCAGTGACTGCATCTCCACATGTCCCTGCAACATCATCATCAAATTTGCAGATGACAGCACTCTGATGGGACTCATCACCAACAATGACGACACCGCCTACAGAGATGAGATCCAACGTCTGACAGAATGGTGTGACTACAATAACCTAACCCTCAACACCAGGAAAACCAAGGAAGTGGTCATGGACTTCCGCAAGACAAAAACTGATCCCCCTCCCCTCTCCATGAAAGACAACTTTGTGGAGAGAGTGTCCTCCTTTAAGTTCCTCGGTACCCACATTTTGAGGACCTTACAAACACATTAGCCCAGGTGAAGAAAACCCAGCAGAGCCTCCATTTCTTGTGGGTTCTGAGTTGTAACAGGCTGCAGACTGACCTACTAGTGTCCTTCTATCGAGCACACCATCCCCGTATGGTACGCTGGTTGCACAACACCCAATAAGAAGAGACTCCAGAGGGTCATCAGAACTGCAGAGAAGGTGATCAGGTACCCACTCTCCTCCCTGCACTCCATTGCCAACTCCATCCTAACGACCATCTAGTCAACATCCTGCCCTCTGGAAAAAGGTTTAGATACATCAGGTGCAAAACCAACAGACTAAAGAACAGCTTCTGCCCGTGGGCTGTCAGAATGCAAATTAAGAGTGTGAGCAGACCTCTCCCACACAATCATTCTGTCGCTGCTATTTGCTATTTATTATGTTGCTGCCATTTTTTTCCTATGCAATAGCCCTTCCACCCTTATTTATTATTTATCATACTTTATTACTTTATTACGATGCCCTTGTACACCCCCCCCCACAATGCTTTCTGTAACCCAAACATTGTGTATATACGGTACATAGGGTTCTTATATTGTTTTTGTCTCAGGTCTAACAACTGTGTGTTGACAAAATAATTACACTTGATAGTAAACATAGAAAAAGAACTTGAAAACAGAAAACCACTCACTCTGCCCCCAGCTCCATTCACTCCACCATTCATTCCACACAAAACAGAGATGATCTTAGAGCAGTGAAAGTTGAACAGGCGGCAGCTTGCCTATGATTCTGCTCTACGCCACCATATTTCCAACTAAAAACTTAACCACACTTAATCTATCAAATTAACCCAGCATCAACCAAATACTTCAGAGTAACAAAATTTTGCCTTGTTATGTCATCTATTATGTGTACTTGTAGACAAATATAAATGAGAAGAGAGAAAGAGAGAGAGAGAGAAAAGAGGCAGGCAGGAAGGGAGATAGGGAAAGGAAGAGAAAGGGCAAGAGAAACAGCTGAGAGGAGAGAAAAAAATGGAAAGAAAAAAGGAGACAAACAGGAAAAAATTAATTATGGGTTGACAGTAATAAGAAAAATAAGAGAAAGAGGTGTAGTTACAGAAGACATCAAGAGAGAAAAGACAATGAACAAAAGGAGAGGTTAGAGAGACAGAGAGAGATGGTGAAGGACAGCAGAAGGAAAGAAAAGTGAGGGACAGAATTTGCGGAAGATCCCATTGTCAATCCACCAGAGATCAAGAATGGAAAAAGGAGAAGAAAAAAGGAGAAGAAAGGAAAAAAAGACAGACAGGGAGAGAGAGAGAGAGAAAAAAACAGCGAAAGGGAGAGGGAGAGAGAAACAGAAGGCTGAAGACATGGTAGTGGTAGCTGTGGTTACATCTGACAACCACAACCAGGCTTTCACTGGCTCCTCCCTCTACCTTAGCCCAACTGCAGCAAAACTGTGGTTATGGGTTTGTCTGTGAAGGTTCTCAGTCATCCAGGTCATCGTAGTCAAAGGAGCTTGCAAAGAAAAGCGTCTGGACTTCTTTAAGTTGCTTGAAGACGTTTCACCTCTCATCCGAGAAGCTTCTTCAGTTCTAAGGTCAAATGGTGGAGAGTCCCAGATATAAACCTAGTGGGAGTGACCCCCCACAGAGGGACAAAAGGACCCCCTGATGATCCTCTAATCGCCTGAGCCAAGGTGGGAAACTGGGCGTGGGTCCCAATCAGCCAGAGTTTCGGGTGTGTTCATTGTGAAACCTGGCCCCACCTTATCATGCGAATTCCTGAGGTCAGATGGCCAGGATGTGAGTGGGCGTTAAGGCGTCTGGGAAGGGATCTCAAAACTGGATTATAGATGGCAGAGAGTTGGTGTCGTAAACCCCCGCCTCTGTTCAAAGATGGTCGCTCACAGTGGACATAGATGGCTTCTTTCACTCCTCTTTCAAACCATCTGTCCTCTCTGTCCAAAATGTGAACATTGGCATCCTCGAAAGAGTGTCCTTTATCCTTAAGATGCAGATGGACTGCTGAGTCTTGTCCTGTGGAGGTGGCTCTTCTGTGTTGTGCCATGCGCTTGTGAAGTGGCTGTTTGGTCTCTCCAATGTAGAGGTCTGAGCATTCCTCGCTGCACTGTACAGCATACACCACATTGTTAAGTTTGTGTTTTAGCGTTTTGTCTTTCGGGTGAACCAGTTTCTGTCTGAGCGTGTTGCTCGGTCTGAAATACACATACATGCTTGGAGAAAACTCTCCTGAGTTTCTCTGATACACCGGCTACATAGGGGATGACAATGTTGTTGCGTCTGTCCTTCTTATCCTCCCTCGCTGGTGTCTGGTCTTCTTTTCTGTGCCTCTTTACTGACTTTAAGAACACCCATTTAGGATAGCCGCATGTTTTGAGTGCTTCCTTTACATGTGTGTGTTCCTTCTTTTTTCCTTCAGGCTTAGAGGGAACATGTTCTGCCCGGTGGTGTAGGGTCCTGATTACTCCAAGTTTGTGTTCCAAAGGGTGATGGGAGTCAAAGAGGAGGTACTGGTCCGTGTGTGTGGGCTTCCGGTAAACTTCGATGTTGAGTTTGCCGTTCTCTTCAATGTGCACAGCGCAGTCCAGGAAAGGCAGACAGTTGTCCTTTGTGTCTTCCCTGGTGAACTTGATGTTTTTATCCATAGCGTTAATGTGCGCAGTGAAGGATTCCACTTCTTGTGTCTTGATTTTGACCCAGGTGTCGTCCACATATCTGTACCAGTGGCTGGGTACTCTTCCTTTGAAAGAGCCAAGAGCCTTCCTTTTCACTTCCTCCATGTAAAGGTTGGCTACAATAGGTGACACGGGGGAGCCCATGGCACAGCCATGTTTTTGTCTGTAAAAGCCTTCGTTATGGGTTTAAAAATCATACTCCGGGTTGCGCTCTACCTTTACGCTGCTGATTTCATTAGTTGGGAGGCCAAAGAGAAGTTGAAGACAGGGACCAGTGGTGGGAGATGTTGTTACATCTGACAAACAGAACCGTGCCACATTAGGATTTTTCAAATGGAGGACTTTGGATAGATAGCTGGGTGCTAAATTGTTTAGAATTTTAAAAGTAAGCAAAGCACATAGTTCGCGGTCTATCTTGCGTGCTGCACAATAGCATTTAATATTTAGTATCTACTGTTATCTACTGCTAGCTAGTTTATTGTAATGGTGCTGTATTTATTATGTTGCTCTTTCTTTGTTTGCTTTCTCTTCTATTTTTTTTCTCCATACAGGTGGATCCAGGTGTTTTTGTTTGTTTTTCTTTCTTCCTTCCCCCCTTTCTTACCATCTCTTCTCCCCTCTGTTTTTCTTTCTCTCCCTCTCTTTCTTTCATTCTTTCTCCCTGTCCTATCCTCCAGTCATGTCTGTCCTGTTTGTAGCAACCAAAAATGAAATAAATACATAATTATAATAAAGGTCAATCAAATGGACCAATATGGCAAGGCCATGATGATCCACTTGGTAAAATAAATCCGCTTGGCATCTTTATTGATCTTAAGACAACAATTCTGATGGCTAAAGATTCAAACGGGACAAAAAAAAAAAAAAAGTAAGAATTTTTTAACAGGAAGCCAACCGGAACCGGAGTGATGTGATCATAGATTCTAGTACCACTTAAGAGACGCACAGCTGCATTTTGAACTAACTGGAGCCGGTAAACAGAATCGTGTTCGAGGCCCAAGTAGAGGGAGTTACAGTAGTCAAATCTGGGAGTGATAAATGTGTGAATATGCTTTTTGAGGTCCTTCAAAGGAAGGTACGGCTTTGCTTTAGATATCAGGCACAACTGGTAAAAACTGTTTTTTGTTTTTTTTTTACCACAGTGGAGACCTGTTTCTCAAGTTTAAATGAGCTTTGCAGGAACACTTCAGAAACACAGGTTTCTGACGGTGGGCAAGAGATGGCTAGCAAGAGGACCTAGGGCATCAGCTAACTAGTCCTGCGGAGTGTGACTATGAAAAACTATGACTTCTGTCTTATTCTCGTTCAGTGTAAGAAAAGTATGTGATAACTAAATTTTAGCCTCATGGAGACAGTTGAACAGAGGTTGCAAAGAAGCAAAGACATCAGATGTCAAAGGAGAATAAATTTGGATATCATCACCGTAACAGTGGAAGGAGATGATATATTTTTTAAAAATTATTCTCAATGGCAGCATATACAAGAAGAAAAGAGCTGGACCGAGCACAGACCCTTGAGGCACACCACAGTAAATAGAGGCAGAGGCCGAGGAGTGTTGCCCCATGGCAACAGAGAATGACCTCTCAGAGTGATACGATTTAAACCACAACAACAACAACAACAAAAAAAGGAAAAAAAGATTTAAACCAGAATAAAACTATGCCTTTAAGACCAACAACATGTTCCAATCTAGATAAAAGAATGTTTTGGTCAACCGTGTCAAAAGCAGCAGTAAAGTCTAGTACAACTAAAACCGTGGAATAGCCTGAGTCAGCGGTTAACAGAAGATAATTTAAAAAAACTCCAAGTAATGCTGTCTCAGTACTGTGGTGAGGTTTAAAACCAGGCTGAAATTTTTTGTTGATGCTATTTGCATCTGAAGGTCTAAAGTTTTAAAAGTTATTTTAAAACTACTTTTTTCCAATATTTTGGATATAAAAGGGAGTTTGGAGATTGGCCTGTAGTTAGTGAGAGGTTGATAAGCAGTTAATGAGACACTTGACATCTTGAGGAATAGGAACAAGTCCAGCAAGATTTCTGTATTTGTCTCTGCTTTGCTGATCATTCACTAGCGGCATGTGATTATATTTTTTCTTTATCTTGCCAGCTTGTGCTACGTAATGTTTGCTCTAAGAGAGCCTCTTGGAGACATTAATGATGACCCAACGTTTCTTCTAACAAGCAAGAATATTTTGTGTCATGGTCCTGAATCTGGTGAGTCAGTGTTTGTGTTTTTGATTATTGATATTCTTTGTTTCAGTTAGTTTCTGGTTATACTTTTAGATCTTAGGTTTTTGTTACTTTGCCTCACGTGTGTTCCATGTGTCACATCGAATATGTTTTCTTGTCTGTTCTTTCCCAGTTTCTAAGCTCATGCATCTCCTGTGTCAGTCGTGTCTCCATGTCACAATTTGTTACTCTTGTCTCTGTGCTCCATGTTCGCCCTGTTTTCCTGTTTTATTACGACAGTCTCATGTCCTGTGTTCACTGTTTTCAGTTTTGCTTCCACCCTGTCTCATTTTGTCAGAGTATTCCCAATTGTGTGTCCCTCCTGTTTCCCATTCCATTGTTACTCCCCGGTGTAATTAAGCCCTTTTCCTCTGTCCATTGTCACGTTGTTACATCATGTCTCTGTGATTTCCCCTGTCTTCTTGTCTCTGTTTCTAGTTTTGGTTATGTTTTCTTGTATTGAGTTTTTCACAGCTATTAAAGCTGCCTGCTACAGTTAAACTTTTTGGTTCGAGTCCTGCATTTGGGTCTTCCTGCCATACCACTAGTCATGACATTGCTGTTGGGAAGTTCAAGACATGAATTCAGGAGGCTGAAAGGTCACCCTGCCACCTATTACAACATGTAAATTCTTAACTTACTGAGATATACAGTATACAATCTGAAGGGGAGTATGTTTTTAATGAATGAGATGTTACATCAGAAGAACCATGTGAAATTACTGATCTTAGACGTGAAGGATAAGATGAAGATGAATGAAACAGTCGGAAGATAAATGGGGAGTAACCATGGAGAGCTGACAATATGTCTAAATCCTATCAGCTGGGAGCACATTCCACTGATTGATTTGGTCTGTCTGCCCTATTTGCTTTGATGGGAAGAGTTCTGGCCTGGTGAATCCACTTCATCACTTTTTTCCTGGGAAAATACAGAATGTCTGCTGAGAAAGAAAGACAAAAATAGACTATTTTAGGAAAACTCTACATTTCCCGTGATGGAGACAGATCTCCATGCTGCTGTCTGTTCCTCCTCTGGGCTGAATGCTTGAAATGACAGCTTATCCAACGGCCACTGACAAGGATGACATGCCCTCACATATACTTGTATGTTATCTTGGCTCTTGTTATCATGTTGAGAAATCTTCCCGATGCTGTCAGTCATGGTTTTATGCCATGCCCACACAGATAAAGCTATGCCAAATAGTCCGAACATTTATTCAGTTTAATCCTCTACAGCAGGGGTGTCAAACTCCAGGCCTCGAGGGCTGGTGTCCTGCAGGTTTTAGATCTCACCCTGGGTCAACACACCTGAAACAAATGATTAGTTCATTACCATAACTTAACAAGCATGACATTTATATGTGTCTACAAAGTACACATAATAGATGGCAACAAGGCAAAATTTTGTTACTCTGAAGTATTTGGTTGATGCTGGGTTAATTTGATAGATTAAGTGTGGTTAAGTTTTTAGTTGGAAATATGGTGGCGTAGAGCAGAATCATAGGCAAGCTGCCGCCTGTTCAACTTTCACTGCTCCATCTCCGTTTTGTGTGGAAACAGGGCTACCATTAGCAAGTAGACGAATAGTCTCACTTGTCATTACAAAAAATTTGTTTTCCTTTCCTACCATGTGAAAGAAATTTTAGGCAACATATGATGTGAGAAACTTTTAAAAACTTGTTTATCATGGTAGTAATGAATGCTTTGATGATGAAGCGGCGAATTTTAGGATTGATTATTAAATTCTGGCTCTTTACTCATTTACTTATGAGTGCAAAGATAATTACATCAATAATACCAGGTAATTATATATCATTATTATTATAATTATTTTTACTATTGAAATATAGTGAACTGTGAATAAAGCCTTTACCTATCCTTAAAGATGGTTCAAATAAAAATGGCTGTCCTTGTTTGTCTGTGTGTTCTAACACTGAATGTCTGCATCTGTATGTAGTCTGTGTCATATTTACTCCCCCAGGTCATATGAAAGGTGTCTGGATTGGTGTTTGAGAATAGTACACTGCACTTAGGTCTGTATTTATATTAAATATTAAATCCAATTTAAATACAAAATTACCATATGAAATATTAAGTGACATAAATATTTAATGTGAGCCCTTTACCCATGGCCTGGCATTCATTATTACGTAGTGCCAGATTTTAACAGGGAATTTCCCTTGAGACTGTGTTCACAGGGATCCGTACTCATTATGTGAAGCAGCAGGGGACGCTGTTGCTCTGCACTCCTTTCGACAGTGCCTCCAAAAATTGAAAGAAAATAGAGGAGATGAACTGAGAGACAAGTCTGAGTAAAAAACTTGCATGCTTTGCAAAGTCACAATAACTGTTATGCTAACTCTCTGACTGATGATGGATTTTTCAACGACTGAATGAAAGAAGTTACATGTATTGTATTATCTGTTTTATGTGAATTAAAATAAGCTGGAGTGAAGTCTAACTTTACAGAACAAATAGGTGCAGAAGAGAAAATATGAACTAGACTCTTTCCTGGTAACTCCTCTACAGAACCTTCAGCATTTCTATTCCCATTTCTGCCACTTGGGGTCAGGCTCACACTATGAGATGACACCTTTAAGACACAGTTTATGTTATTTAAATGACAGTTTTTAGAGGGAGAAGTGCCTGACTGTTTCTGTTTGGTTCTCTCTATGATTGATCCCTTCAGCACACAGCCCTGGCGTTTATTGTCTTGCCATATTACAGTATGAGGGGATTTCCACCTAAACCTTTGCACTGTAGTGGCTTCAAATGAAACTGGATGTACTTCTCAATACACTGTCTTTACAAAAAATTAAATCCATTATTTAGTAACAGTTGACTTGTTAGAATTGAATTAAAATAAAAGCAGATGTTTCACAAAAGAAATATAAATAAAGAAAAGACAATACGAAATGCAAAAAAAGAGAAACTGTGGGGTGAAGAAATTGGCTTTATTGAGTGCTGCGGAGGTGTCCAGGGTTAGAGATGCATAGGCATGCAACCCCTCTGAGGAAAGTCAGGGAGGAACATTAATCATTGGGAAACATCTGTTCATTCTGCTGCTTTAAAGTTCTGTCAAAGAACTTGGACTCCCCCCACCATCCCAGCCCCAAACCATCTACTCACAGAAAACTTGTCTTCTGTTAAGCATGGACAGGCAGAGTGAAACATCAGAGCTAGTCTCCACTAAGCACTGACTTCAATTTGATTTCTATTCGATTCTTTTTTAAACAAACAATACACATGAATAGAGGAAAAGGTTGCAGTACATAAATAAGTTCTGTTATCGCTGGGGCCATAAGTTTCATGGGCAGACTTGCACATCATGGGGCAAACTGCTGGGCATTCTTTTGTGATGCATGGTTAAAAGCAAACTTCAAACTGCGGTATGAAAAGGGGGGAAAAAAACCCAATACGCTTGGACACTGCTAGCACGGGCGCCCACACAAACGCAAAGCAGGAGATGAAGCATCACTGAATATGTTTCCAAACCAACTTCATTCTAAGCCAAAGACTGCACAAGTGCCAAGGTAGGTCTCCCCAGCATAATTGGTTTTCCCTTTGTCGGGAGCACACACTGGGCTCTTCAAATCACGGACAAACAGTAGCCCACATTCTTGATTTTTAGTTCACAAACACTTGTTGTAATGACTAACTATTCCTGACATTTCGGAGATGTTAGCTCTTTATACAGTAAAGTTACAGCGGGATACAAACAATATCAGGCTGATCCTGCCACGATTTGTTCCCACGGTTCAAATCGCGGACTAACATTATCCCACCGTTGTTTATGTTTTTGAACCCATTTTGCACAGAGAGGCATTTTTTGAAAAATGTATTGATAGCAATGTTGAATATTACACAGGGAAAAAAAACAACTACACGTAAAATAATTACACTGTGACGCCTCTGCCTTTCTAAATGGAGGGACAGTAACTGCGTGTGTATATGTAAGCATGTAAAAACTGAAGATAGTCAGATTAACAGTAACAGTATTTTGTCTCTTATCTGCCATTCTGCAATTCATCTCTGTCATGGGCTGGGTCTGTGACCCAGTGTTTGAGTTCTTATATATTTTGGTATTCATTTGTGCCCTAGTTTAGTTCATCTAGTTAATTTCGAGGTTGCTGTTTAGTCCTTTGTTTCTTAGTTGTTTATGTCATCTCCTCCTGTATTCAGTCTCCCTGATCCGTGTGTCTACCTCGTCATGTCTGTGTAGTCAGTGTTGGGGAGTAACGGAATACATGTACCGCCGTTACGTATTTAAAATACAAAATATGAGTAACTGTATTCCTGTCACGGTTCTGGGTCAGTTTCCACCCAGTATTTTGAGTTTATTATGTTTTGGTTTAATTTTGCATCAGGGATTGTTTTCTTGTTCTCTTGTTGTGTTAATGATGATGATTATGATGTTTATTATTAGAGTTTCATGTTTCTGTTAGTGTTTAGGATTTGTTCTTTGGTTGTGTCTGCTTAGTATATGTCTAGTTCCATGTGTCATTTTCTGTCTGTCTCTCAATGTCGAGTCTGCGTCTTAGTGTGATGGTTTCTTGTTCCTGTTTTATTGTGAAGGTCTGCATCTCATGTGAGTGTGTTCAGTTTTACCTCTCGTCTCATTAATGACTCCCAGCTGTGTCTCCCACCTGTGTGTAATCTCCCTGTGATTCTCTGAGTGTATTTAAGTCGTGTCTTCTGTGTTTGTAGTTGCTGGTCCGTCTGCGTATCCACCATGTTTCATCCGTGTGTTCACTGCCGTCATCATCATGTACCATCGTCTTCCTTCCTTCCTTCCTTCCTTCCTTCCTTCCTTCCTTCCTTCCTTCCTTCCTTTATGTTCAGGTTCGTGTTTGTGCTCAGTAGTTAGTTTGTTCCCAGTTTAGTTTAGTCATTGCTCCGTTCGCCGTTTGTCCATTTCCTTTTTGTGTTTAATAAACCACCCTCACACCTGTGCCTGCGTTTGGATCCTCCTTTATTTTCCACACGGCTCATCTCACTCGCCGTGACAATTCCCCTACAGTTACCATTTAAAAAGGTGGTATTTAGAATACAGTTACTTTGTTGAAATAAATGGATAACACGGTGGTATTTATATATATGTATATATTGTACTATTCTTAGTTAGCGTATTGTCTGTCTTGTCTTAATGTTGGTTTAAAATGGAGCACTGTAACAAAAAAAAATTTCCCCCAGGGATCAATAAAGTATTCTGATTCTGATTCTGATATTTTCCTGTTTCATATTGTCTCAGGTCAGGACTGTTTTGGTTTTGTTTGACAGCTACAGTATGTTCTGTTGTTCCAGGCTGCAGCGTTACGGTTGCCATGGTTACAGGATGACGCGCGCTCCCTGGGACTGTTTCCTGGGTGAGAGAGCGCCTTTTTGTTGTTGTGCTAAGCTAATAGGCAGAATGCTACAGGTATAACCCTAAAGACTGTAGCCTCACGGGCAGTGTAGTCCGTGCTGCAGGGAGAATGGACTGCCATACCCGTTATGTGTCTGTGAGCGTGAGGAGGGAGAAAAAGGAGAATTGAAAAGTACGAGCTGTCATCGAGCAGAAACGGGAGCTGGAAGGATGTAAATATATTAATAACCACTGCAGCCAAGAAGAGTGCCTGATGAGCCCAGTTGCAAGTAAGCTATTAAGACTCGACTGTACACTGTGTTCGTGTTTTCCTCTGAAACAATAAGCTCCTTTGGAGCAGCCTTTCACCGCCTCTCTCTGTCTCTGGCTAACAAAGTTGACCCAGACAACAAAGTAAAGCCAGTTTTCGGCTACGAACCCGACGTATTAGCAAGAGGTCCTTTTGCTACGGTTCGGAGCCGCGGACCTTCAGTAATAGTAATACATCACACAGCAATAGTACATTCATGTAGTTGTAAAAAGCATGATAATATATTAAGTAATCTCATTGAGTAACGGAATACGTTAAATACATTTTGGGGCATGTATTCTGTAATCTGTAGTGGAATACATTTTAAAAGTAACCTTCCCAACACTGTGTGTTGTTATGTTCAGTTCAGGTCACGTCTAATCCCCATGTTTCCTGTTTTACTTTGAAAGTCTGTGTCTAATTTCAGTATATGTAGTTCCACTTTCCCTGTCCTGTCATTAGGTTCATGTGTATCAGCTGTTCCCCCTCATGTGTTTCCACTTCCCTTGATCATCCCTTATGTGTATTTAGTCTCTGTGTTTCATTCAGTCTGTGTCATGTCGTCTGTGTTCCCACCCTCCATGTTTTCACAGCCAGTCTTTGCAGTCATTGTCATAGTTCTCTGGGTCTCCATAATTTATCACAGTATTAGTTTCCCAGTTTAGCTATAGTTTAGTCACTGTATTTCTGCTTTGTTTGAACTCTGTGTCATCAGCCATAATAAAGGCTTGCTTTCAGTTTAAGTTCACTCCCGTCTACTCAGTTGTGTACGCACCTGGGTCCACCACACACACCACTGCACGGCCTGTCTCCACAGACTGTGACAGTACGGCGCAACCATGCCGGACCCAGCGACACAAGAGAAGGAGATCACCCGGACAGTGGAGTCGCTATGCGGCAAATGGCTGCAGTGTTCCAGAGAGGAGGAACGGGAAAAGTTAGCTCGCCAAGTAGGGGTATGCGTGTCCGTATTCCCCTGCTCGCAACAGCCGCTGCCCTTCGTGCGTGCTTCGTCGCCAGAGCCATGCTGTTGCGCTGTTTCTCCGCTGCCTTGGGAGCCAGAAGCAGTCAGAGTCGGAACGGTGAGACTCGCTGCCGACACACAGTTGGCTCACGCTTCATCGGCTTCCGCATCTTCGCCACCGCCTGACTGCACTACGCAGGAGGAGCTCTCGCCAGCCGCCCCGCCTCGAACCGGCCGCCCACCCTCCTGCTACCTTTCTATCATGGATGTGGTCGGAGGACAAGGAGCCGGTCGCCATGGAAAGTCACGTCTTGTCCACGGCCGCTTCAAAGAGGAAGCGGCGTTCACGCCGCCGCGCATCACTATGGCATGTCTCGCCCTCCACAGTGCGACAGGAAGCTGCTGTGGAGATCATAGACTTGGACCTTGTTGAGCGGCAGTGGGCCGCATGTGCTCAACTAGAGGAGGAGGTCCAGTGGAAGCTGTGGCTCACTCCTAACTATGAGGAGGTTTTCCACAGTACACGCCTGGCTCTTGGGGGCCCCCGGAGTTTCTAGGAGCTCCCACCTACCGCTCCGCCAACACTCGCCTCCCCAGCCTCTGTGACGCTGCAAGAGGCTCCACCGTCTATTTCAACGAGGTCCACAGCCAAGAAAAAGCGGCGTTCGCATCGCCGTCACACCGCCCAGCACTTGGAGGTGAGTGAAGGTGTTCTGTCAACCAAGCCACAGTCTAGAAACATTTCTTCTCAATCAGTCATGAATAATTCACTCAATCTTGTAGGGACCTCAGAATCTACACATAGACTGAAAGAGACTTCCACTGATTCTCATGTTAATAGCGTGAGTAGTGGGATGGAGGTGCTTCCTTTTGTGTCTTCATCAGACAAGTTCAGACAAGTCTGAGCTGTCTGTGGCAAATATCTTCCTTCCTGAGTCGGCTCTGCTCCTCCGCCAGTCACTTAATGAAGGTAATGATAGTATAACTCAGTCACTGGTGAAGGTCATGTCTGAAGACCATGTTCAAAATAAAGGTTCAAATGTACCAGAGCTGACCGGCTCCCAAGCCACACCCTTCATCAATGGGCCAACAGGTGTGTCGGTGTCGGAGCCAGACCTCAAGAACTGTGTTTTCCCATCTCCGGGGCCCTCTGAAGCCACTGTAAGCAAGGATATTGCAGAAGTGGCAAATCATGAATTAAAGTGTGACATGACTAGTGATCCTGTTTTCCCAGCTACTCGTGTTTCATGAACTGAAAACTGTAAACGCTGATCATGAACTCATGTTAATTCATCAAGATGAAAACATAACTGCAGATCATGGCCCTTGAGGGCCCGAGGAGCCCGTCCAGCCTCAAGTCTCATCAGCTGGAGGGCCTGAGGTGTCACGGTTCTGGGTCCGTTGGACCCAGTATTTTGAGTTTATTATGTTTTGGTGTAATTTTGCATCATGGATTGTTTTCTTGTTCTCTTGTTGTGGTTGTGATGATTATTATTAGAGTTTCATGTTTTTGTTATCCATGTTTTAGGTATTGTGGTTTCATGTATAGTTCAGTTCCATGTGTCATTTTCTGTCTCTGTGTTGAGTCCGTGTCTCTGAGTTGTGATTCATGTTTCCTGTTTTATTGTGAAAGTCTGTCTTATGTTAGTGTGTGCAGCTTTGTTCCCCCCGTCTCGTTAGCCCTGATCTCCCCCAGCTGTGTCTCCCTTCTGTGGCCCATTCCCTCATTACTACCCTGTGTATTTAAGCCCTGTGTTTTCCCATGCTCGGTGTCGCGTCGTACCCTCAGACCCTGCCTGTGTGTTCTAGTTAGTGTTTTCATGTTTGGTTTCTGTTTTGTTGGTGCCAACAATAAAGCTGTGGTTTTCAGTTATATTTCCGTCTCAGAGTCCTGCACTTGGATCCACATCTCCACCTCCCCGCACACAGAGCCCTGACAGAACGACGCGACCATAAGATGGATCCAGCGGACTCACTTTTTGCCTCAGAGGGAAAGTACCTCGCACAGTTGTGGGATTATTGCTGGCGCATAATTCACGCTGTGGATAACTACAAGAGGCTTCCAGAGGTAGTGTTTCTAGACAACTTCTTGTCATCCCCTACCTTCACCATAACCTTTCTGGACATTAACGGATTAAAAACAATAGTAACAGCTCTGAGAGCCAGTTTTTGTTTTGAACTGTTTGGCATGGGCGGCCCAGGGAAGGAGGATTCAGCTGCTCTCCTGGAGGCCCTCGCCACTTGGTGCTCTCGACGTCAGCAGTATGTTTTGCCAAGGTTCATTGCCAAGTCGTTCGATCCACCTTTAAAGAAGAAATGCAACCCTCACCATCATCATCCAACCACACTTCCATTCTCTCCTGTGGTACGGACTGAAGCAGTTGTCATTTTCACACCACAGCAGGAGCAGCCACAGCAGAATTTCTCCAAGCCGCCTTCAGCTCAGTTAGCTGCCCAGCAGCCGCCTTCAGCTCAGTTAGCTGCCCAGCAGCCGCCTTCAGCTCAGTTAGCTGCCCAGCAGCCGCCTTCAGCTCAGTTAGCTGCCCAGCAGCCGCCTTCAGCTCAGTGTCCAGTGTTTCCTGCCCAGCAGCCGCCTTCAGCTCAGTGTCCAGTGTTTCCTGCCCAGCAGCCGCCTTCAGCTCAGTGTCCAGTGTTTCCTGCTCAGCAGCCGCCTTCAGCTCAGTGTCCAGTGTTTCCTGCTCAGCAGCCGCCTGTAGCCCAGTCACCAACTCCACCACCATCACTTTCATCTCAAGTTCAGTCACCCAT
The DNA here is from genome assembly GCF_057382095.1 of Aulonocara sp. 'chitande type north' Nkhata Bay. NCBI lineage: Eukaryota > Metazoa > Chordata > Actinopteri > Cichliformes > Cichlidae > Aulonocara > Aulonocara sp. 'chitande type north' Nkhata Bay. The sequence goes on from NC_141354.1 coordinate 819,068, forward strand.
AGCTCAGTCTTCACCCCCGCTATCCATAGCTCAGGCTCTACCACAATCAGACTTTCTCCAAACCTTGTTACAGTCCATAGCCCAGTCAGTAGCACAGTTAGTGGAGGAATCATTAGCTTTGTCATCTGCTAAGTCAGCCACTCATCTTCACCCTCAGTCAGAGGTCCCTATTGCCTCTGGCCCTGCATCTGCTCCAGCTGGAGGGCCCGAGGAGCCCGTCCAGCCTACAGTTTCGTCTGCTGGGGGTTCGGGAGAACCCAGCCAGCCTCATGTCACGTCTGCTGGAGGGCCCGAGCCGCCCATTCAGCTTCAAGCCAAGTTAGCTGGTGGGTCCGAGGAGCCCGCCCAGCACATCCTCACATCTGCTGACGGTCCGGGGAAGTCTGTTCAGCCGTCATCTGCTGAATCATCCCCCGCGACTTCTACATCATCACCATTCGCATCACCAACTGCAGCATCGCTGCCGTCAGGTTCCGCAGCCGTCCCGCTGCCGTCATCCACGCCTGGTCCAGCCTCCGCGTCTTCATCCACGCCTGGTCCAGCCTCCGCGTCTTCATCCACGCCTGGTCCTGCCTCGTCTGGTCCTGCCTCGTCTGGTCCTGCCTCGTCTGGTCCTGCGGTTGCCACACCGCCGTCAGAGCCAGCTCGACCCGTTCCGCCTCGCCTCTGCCGGCTGTTTTCCGGGCCTCTAAGTTGGTATCATGGCCTTCGGGGACGGCCTCCGGAAGGAGTTTATCGCCGCGGCTGGCATCGCGGCCGACCTCTGGACCTGCTCAGTGGCCGCCACTGCCTTCCAAGTGGTCGGCCTCCTGATTGGTTTTGCCTGCGCTGCAGCCGTTGCCGTGTGCACCGTCGGCCTCCAGAACTGTTCGCCCGCCGTTGCCGTGTGCACGGTCGGCCCCCAGAACTGTTCGCCCGCCGTTGCCGTGTGCACGGTCGGCCCCCAGAACTGTTTGCCTGCCGTTGCCGTGTGCACGGTCGGCCCCCTGAACTCTTCGTGGACTCTCGTTGAGCTCTGGTTTCGTTTTGTTTTTGATGTGCTTTCCTGCGTTTTTGGACTCTGGTGCTCCTTGTTTTTTGTTTGGCCGTCTCCACAGGCGTTTCAGAGAATATGGCAGCACATCCAACCGGCCTCACAAGCGCAGACCTCATGTAACCACACCAGCCCCGGACCTCCACATCCAGCAGGTTCACCTCCAAGATCGTCTGAGACCAGCCACCCAGATAGCTGCTGGAACAATTGGTTTGCACAACCAAACAATTTCTGCACAAACTGTCAGAAACCATCTCAGGGACGCTCAACTGCATGCCCGTCGTCCTCATCGGGGTCTTGACCTGACTCCAGCTCGTCGCCGTAACAGACTTGTGTGGGCAAATGCTCACATTCGATGGCGTCTGGCACGTTGGAGAGGTGTGCGCTTCACGGATGAATCATGGTTCACATTGTTCAGGGCAGATGGCAGCTGAGAATGTCCCAGTTCTTGCATGGCCAGCATACTCACCGGACATGTCACCCATTGAGCATGTTCGGGATGTGCTTGACCGGCGTATACGACAGCGTGTACCAGTTCCCACGTACACTCAACAAAAATATAAACGCAACACCTTTGTTACTGCTCCCATTCCCCATGGGATGGACGTAGAGACCTAAAATTCATTCCAGATACACAATATAACCATCCCTCCCAAACAGTGGTCACAAATCAGTCCAAATGTGTGGTAGTGGGCACATCTGCTATATTGAGATAATCCATCCCACCTCACAGGTGTGCCACATCAGGATGCTGATCTGACATCATGAGTAGTGCACAGGTGTACCTCAGACTGCCCACAACAAAAGGCCACCCTGGAATGTGCAGTTTTTTGCGCTATTGGGGGTCTGGGGACCCAGAACCGGTCAGTATCTGGTGTGACCACCATTTGCCTCATGCAGTGCAACACATCGTCGCATGGAGTCTATCAGATTGTCAATTGTGGCCTGTGGAATGTTGGTCCACTCCACTTCAATGGCTGTGCAAGGTTGTTGGATATACACTCAACAAAAATATAAACGCAACACCTTTGTTACTGCTCCCATTCCCCATGGGATGGACGTAGAGACCTAAAATTCATTCCAGATACACAATATAACCATCCCTCCCAAACAGTGGTCACAAATCAGTCCAAATGTGTGATAGTGGGCACATCTGCCATATTGAGATAATCCATCCCACCTCACAGGTGTGCCACATCAGGATGCTGATCTGACATCATGAGTAGTGCACAGGTGTACCTCAGACTGCCCACAACATCGGTCAAGACCCCGATGAGGACGACGGGCATGCAGTTGAGCGTCCCTGAGACGGTTTCTGACAGTTTGTGCAGAAATTGTTTGGTTGTGCAAACCAATTGTTCCAGCAGCTGTCTGGGTGGCTGGTCTCAGACGATCTTGGAGGTGAACCTGCTGGATGTGGAGGTCCTGGGCTGGTGTGGTTACACGAGGTCTGCGGTTGTGAGGCCGGTTGGATGTGCTGCCATATTCTCTGAAACGCCTGTGGAGACGGCTTATGGTTGAGAAATGAACATTCAATGCACGGGCGACAGATCTGGTTGACATTCCTGCTGTCAGCATGCCAGTTGCACGCTCCCTCATTGCTTGTGGCATCTGTGGCATTTTGCTGTGAGACAAAACTGCACATTCCAGGGTGGCCTTTTGTTGTGGGCAGTCTGAGGTACACCTGTGCACTACTCATGATGTCAGATCAGCATCCTGATGTGGCACACCTGTGAGGTGGGATGGATTATCTCAATATGGCAGATGTGCCCACTACCACACATTTGGACTGATTTGTGACCACTGTTTGGGAGGGATGGTTATATTGTGTATCTGGACTGAATTTTAGGTCTCTACGTCCATCCCATGGGGAATGGGAGCAGTAACAAAGGTGTTGCGTTTATATTTTTGTTGAGTGTATATATATTGGTTGGATGATGTCAGCATCCAACTGAATATTCTGACTGAATAATTTCATTTTACATAATCTGAAACAAACACATACAGACAGAAACTATTTATAAATTAACGTTCAATAAAATCTAAGAATTAATCATTTATTAGATGCCAATATAAATCTGTCTACCATAAAACTTGTGTGGAGTGAAGTTACATTCAATCAAGATGGTCTCTCAATGTCTTCGATACAGATGTAATAATTGGCTTATCTGTCATTTCGTATTTTTTTACCCTCAAAGTCTTACTTTTAACTTATGCTATCTGTTTAAGTTTAGATAGTATTTGTAAAGATATTGATCATATCCTTTTCTGAAAGTGTGGGTGTAACGGATGGGGTTAGGTACTGGCATGCTACAACTTTATTGTTGTTAAATTCTGGGTACAAGTATACATGCCCATCGTGTACATGTTTTTTCATATTATTATTATTATCATCCTACCCAATTAAATGTTTCTTTTCATCAGAGTATGCTGTTTTAATGAATTTACAATATAATTTACATTGTGCTCCTTCAGTTTTCCCTAATTGTATGTTATATTAATCCTATATTTCCGTTTTAATATTTCTAATGTTTGTCTTGTTTTCACTGTCTGGTCTGCCTCTGTCTCGCCTGTATGGATGCATTTACACCTAAATTTCCCCAACAAAGGATGTTTTAATTCACCACTATTCCAGTGAAACATGAGTCTCCCATCTTCCTGCTACCGGTCTCGAGTTTTTGTGCATCAAAGCACACACCAACTTCATACTGACAGACATATCACTGCCCTATTCCTGCCTTTTCTGACCGTGTTTTGTAGCTTTGGTTCACTTCACCTCACTTTTCCCCATTCTTGTCATTAAATCAGGCTGTTCTGCAACCATGGCAGCCATTCACTCTATGGCTTTATTCATGGTGTATTTTACCCCTTCACCAAATGCCGTTCTCGTTTCCAACCTTTTATTTGCATTGTTCATCTACCTATCAATATCTGCGGAGTATGGTTTTGTACCGAGTGTCCTATTTTCTAAAGCACAGCATGTAAAGGGTAGCTCGGTTAGCAGGATGCTAGCATGTTGCGCTTAGTAGGACACGCCTCAGACGAGTTGAGCAAAGACCCTGTCTGTGTACTTTATAAGTAAGCAACGGATTTAAATAAAATTAACGTTTCAAAAGACAAACTTGAAGATAAGAAACAATATACTTACTGGAGAATCGCCAGGGTTTGCCGCTGCCATCTTCAAAACTGCCTCTGCAGACAGAGAGGGGAGGCGCGGAAATTGTCTGTGGGTTAGTCAAACGTTTTCCTCAGTTCGAGTAGATGATAAAATAAAAGGAAAATGAATGGGATTTTAAGTAGGACTAGGCAGACTGTAATGATCTCTATTTAGGAGAAAAACTTCACACTTCACTCACCTTTAAACAGCTCTCTTTTAGGAGACACACTGCTGGCTAACAGTGGCATGTGATCAAACAGCGTGATTTAATTGGCTGAGAGCCGCTCAACTCGATTTAGTGCTGATTGCTCTCGTTTGGGTCATTTAAGTTCATCACTTTTGCAGTTGAATTTTTGCAGGTGGATATTTTTGCAGGGAAATTTGGAGGATAAAAATTCAGTGTAATAAATTCAATGTCTAAAAATAGTTGAATTCTGATGATACTTGGTCTTTTTTATAAATGATCATTTAAATGACCGTTTATAATTTTTATTTTTTTTTTATAAGATTAGTTAATACTAGCAGGCTTGGCATGCATTGGAGAAACCAAATAGCCACTCCATAAAAGCATGGCACAATATAGAAGAGCCAACTCAAAAGGATGAGACTCAGCTATACGTATGCATCTAAAGCAGGGGTCGGCAACCCTGGGCACATGTGCCACAGCTGGCATGTGAAGGGTTAACTGATGGCACGACCATAGCTGGACTGGCCATCAGGCATACCCAGTGGGCTGATGGTGATTTTGGTGGTGGATTGGCCAGATGCTGGCCGATGTGTAAAAATAACTCAGTTGTTTGGTGGTGGCTATGGTCAAGCTTTCACAGAGGCCAGCAGGTGGATGAGGGAAAGGGGAGGAGGTCTCCAACCACTCTGTGCTGGGGGAGGTTTTATTGCAGATACATTCTATCTGGAAGATCTGTTTCTTGTGACGCTGCTTCCTGCTTTTATAATCCTTTTGGTGAGCAGGAAGTCATGCATACAGAGTAGTGATGGGATTTCCGGCTCTTTTTAGAGAACCGGCTTTTTCGGCTCGGCTCACTAAAAAGAGCCGGCTCTTTCAGCTCCGAACCAGCTCTTTAGGTTGTTTTGTTGCTTTAATTAATTTATTATTAACAACAATATAAAATTATGCACAAAAATATTAATAATGTAAAAAAAGAAGTGGTTTTATTTATACATGTTTATATATAAATATATGCGGTGGCCCCTAGAGACAAAGCACGTACAAACTACAAAACACATTTCTAGCGTTAACTGAACTTCCAAAACAGAGCTACCTAGATCACTTAAATTACACAATTGAAAGCATATGTGTATTGTTTGTGTATTTATACACATGCACTCATATATATTCAAATAATTCAAAAAATTCATTTACCTGTTACTACCACACACCAAATCCGGTCGCTGGTACTTGCTGGCTTGTGTAGCCACTAGGTAACAAAAGCTCAACACTGCGCCTAGCATCCTGGAGCACTTCTGTTGTCTTTTGTACGTGTTTTTACGTGTTTCGGAGTTTGTACGTGCTTCAGGGTTTGTACGTGCTTCAGAGTTCAGACGTATTTTAAAGTTTGTACATGCTTTGTCTCTAGGGGCCACCATAAAAAATGTAATAAATAAATAAATAAAATAAAAATAAATAAATCATATAATACAAAAACCAACTATTCACATTTCAACTTTTAACTATTTAAATTTTCAGCTTTTTCCTTTTAAACAAATTTAAAGTGAAACAACACAAAACACTGCAAACCACAACGCAATTAAATATAAATTCAAATATGAAAACAAAAAGAAGATGCACATTCTCTGTCATATGGGCCTGCATGAATAAACTTTCCTTTATCATCCGCAACTGAAAATAGTTGTGGATGATTACCTATACCTTTCTAATGTGACGTTGTTGTCCCTGGCTCTCTTTCTCTGTCTCTCCCTCCCGCTCTGTTCCTGTGCTACTGTGACTGTAACTACCGCCCCTACCCCGTCTTCCCAGCGCAAGCACAAGACTCGCGTGCAGAGTGAAGCGAAAAACAGTGCGAGAGAGAGGGTGAGAGAAAGGAAAAAAAAAAAGCCCACGGCTCGCGATAAGGAGCTGGCTCGCGTCGTTCACATCAAAGATCCTTCTCTAAGAGCCATTTAGTTCGCGACCGACACATCACTAATACAGAGACACATGCATACAGAGAGGCGCACACACACACACACACACACACACACACATTCTCACATGACACACACACACACACACGTTCTTACACATGCATAGGTGCTTACACACACACACATAGTGCCTTGTCTTAGAACCATTGGGGGGTTTTACGGTGGGAGGTGCTTGTGTTGTATTGTGTATTGTAACTGTCATGTTAATAAATAGCTATGGGGACAGCTGCTCTCTGAAGGATTTTGGGCTGGAGACAGGTTAGGAGCGTGAGCTCCAAGAGCTGGTTCTTGACCAAAAACTTCCCTAGCGGGTTGAAGATGTTCTGTTAGTCTCTAAACTAGCGGGGCTTGTGGAAACACAGATCCAACATTTATTTGGTCCTCTGAGCCAGAACCCAACACATCACATCCACCGAGGAGAGGGAGATGACGCCGCCAAAGTCTGCTAGCAGCCAGCGTCTGGGACGCCTGTTGAAAGAACTGGTGCTTAACTTTGTCACCAGGTGGACAGTTTGCGTCTGAACTCCCCTCAGGCTGGATGGCGATTGATGGGATCCAGAGACTCTTCCCGTGAACGAAAACAACACGAACAGTGAGTACAGAAGGCCTTATGGTGTGTTCACACCGAACGCGATGGACACGAACAAAACGCCCCAAACGCCCCTAATTTGACGCGTGCACATTTGCACCTCTACGCGTGTCCAAGAAAAATCCATAGCGCGTCATTTTGACGCGCGTGAACCGGAAATGTGGGAGGAATGTGGGAGGAAGTTGTGCCAGACTTCCTCCCACCTTTGCAAGATGGCAGCTGTCGAGCTAGCGCTTGAAGAGAGAGTCTCCCTTCTCTATGTACTGTGGAGAGCAGAGCAGCGGCGTAAAAGACGTCCTCGCCGTACCTGGGTCCATCATGTCCTCCAGAGGCTTGAGCAGTTTGGTGAGTTTCACCATTTGCTCCAGGAGCTGCGCCTGGATGACGGCGGATTCCAGCGCTATCACCGTCGTTCACTCTGCCAGTTTGAGGACCTGCTTTCCTGCGTCAGTCCCAGAATCGCCCGCCTAGACACCAATTACAGGCGCTCAATCCCACCTGCAGAGCGCCTGTCCATCTGCCTGAGGTTAGTAAAAGTGTTTAATACGGTAGTCCTTTATTGATACCTGTGCTAATATATGCTAAACTATCGTTTATACACTGCTAACATGAATGTGGTATGCTAACAGTGAATGCTGTCGGTGTTTACTGATAGAAAACTGTGGTACGGAGTAGAGATGGACCGATCCGATATTACGTATCGGTATCGGTCCGATACTGACCTAAATTACTGGATCGGATATCGGAGAAAAATAAAAAATTTAATCCGATCCATTAAATATCACGAAAGCACCTCACAAAACTTGCAACACGCCGTAACTCGCCTCAGAACGTTAGCACGTCGGAGCAGTATGCATCACGTGATAGAGCGGCTGTGGCATGCGGGACCTGTCGGTGGTCTGGATAGCATGTGGAGCTTCGCTAGCAACCCGGCATTTCATCTCCGACAAAGTTATCCCCGAGAGAAGTAAAGCAAGTGTGTAAGTCCATCTCTGAATGTAAAGCATTCCTGCGTTAAGTTTACCAAACGATATATGGAGCGACTGCCTCTCGCTCTCCGGCTGCTACTTCAATCGTGAAACTGCTTAATGATCAGCTGATCGGCTTTTCTGTCGCGACTCCATCTCTCTTCTTTGTTTTTGGCCCACTTTGCACCAGAAAGAGGAAACCAGCAGCTGAACAACAGCAGCACGTTTAAGCTTGATAAGCTGTTGTTAGAATGTATTTAATATTACTTTCTACTCGAGGATCTTTTTCTACGTAGCTGACACTGGTAACTGTGCAGGGTCTAGCAAAGTTTAGCCAGGGGGGCCGATAGGGCATGAACAGGGAAAAGGGGGCACAAAGACATACTTTTCTTTCTTATTCTCATTTAAAATGTCTAGCTTTTAATAAATAATTATCTGACACCCAAAGTTTTAATTTGATGTAAAAGGAATAGAAGTCAATTACTGTATATAGTGACTATTAAGTCTAATATATATACCCTAGTAAGCTATAGTACTTTTTCCTTTGGGAAGGTACCATCTGTGCAGTCTGCAATTTTGTTGAAGAAAGATGTTGAATCTATTTAATATTTCTTGAAAAATAATTGATTTCTGTGCATTTTTTTTTCACACTGCATCAAATTAAGGTTGATTACGTCGATTAAGCATCATGAGGTGGCGTGTGAGGGGTGGTTCCCTATTTTTTATTTATTTATTTTTGTTGTTGCTGGGAGTTGGAACCCTATTAGTTAGGTTGCTTAATATTTACGCTAAGTACTCTTTAAAATACCAGAATAGGGAGGATGGTGTAGGTTTAAGTTTATTAGATTGATCAGTATTGCTGAACTATGAAATATTTTTTTTTGCATACAGGTATAACAGAATAGCTTTAGTGTAGTTGTTGTTTTAAACTTGAGTATGAACTTGCAGACTTGCAAAATGCAGCAAGATATTTTAAAAAACACTTTTGTTGATTAAAAAAACACTATCGGATTTATATCGGTATCGGCAGATATCCAAATTTATGATATCGGTATCGGACATAAAAAAGTGGTATCGTACCATCTCTAGTACGGAGACGACTGTTTATAATATTTCTAGTGATACTCAGAAGCTCTCATCAAGTCCCGATTTAATTCGATTTATGCTGTTATCAGTGTTTGCAATGATAGCATGGCTGTGGTGTCACATCAATGTATGTGCTCGGGGTTTGCTGATATCAAACTGTAGCATTAGGACCACTGAGATAACCTTTGTAGTGATACTCACTCCTTTTTATTTAGACCTGGTTTAATTCTGGTATAGTTGAATATTTGTATATAATCCCCACAGCTGTCAGACTCTATAGCAGGGGTCGCCAGCCTTTATTAAAACAGACTTAGATAAAACTGAACAGTTTGGTTCATCTTTGGTTCTATCTTGATAAGCTATGTCTTATCACAGATTAATTTTTCAAACATATTAATGGTAAATGGCCTGCATTTGTATAGCGCTTTTCTAGTCCGTAAGGACCCCAAAGCGCTTCACACTACATTCAGTCATTCACCCATTCACACACACATTCCTTGCTTAATGATTTAAGCAAGGAAAGGGCTACATGTCAACATACAACTCTTTATTTCTATTAATGTCTCACTTCATTCCTACCTGATTGACATGTTTAGGAATTATGAGTGATTGGCTCACTGTAGTTGTGAAAGTTGCTACCAATCAAATTATGATATGTTAAAGTTAAAACAAAACACAACTGTTTTAGATATTATCTAATATACATTTTGTAATTATCCTTATAATTACAAAATGTTTTATGTAAGATTTAAGTTTTGTGACTTAAATCTGACATCACAAAAGTATTTTGGAATTTGAATAATGTATTTTCTAACTGCAGTACACATAATACTGATTTTGAACAATTTTGTCCAGGTTCCTTGTCACCGGGGACTCCTTCACCAAGCGTTCAGTTTCAGAGTCGGTGTGTCAGATCATCCCCCAGGTAGCGACGGCCATCTGGGACTGTCTGGTGGACGACTTCATGGCTGTGCCTTCACCTGGAGACTGGCGGTCCATCACAGAGGGATTCCAGGAGCACTGGAACTTTCCTCTGTGCTGTGCAGCTCTGGATGGGAAGCACGTCCAGACAAAGGCACCCCATATATAATTTAGGAGACACACACATTGATATACACTAAATATTTATTTCATTTCTTTTTTGTGGTGCCCAAATTTATGCACCTGCTTGATTTTGTTTAAACAATTATTGGACACTTTTTGTAAATCCAGTAAACTTCTTTTCACTTCTCAAATATCACTGTGTGAGTCTCCTGTATGATATATTTAACTGACATTTTTTATTGTAACAACCAACGATTTATACAGGAAAATAATGTCTATTAACAAGGTTGCCCAAACTTTTGCATCCCACTGTATTAGTATATTTTGTCATTAGTATAATATGAAATAAATTCTACATGTGACAAGTCGTGTGCCAACATTTGCTGTGTAGTAGAACTGAGACATTAGTCATTATAAAAATTTTTTTGAAATAATATTAAAATTCTCAAACAGAAAAACATTAAACATAAATATGTAAAACATAAGTATTTACAGAGAGACAGGAATAAAAAGGACCAGCTGCTCTCCAGAGCAGGAACAAGGCTGAGGAGGAAATGCTCCGTTGGAGACTGGTGTGGACTCTTCAGGGATACCAGGATGGCCAGCTCCAGCGCCGATGGACCGTCCTGGGACCCGTCCCTCATCTGCCTCGGAGCCATCCTCCCTTGTGGGCCTGTAAAACAGCACAAAACACAAAGAAATGAGAAGGCTACTAGATTTTAATTTCAACATTGAAAAAAAAAACAAAAAACAAAAACAGGATATAATCAGACTGATTGTAGATATTTAGTAAAGGTGATCACAAGGCAATCCCACCAACTAAAAAGCTATCAGTGCTTGCTGTACATACCTGTGGGTGCAGCAGCAGGAGCTCAGGGACTGGGGATGCTCTGCTGCAGAATCAGTTGGTTCTATCAATACAGTATTAAATAATAATCATAGAGTAGACAGTGGTCTTGGGTTAGCAATCCTGGGAAAAAAGGAAACTGCTTTAAGTGGGAAAATTGTGAAGGAGTCTGAAACACTGCAAAAAGAAACATATACAAAATCACACACACAAACAGAAAATGTGTTAACCTTACTAACACTTACAAACACAAGAGAGCTCATGAAGATTAGACAGCATCTTAAGCATGAGATTCTGTTTGTCATCTTGTCCAAGTCACTTAGTGTGATGAAAAGTGATGCAAAGACCAGTGGACTAATAGCAAATTAGTTAAGAAATGATCAAATAATAGCAGAAAAATGTGTAGGAAAGGCAGCTTTAAGAACATGCCCTGCTGGATATACAGCTCCACAGACATAGATTAAACCTGCTTAATAACACACACATGCAATGAAAATCAGCTTGTTATCAAATGCTGAATTTATCCAATGCTGACAATTAACTCTCTAGGTTACAGGACAACATTTTAACTTTTGTGGGAAAAAAAAGATTCTGGTTTGACCAACCAGTGATCAGACAATAAATTTAGTTGTTAATATAGTAAATTAGGAGATGCTTTCTGCTTGACTGATGCAGCAAAAGTAATTTACTGTATGAGGGAAATACTATTTTTGTGATAATATTTTGAACATGCATTTCTGTTGTCCTGTCAACTTGGTGGGTTAATAGCTGATATGCAAATTAGTTGATCGTTCTTAGATTAAGGAAAGGTGACTGAATTCTAGCAGAAGTGAATGGGATGTGTTGGAGTCTGTTAGAGTGGAGACTCTAAAACACTGATTTTCCTGTTTTGATGTGCGGGTGAATCCTGCACCTAGATACAGTACATATCTGTGTGAGCAGATTTTCTCTCACACAAAGAGTAAATGGTAAATGGACTGATTCTTATATAGCACTTTTTTACTCTCCCGGAGTACTCAAAGCGCTCTATACAACATGCCTCATTCACTCATTCATACGAGCACTTATTCATACAAGCACTTATATACACAAGTGCAAACTAACCTGTGTTCATACGCATTCACACTCCGATGAACGCATCAGAGGGCAATTTGGGGTTAGTATCTTGTCCAACGATACTTGACATGCAGACTGGGGAAGCCAAGAATCGAACCACCGACCTTCTGATCAGTAGCTGATCTGCTCTACCTGAGCCACAGCCACCCGTTAGGTAGCCGGACACTATGTGTGAGAGTGGACAGGTAATGCAGGACACTTGGAGACCTGTGTCTCTGAGTGTGAGATCAGAGATCACATTAACATGTGTGTCTCTGTATTAACAAACATGCCATATTGGCCCAGTTTATTTTTCTTATCATTGTTGCATTTTCTGTTGTACAGTTCATTTGCTGTTATGGAGTTCTTGTTATGGAAAAAAAGTGTCTGTTTTATGTTTCAAAATAGCTGAAAACTATTCGCTGATAGCTGCCAACATCTGCAAACAAATATAATTCTATAAAGTGGTTCTATACAGTGTGTAACTGTTAATATAGAGCGTTATTAAATGTATTGCTAATGCAGTCATATGGCACATTGACTTCTGAGGAAATTTTAGATGGCACTCATCATCAGAAAGGTTGCCGACCCCTGATCTAAAGGATAAAGATGACTCTTTTGCCAGTGCTCACATTCTGCACATAGAATACAGATGGTTTGAAAGAGGAGTGGAAGAGGCTATGTTCACTGGGCACTGAACTCTTTTGTTATTAGGATCATTTGTATCACAGACAAGGCACATTATAACTGCACTGAAATGTTCCAAAAGCAGTAGAATTTAAGTCTAAAGGTATATTAGTTACTTTAATTAGTATCTGCTGAATACATCCATTAAAGAATTAGTTTAATGGTTATATCCAGTAGTCACTGGATAACTTCACAATTATACATTTTTACATGTGGTTTGATGTGTTGCACGCATGCATACAGCTGGATTATATATGTCTGATTGTTGGATGTCAAGCTTATTTCACACAATTTTACCAGAAATACAAATCACAAGACAGTGGTGCCCTGTGCATCTGTATGGATGATTAGCTGTGAATCAACTAGGTAATTTATGTATGAGGGCATTTATCATGACCTGAGCCTCTAACCACAGATTGGCATGCCACATTTCATTTATTGTGAGCGGATGGTGGAGTCCCCTCAGAGCAGCTATTCCATAGGCCATGAAAACTGCACTCAAACGATTTAATCTCTCAAACAAATAAAGGTATAACGGAGAGTGTAAGAAGAAAAAAAAGAAACGCATTGGAAACAATAAGGGACATTTGCTCCTGTAACCTCGCTCCATCTGTGCCGACTATATGGAGCTGTAATGAAAAACACAATTTCAATTTAAGATCCATTTCTTTTTACCATGGGTGCTGTGTCACATAATAATTAATTATAATTTCTTTATTCATTAAGTAGTAACAAATGTCAAGGTAAATTTAAATTGTCAGCAGATCTTTCTGGACAAAATTCTAATGCTATGGGAATTTATTATGTGAGAATCAGTAAAATGAACAATGGAGCATCTAACTGCTTCGTCATTAATTTTAATGATTAAAAATTAAGTATATGGACCATTGTATCATTTTTGCAACATCTGGACAACATTTTTGCATCTTTTTTTATTGGTTGATGGCAGCAATGCAATTACTGTGCACTATTTGCTCACAAAATTCCAGGAGAAAGTTCATACATGTTTGTACACACATGTACAGCAGGTTTCAAAATAGTGGCTTTTTTTGGAATTGTTATTCTTGTGTTTCCAAATGAGTTACACTCAGGTATTTGCTCCAGAAAACTGCACTGAAACACTGCTTTCAAATTGTAGACATTCAGTAAGAGAAATGCTCGTGTTACACTTTTCATTGTTGTCCTTCACTGACCGTGAGTTTTAAAATTACAGATTTTACTGCTTGTTTTTAACACCTTGAATTCTGAAACATTCTGGCTGATATCTGCTGTCAGCTAACCCCTGAAGAGTGCAAATCTTGCTCAAAAATTTGAGGCAGGGCCCCATTAAACTCAACTCAACATGTTACTAAAGAGTGATAGGACAGCCATTCAAACTTCAATCCTGAAACTAACTCAGTGGTTTCTTTTATTTTTCACTTATGGAATGGAATGACATTAATATACTACCTTAAAGTATTACAGGCTAATTAAAAAATGTACCCTTTGTCACAGTCACCATTTCATACAGTTTATTCTCTTTACATCCATTTACTTCCCTTTACATTGAATCCCAATTGACTTCAGAATTTGTTTTAAACTCATCATACTTACAAACAAAACAGTAAATGGACAATCTCCATCTGCTTGCTTTTTCCACAAGCTCAAAATCTATTAGTTGCTTCTTGTACAAGACAGAAGACTAAAGGGGATAGTGCCTGTCCTATTGAGGTGTCTCTTTTACAGTGGGGCAAAAAAGTATTTAGTCAGCCACCGATTGTGCAAGTTCCCCCACTTAAAATGATGACAGAGGTCAGTAATTTGCACCAGAGGTACACTTCAACTGTGAGAGACAGAATGTGAAAAAAAAATCCATGAATTCACATGGTAGGATTTGTAAAGAATTTATTCGTAAATTAGGGTGGAAAATAAGTATTTGGTCACCTCAAACAAGGAAAATCTCTGGCTCTCACAGACCTGTAACGTCTTCTGTAAGAAGCTTTTCTGTCCCCCACTCGTTACCTGTATGAATGGCACCTGTTTGAACTCATCATCTGTATAAAAGACACCTGTCCACAGCCTCAAACAGTCAGACTCCAAACTCCGCCATGGCCAAGACCAAAGAGTAGTGATGGCCAAATGAAGCTTTCCGAAGCACTGAAGCTTGTATTGAAAAACGGTTCATTACTCGAAGCTTTTCAACACAGTCCTCTCCGGTGACATCTGGTGGTGAAAATTTTGAAGAGCAGCTTGAATCTGCAAAATAAAACGGACTGCTCAATTATCACTGCTCACTCAAGAGTGGAGTTCTCTCTGATATTGGGCCACCGTTCCGTTGCTTTGAACATGTAATTGGTTTTGTTTTCTCGATTGGGGGGCTGAAAAAAATGTAATGCGTATCTGCGTAATACATTTTGATCAATAAACTTTCCCTATTTAAACATGCACTATGGTGTGGCCTTTCTTTGCTCATAACTCCTTGATGTTGGTAAATACAATAAGTGAGCAATATATATAATATACATATGAGAATGCACAGCACATTATGGAGTATGCCCCTGCTGTGAAGTCCTGCCTCCATCTACTTGTCGTTTAATCACTGGACAGCTGGACAGGTTCATACAAAATATTAGATTAGGCCAATTCCTATACATATTTTTGACCTAGGGGTGGGATTGATTGTGAACTGGAAAGGGAAAATGCTTAGGGGGCTGAGTACGGCTGCATCGTCACTGATTTGTAGAATCATTTTGATTCGATACAGGATCCGATTCAATTTGATTGGAATCTGGAAAGTTTTGCCTCAGTCAGAAATATTACAATTCTGATCATTTAACAGTATATATCCATAATTTCGTATCTATTAAAAGAAAGCTGACACATGTGAGACTTAATTAGAGATGTAAACAGAGAGTTATGAAACCTGCAGCTGCAGAAGCCAGCGAAAAAAAAAGAGGCAAACACAGCGCGGACCCAACGACACACCAAAATCTGATTCTGACGCGTCGGGTCCGCGCTCTGTGTTTACGTTTGTATGCAGAATCCGTAAACATGCTCCCAGTTACTGTTTTAGCTGTATGGTGTTTGACGACATGTTGTGAGGTTTAACCTGAGATGCTGGCGTTTCAGGCATAATAACGTTAATTTACAAATCGACACGGGATTTTAATGACTCAATATCACTTTATTCAATTTAGCATGGATTGTAATCAGAAAAGCGATAATCAAAACCCACCCCTAATCAAGAACTTGCAAAGTAAAAACATGATCTATGTAAGGTAGCCCTTTTGTTATTTACATTTAAAAAGAGGATTAGTGTTACTGTGCGCTGGCTGAGTCTGTTTCTTTTCTTAGAAATAGTTTCTCCTGCCCTGGAGAAAATCCACTTGCATGGAACAGAAGAGGCTGTGGAGTGCAGGAACCACACTGCAAGCTGGTAGATATGCAGGTATTCCTGGGTCCTGCAGACTATCACCTAAAAACAATAAACAAAATGATTTTCTAAACTGTGTAGCAATGTAATGTACGTATAGTGTCAAATACATTTTTGTAGTCTTCATTAGCTTTAATTCACATGGAAGTGTTCCTAAAGTCATATGCTGTAATGATATTTACATTATGAAAACATGATTTTGGACATTTCAAGTTTTGCACTTCGGCAGATAAAATGAATTGAGCAAAATCAACTCAAAATATTCCCACACGCCAGAATGTCCTCTCTTCCTCGCTGGCTCCATATCTGTCAGTGGAATGATCACCTCGTCGCTATCTGTCACCATCAACACACTCCACGAATCCCGTGGATGATTCACTTCCTTATATCCGTTTGAATCAGGTACCGAAGCAGTTACGTGCGTAATGAAGCTTCGGACGTCACTGGTCACGTGACTTTTGCCAAACGAAGCAAGCCTCGACACAGTGCTTCTGAACCAGTGTGTTGTTTTTTTCGACACATGCTCCGGAGCGTCAGCTTCAAGCGGGCCATCACTACCAAAGAGCTTTCGAAGGACACCAGTAGACCTGTATTGTAGTATTGTAGACCTGCACCAGACTGGGAAGAGTGAATCTACAATAGGCAAGCAGCTTGGTGTGAAAAAATCAACTGTGGGAGCGATCATCAGAAAATGGAAGACATACAAGACCACTGATAATCTCCCTCGATCTGGGGCTCCACGCAAGATCTCATCCCGTGGGGTGAAAATGATCATGAGAACGGTGAGCAAAGATCCCAGAACCACACGGGGGACCTGGTGAATGACCTGCAGAGAGCTGGGACCAAAGTAACAAAGGTCACCATCAGTAACACACTACAACGGCAGGGAATCAAATCCCGCAGTGCCAGACGTGTTCCGCTGCTGAAGCCAGTGCATGTCCAGGCCCGTCTGAAGTTTGCCAGAGAGCACATGGATGATACAGCAGAGGATTGGGAGAATGTCATGTGGTCAGATGAAACCAAAGTAGAACTTTTTGGTATAAACTCAACTCGTCGTGTTTGGAGGAAGAAGGATACTGAGTTGCATCCCAAGAACACCATACCTACTGTGAAGCATGGGGGTGGAAACATCATGCTATGGGGCTGTTTTTCTGCCAAGGGGACAGGACGACTGATCCGTGTTAAGGACAGAATGAATGGGGCCATGTATCGTGAGATTTTGAGCCAAAACCTCCTTCCATCAGTGAGAACTTTGAAGATGAAACGAGGCTGGGTCTTGCAACATGACAATGATCCAAAACACACCGCCCGGGCAACAAAGGAGTGGCTCCGTAAGAAGCATTTGAAAGTCCTGGAGTGGCCTAGCCAGTCTCCAGACCTCAACCCCATAGAAAATCTGTGGCGGGAGTTGAAAGTAAATGGCCTGTATTTATATAGCGCTTTACTAGTCCCTATGGACCCCAAAGCGCTTTACATATGAGCACTGTGAGGGTCATGTTTTTTGACTTTTCCAGTGCTTTCAAAACCATCAGGCCGACCCTCCTGGGTGATAAGTTAGCAGCGATGCAGGTGGATGCTTCTCTGGTGTCCTGGTTTGTTGATTACCTGACAGGAAGACCACAATATGTACGTCTCCCACAGTGTGTGTCTGACAAGGTGATTAGCAACACAGGGGCACCACAGGGGACTGTCCTCTCCCCCTTCCTCTTCACCCTCTACACCACAGACTTCAGCCACTGCACAGAGACCTGCCATCTTCAGAAGTTTTCTGATGACTCTGCGGTGGTTGGATGCATCAGCAGGGATGATGAGACAGAGTACCGGGCTGTGGTCGACTCCTTTGTCACGTGGTGTGAGCAGAATCATCTGCAGCTCAACGTGGCAAAGACCAAGGAACTGATCGTGGACTTCAGGAAGACCAGGAAACACTTGACCCCTGTTTCAATCCAGGGGGTCAGTGTTGACATTGTGGAGGACTATAAATACCTTGGAGTACACATTGACAATAAACTGGACTGGGCTAAAAACACCACAGCACTTTACAGGAAGGGCCAGAGTCGTCTCTATTTTTTGAGGCGACTGAGGTCCTTCAACATCTGCCAGAAAATGCTGAGGATTTTCTATGAGTCTGTTGTGGCCAGTGCGATCCTCTATGCTGTTGCATGCTGGGGGAGCAGGCTGAGGGTCGCAGATGCCAACAGACTTAATAAACTGATCCGTAAGGCCAGCAATGTTGTGGGGATGGAGCTGGACTCCCTCAAGGTGGTGTCGGAGAGGCGGATGCTGTCCAAGATAAAGACAATGTTGGATAACACCTCCCACCCACTCCATGACATGTTGGTCAGTCACAGGAGCTCGTTCAGTGAGAGACTGAGATTACCGAAAAGCACCACTGAACGACACAGGAAATCATTCCTGCCTGTGGCCATCTCCCTGTACAACGCATCCACTTAACACACTGTTTGCTGCTACAGCTACACATGTTTCTTTTCCAACTATTTATTTATAAGTGACTTATGTATGTATGTATGTATATATATGTATATATTGTACTATTCTTAGTTAGCGTATTGTCTGTCTTGTCTTAATGTTGGTTTAAAATGGAGCACTGTAACAAAAAATAATTTCCCCCAGGGATCAATAAAGTATTCTGATTCTGATTCTGATTCTGATATCCAGTCATCCACCCATTCACACACACATTCACACAAAGTCCGTGTTGCTCGGCGACAGCCCCAAAACATCACTGCTCTCGAGACGATCTGCATGGAGGAATGGGCCAAAATACCAGCTACTGTGTGTGCAAACCTGGTAAAGACCTATAGTAAACGTTTGACCTCTGTTATTGCCAACAAAGGTTATGTTACAAAGTATTGAGTTGTATTTTTGTCATTGACCAAATACTTATTTTCCACCCTGATTTACGAATAAATTCTTTACAAATCCTACCATGTGGATTCATGGATTTTTTTTTCACATTCTGTCTCTCACAGTTGAAGTGTACCTCTGGTGCAAATTACTGACCTCTGTCATCATTTTAGGTGGGGGAACTTGCACAATCGGTGGCTGACTAAATACTTTTTTGCCCCACTGTATGTTGTGCAGTCCGTTTATGAAGTGGCTGTTTGGTTTCTCTAATGTAGAGGTGTGAGCACTTTCCCTGCACTGAACAACATAAATTTCAATAAGAAGTAATCATTAGAGGGAGACTTCCGGTAATGGCGTTTACTGGGTAGACGTGTTTTAGGTCCGCTCTGCTACATGGCTCAGCATTTACCTAACGAACCTACTTCTTTGAGATTTTGATTCCCAGTTTTGAATGTCTTTTGCCTTTGTCGATTACCGAAGATTTAAAGAATGTCCAAGTCAAGGGGCAAACAAGACCGAGAAACCTCGACACTTGCGGCGCCTGTAACTGCAGCCGAGATTAGCTTAATGCTCGAGGAGCATAGAGCTGCATTGCTAGCGGACTTCAAGTCATCCTTTCAGGACTTGTCCTCTAAGTTAGACACTGTGCAGTCTGCAGTGAAGGACCACGGTCAACGCATTGATTCTTTGGAATCGACATACACTGAATTTGACCAACGTCTGGACCAATTAGAGTCCGAATGCTCTACGCTTCGCAAAGACAACAACTGGCTAAAATCCAAGGTGGCAGACTTGGAAGGTCGCAGCAGGAGGCAGAATATACGACTTGTAGGACTACCTGAGGACATTGAAGGCCCACGCCCGACAGCTTTCTTTTCTCAGCTCCTCGTCGATGTTTTCGGAATGCAGATACTTCCCTCGCCGCCCGAGCTGGACAGGGCGCACCGGAGTCCAGTTCCGAAATCGACGAAACCACGGCCGGTCATTCTGCGATTTCACCGGTACCAAATAAAAGATCTTATAATCCGGGAAGCTCATAAGAAAGGCGAGCTCAGCTACAACGGCCATAGGATCCGGCTATATGAAGATTACAGCCCGGAGGTGGTGAAGAACCGAGCTAAGTGTCTGTGAAGGTTCTCAGTCCGAGCTGAGTATAAAGACGCGATGTCTGAACTTTATAAGCGGGGATTTAAACCTGCGCTCCTCTTCCCGGCTAAACTGCGCATCGTTCTTCCCGCAGGGGAGAAAAAGTGGTTTACGTCTGCTTCAGAGGCCGATAAGTTCGTGCAAGGCTTGAGGAACGAGGCTGAAGCTCAAAGGCCACAGTGACTGACAGCTGCGAGTAAAGTGACTTGAATCCTTGTTGACTTGCAGGCAATCGGACGATTGCAGAGAAGGCAGGCAAGCACTACATGTTTCTGTTACTTCATGGAATACTAGTTGTCACCGTTCTAACACTTGGTTCTTATGTTTCTTTTGTAATATTTTGAATTTATGTTCACTGATCCCTAGAAGGTTCGACTTATACTGGGACATACACTTAGCACTTCAAAGTTAGGTTATATGGAGTTTCTATGTAGCAGGAGTTTGGGCTAGGAGGTTGAAGCTGTTGGGAATATACTGCGGTCACCTTAGTTCAGAAAGGGGACCTAGTGGGTGGGGGGAACTATGGCCCCAAGATATTGTTCCTGTGTTTGTTTGCTTTGGTTGTATGTGGGTTTGTGTTTTTTTGTTTTGTTTTGTTTTGTTTTATTTTCTCTTGTCCCCTCCCATGTACGGTCAACTTGTTATTGTCACCAGATTTCAGTAAAACATATATATGGCTAGTTATAGCACTAACAATAGTACTATTAGATTCTTGTCTTGGAATGTGAAAGGCTTGAATGGTCCGGTAAAGAGATCTCGGGTTCTCAGCCACATAAAACATCTCAGTGCAGATGTAGCTTTTCTCCAGGAGACTCATTTGCGAGCCAAAGATCATAAAAGACTTAAACCTCCATGGATAGGTCATATGTTTCACTCAAACTTTGATATTCGAGCCAGAGGAGTGGCAATTTTAATTAGGAATAAAATACATTTTTCTCTCACTAAATTGATTGCTGAGAAAAATGGGTGATATCTAATTGTAGTAGGGACCCTCATGAATAACCCAGTTGTTTTAGTGAACGTCTATGCCCCAAACTTTGACAACACTCTGTTTGCTAATAATCTTTTGAGGATGATTCCTGACCTAAATACACACCTCCTAATATTCGGAGGTGATTTAAACTGCGTTATTGACCCAGCTTTAGACAAATCTGCCACTGGCTCTAAAGCATGATCTGCTATGTCCAGGGCTTTCTCACACTTTATGACCCAAAATGGATACATTGATCCTTGGAGATTTTTTAATCCCCAAGCCAGAGAATATTCCTTTTTTTCAAATGTTCATCACACATATTCTCGGATCTATTACTTTTTTATAAATGGCTTCTAAAGTTTGCAACTCTGAATATCTTCCGATTGTTATATCTGATCATGCTCCATTAATCCTGGATATGGCTTTGTCTCCTGGCTATAGACCTCAGCACCCATGGAGGTTGAACTCTCTTCTTTTGTCTGATTCAGCTTTCTGTGACTATATCTTATCTGCAATTGATAACTTCTTAACTACAAATGAGTCTGAGGACATCTCAAATTCTCTACTATGGGAAACTCTTAAAGCATACCTCAGGGGCCAAATAATTTCCTATTTATCTCACCTATCTAAATCTAAGAAAGCTAAGCAAAATGAACTTTCTGCCAAAATTCAAGCTCTAGATCGGCAATACGCTCAAACTCCCTCACCTGAAATATATAAGCAGCGTCTTAACCTGCAATCGGAGTTCAGTCTCCTGTCGACCCATGATGCAGAGCAATTGTTATTACGGTCCCGTGGCAACTATTATGAACATGGTGATAAAGCCTCTCGTCTGCTAGCCCACCAGCTACGTCACCAATCGGCATCTCGCCAAATATTGCAAATTAGAAATGAATCGGGAACTTTGACTTCTGATCCAACGGAAATCAACTCAATTTTTAAGTCATTTTATAGTTCTCTGTATACATCAGAGTTCCCCTCTAATTCTATAGATATGAACCAGTTTCTTAACAAATTGGATACCCCTACAATTACAACCTCAACAGCAGCAGAAATTGATGCACCGCTCACTTTGGATGAGGTCATATCATCAATCACATCCTTACAGTCTGGAAAGTCCCCTGGTCCCGATGGGTTCCCTGCCGAATTTTATAAAAAATTCCACTTAAAACTGGTCCCTTTGCTGCTGTCGGCTTTTGAGGAGTCACTGAAATGCGGCTCTCTCCCTCAGACACTAAGACAGGCTTCTGTCTCATTACTGCATAAAGAAGGAAAGGATCCTACCTGTTGTGGCTCCTATCGACCAATAAGCCTTCTTAATGTAGACTTTAAAATCTTATCCAAACTGCTAGCAACCCGTTTGGAAAGAGTTCTCCCTTCTATTATATCAGACGAACAGACAGGCTTTATTAAAGGAAGACATTCCTTTTTTAATATACGGTCCCTTCTTAATATAATATATTCCAAAAATCATAGCACTGTCCCTGAGGTGGTGATCTCATTGGATGCTGAAAAAGCATTTGATCGAGTGGAATGGGAGTATCTTTTTGCAGTCTTGAGGAAATTTGGTTTTGGTGACAGTTTTATATCTTGGATTCATCTTTTATATACTACGCCACTGGCATCTGTTTGTACTAATAATGTGAATTCTGAGTATTTTACTCTATCACGTGGTACACGTCAAGGCTGCCCACTCTCACCTTTACTTTTCACTTTAGCAATAGAGCCTCTTTCTGTGACTCTCAGAACCTCGCCTCTGTTTCAAGGGGTTATTCGTGGTGGTACGGAATATAGGGTTGCTCTGTATGCAGATGACTTATTACTACAGTGGGGCAAAAAAGTATTTAGTCAGCCACCGATTGTGCAAGTTCCCCCACCTAAAATGATGACAGAGGTCAGTAATTTGCACCAGAGGTACACTTCAACTGTGAGAGACAGAATGTGGAAAAAAAAATCCATGAATCCACATGGTAGGATTTGTAAAGAATTTATTCGTAAATCAGGGTGGAAAAAAAGTATTTGGTCAATAACAAAAATACAACTCAATACTTTGTAACATAACCTTTGTTGGCAATAACAGAGGTCAAACGTTTACTATAGGTCTTTACCAGGTTTGCACACACAGTAGCTGGTATTTTGGCCCATTCCTCCATGCAGATCTTCTCGAGAGCAGTGATGTTCTGGGGCTGTCGCCGAGCAACACGGACTTTCAACCCCCGCCACAGATTTTCTATGGGGTTGAGGTCTGGAGACTGGCTAGGCCACTCCAGGACTTTCAAATGCTTCTTACGGAGCCACTCCTTTGTTGCCCGGGTGGTGTGTTTTGGATCATTTTCATGTTGCAAGACCCAGCCTCGTTTCATCTTCAAAGTTCTCACTGATGGAAGGAGGTTTTGGCTCAAAATCTCACGATACATGGCCCCATTCATTCTGTCCTTAACACGGATCAGTCGTCCTGTCCCCTTGGCAGAAAAACAGCCCCATAGCATGATGTTTCCACCCCCATGCTTCACAGTAGGTATGGTGTTCTTGGGATGCAACTCAGTATTCTTCTTCCTCCAAACACGACGAGTTGAGTTTATACCAAAAAGTTCTACTTTGGTTTCGTCTGACCACATGACATTCTCCCAATCCTCTGCTGTATCATCCATGTGCTCTCTGGCAAACTTCAGACGGGCCTGGACATGCACTGGCTTCAGCAGCGGAACACGTCTGGCACTGCGGGATTTGATTCCCTGCCGTTGTAGTGTGTTACTGATGGTGACCTTTGTTACTTTGGCCCCAGCTCTCTGCAGGTCATTCACCAGGTCCCCCCGTGTGGTTCTGGGATCTTTGCTCACCGTTCTCATGATCATTTTGACCCCACGGGATGAGATCTTGCGTGGAGCCCCAGATCGAGGGAGATTATCAGTGGTCTTGTATGTCTTCCATTTTCTGATGATTGCTCCCACAGTTGATTTTTTCACACCAAGCTGCTTGCCTATTGTAGATTCACTCTTCCCAGTCTGGTGCAGGTCTACAATACTTTTCCTGGTGTCCTTCGAAAGCTCTTTGGTCTTGGCCATGGCGGCATTTGGAGTCTGACTGTTTGAGGCTGTGGACAGGTGTCTTTTATACAGATGATGAGTTCAAACAGGTGCCATTCATACAGGTAACAAGTGGGGGACAGAAAAGCTTCTTACAGAAGACGTTACAGGTCTGTGAGAGCCAGAGATTTTCCTTGTTTGAGGTGACCAAATACTTATTTTCCACCCTAATTTACGAATAAATTCTTTACAAATCCTACCATGTGAATTCATGGATTTTTTTTTCACATTCTGTCTCTCACAGTTGAAGTGTACCTCTGGTGCAAATTACTGACCTCTGTCATCATTTTAAGTGGGGGAACTTGCACAATCGGTGGCTGACTAAATACTTTTTTGCCCCACTGTATATGTTACAAATCCAACAATTTATTTATCCTCTATAATGGAAATACTTCTGAGTTTTGGCTCTTTCTCTGGGTACAAGATTAATATACAAAAAAGTGAATGATTTCCTATAAACCCAGCTGCAAAGGAGCTTAGACAGACAGATTTTAATTTCCATTTAGCTTCCTCAGGTTTTAGATATCTAGGAGTGTATATTACCAGTTCATTTAAAGCTTTGCGAACAGCTAATCTTAACCCTTTGCTGACCTATGTCAGGTTGGCTTTTCAGAGGTGGGCAAATCTTCCTGTGTCACTTCTTGGCAGGATTAATATTATAAAAATGAATATTCTACCTAAATTCCTCTACCTTTTTCAGTGTATCCCATTGTTTCTACCTAAGTCCTTTTTCAAATCTGTGAATCGAATGATTTCATCATTTATATGGGCAAATAAGACCCCCAGGATTAGTATGACCTCACTACAACAGGGTAAGCTCAGTGGGGGTCTTGCTCTGCCCAACTTGATCTTTTATTATTGGGCAGCCAACATTCAGAAGTATACCTATTGGCTGAATGATCCTCAAGCTACTTGGTGTTGCCTTGAGGCTCAATCGTGTTTCTCTTCCTCACTCCCAGCACTATTATTTTCATCCCTTCCGGTTTCCCTGTTACGATTCACAGACAACAGAGAGCCATATTTTGGCTCTCTAAAAATATGGTATCAATTCCGGCGTCACTTCAATTCTATCTCTGCTTCTGCTCTGACCCCAGTCTGCAACAACCACCTCTTCCCCCCATCCCTGGTGGACTCCTCCTTCAGTATATGGGCAAGAAAAGGTATCAAATGTTTTCATGACTTCTTCAAAGATAACATTTTTCTCAGCTTTAGTGAACTTTGTTCTTTGTACGATTTGCCCTCGTATCATTTGTTCTGCTACTTTCAAATAAGACACTGTGCATCTTCTATCTGGTCAGAGTTTCCAAGTCAGCCTCTCAAGCCTTGGTGGGAAGACTTATTCCAGTTGAAGCCTCACAGTAAGGCTCTAATATCACAAATCTATACTGTCATTCACCCACCGAATTAAAACAAACAAACAAAAACAAAAAACAAAACAATTAACACAAAAATACTACCACATAATCAGTAACATTCATTGTAAACTAACAATTTTCATTCATCCACTGTTAAAAAAAACCTAAGCTTGATGCTTCTCTTCTTAGTAGCTACTGACCGATTTCAAAATTACCATTCATTGCTAGGATTTTAGAATAGGTTGTGGCTAAGCAGCTTATAGCTGTTCTAGATGAATACAGCATTCTGGATAAATTCCAATCTGGCTTTCGTAGAGCTCACTCTACTGAAACTACACTTCTTAGAGTCTCCAACGACATTTTGATGAGATGTGATGCAGGAGAATGCTCCGTTCTATTGATGTTGGACCTGACCTCCGCCTTTGATACTGTGGACCATCATATTCTGCTAGATAGGCTGAGACACTGGGTGGGTATATCAGGGGCTGCTTTGGACTGGTTTGAATCCTATTTGCATGAACGATCCTGTTCTGTGGCTACCTCTAAGTACAGATCCTCTTCTACTTTTCTTGCCTATGGTGTGCCACAAGGTTCAGTTTTGGGGCCTTTATTGTTCTTGCTGTATTTACTTCCTCTTCAACACTTATTGAGCACTTTTAAGGACATTTCGTATCACTGCTATAAAGATGATATTCAATTATATATCTCCTTTAAGCCCCATGATGTTTCCAAGCTACAGATTTTGCATAAGTGCATAGACTCCATTAGAGGTTGGATGGCTGGAAACTTTCTTCAACTAAATGAGGAGAAGACTGAAGTCCTTGTTTGTGCTCCTAAAAAATTTGTACCTAGTGTTATGGAAAACTTGGGTCCACTTGCTACATTTGCCAAACCGTCTATCAGGAACCTTGGTGTTACTATTGACTCAGCTCTGACTTTGGATGCTCATGTAAAATCTCTGGTTCGCTCCTGTTTATATCACTTGAGAAACATTGCTAAGCTGAGTCCCATTGTATCGCGCTCCAAATTAGAAATTGCCATTCATGCATTTGTTTCATCTCGTCTGGATTATTGTAATTCTTTGTTTACTTGTTTATGTAAAGCCTCTTTGGAGCATCTGCAACTTGTTCAAAATGCTGCTGCAACGCTTCTGTCCAAGTCCTCCAAGTACTCCCATGTCACACCCCTGCTGATTCAGCTGCACTGGCTCCCCGTTAAATTCAGAATCCACTTTAAGGTTTTGACATGACTTTCAGGGCTCTGCATGGATAAGCACCAACATATATAAGTGAACTTTTACATCCATACATTCCCAGCAGGTCCCTGAGGTCATGTGACCAGGGCTTGCTGGTTGTCCAAAGAGTCGGGGTGGTGGTGTCTTTTAGGTTATGCTGTCACTCACTTCCACCTTTTTTGCAATGGCTCTGGTGGATCCAAAAGGGCCTCTCAGCGATTTTGCAAACTGTTGGCGTCGTTAGGAGTACTTGGCATGGACCTTATTGCCTGGTTTTAATCTGCAAGAGACTTGAGAAGCGTCGCACATAGGGATGGGTATCGTTTAGGTTTTATCCGATACCGGTGCCAAATCGGTACTTTTGAAACGGTGCCGGTGCTCAAACGGTGCTCAAACCGGTGCTTAAAGAATGGAGAACACAAAATTGGTCCAAAAACCTCTCATGTTCAGCTGTTTTTTGTAAAAAGATAACAATGTTAGCCTTTTCTGCAGCTATGGGGCATATATGGTATCACTCTTGGCTGGAAGCAGGGCTTAAACAATGGAAAAAACACAAACTTTGTCCTAAACCTCTCATGTTTAACTGTTTTCCACTTTTTCTTTGGTCATTTTAGCCTTTTTGGCCAGGGTGAAGGGAGTATCTGCCATCAAACAAGAGGACAGCCGCATGTAGCTATGATGATGTTTGCTAGTTCACCTTACATGCATTAATGTAATAACGTGGTTAGCCTACTCAACGTAAATTACACTCGAACAACATGAAGCTACTCACGCAGAGAAGAGCGGCTGCTGCTGCCATCATCATCCTCATCATTTCTGCTACACTGGCAGGGCTAGGGGCCAGGACTCTCCTCTTCATGTTTTTGGGGGTAGTAGATGCGCTCGGTGTGAGGTCTCGCAGCAAGCTATCAAATACGGCGCATTTCTGGGCTTTAAAAAAAACGCTATGCGTCGCCAGGTGTTTCATCGGATTTGAGGTGTTACCTCCTTTGACAGTATCACAGTATCAGCTTAAAGCACTTGTTGCAGGCTGCTGAGTTTGCATATTTTGCTGTGAAGTACAGCCAGACTTTTGACCGCTTCGCCTTGGACATTTTTAATCTGTAGCTCTGCATAAAAGAACGTACGTACCTGGGCCCGCCTACTATCCTCGGAAACGTAAAATGATTTGCCTGGCTGGGACTTAATCTAAAAGGAAAATACTGAAAAGAAATGGAGAAGAAACAGACTGTGTTTGCTGGAGATTTAAGACAACAAAGGACACTTTGAGAAGGGCACAGGGGCCAGTGGGAAGGTGAAGCCCAGAGGAGTATAATTGGGTTGAAATTGAAGCCGGAACTCATGATGGTGTTTAGAGATGTCCACCAGATCACAACAAAGAGGTAAATAAAAATAGAAAACACACATATATAAATTGTTACATGTGAAATTATTTTTGGAAAGAATCAGAAGTAAGAAAGTTTGAATCAGACCTCAGTGAAAAGATGCATTAATTGATACAAGTGAACCAATGGATAAATCTGTTAGAGAGACAACTTTAGTAGAAAATAGGGATATTGTTTTGAACTGCTGTGCGACTAGGGATGGGTACCGGTGTCCGGTGCCATGATGGCACCGGTTCTGACATAAACGGTAGTAACCAGACCGAAAAGCAGCGCACATTTTGGTGCTTTATTTCGGTGCTTTTTTTTCCTGAGCTGTGATACACTTTAGATTCTAGCCAATCATTTTACGTTTCCGAGGATAGTAGTGCCTTTAAACAGTTACAGTGGGGCAAAAAAGTATTTAGTCAGCCACCGATTGTGCAAGTTCCCCCACCTAAAATGATGACACAGGTCAGTAATTTGCACCAGAGGTACACTTCAACTGTGAGAGACAGAATGTGAAAGAAAAATCCATGAATTCACATGGTAGGATTTGTAAAGAATTTATTCGTAAATTAGGGTGGAAAATAAGTATTTGGCCAGTAACAAAAATACGACTCAATACTTTGTAACATAACCTTTGTTGGCAATAACAGAGGTCAAACGTTTACTTTACCAGGTTTGCACACACAGTAGCTGGTATTTTGGCCCATTCCTCCATGCAGATCTTCTCGAGAGCAGTGATATTTTGGGGCTGTCGCTGAGCAACGCGGACTTTCAACTCCCGCCACAGATTTTCTATGGGGTTGAGGTCTGGAGACTGGCTAGGCCACTCCAGGACTTTCAAATGCTTCTCACATCATAACTGACTAGGATACGTCTTCTTATTAAGAAGTGTCCGGCAGCCTCGCCTCTGTCAGTGCGCCCCAGGGCAGCTGTGGCTACAATGTAACTTGCCATGACCAGTGTGTGAATGTGTGTGTGGATGGGTGAATGACTGAATGTAGTGTGAAGCGCTTTGGGGTCCTTAAGGACTAGAAAAGCGCTATACAAATGCAGGACATTTACCATTTAATATTATATCATTATTATCATCATCTTTTTCTTTCTATATAATAACAATAGTATATTACAATATTTTATTAGTGTAT
Organism: Aulonocara sp. 'chitande type north' Nkhata Bay; assembly: GCF_057382095.1. NCBI lineage: Eukaryota > Metazoa > Chordata > Actinopteri > Cichliformes > Cichlidae > Aulonocara > Aulonocara sp. 'chitande type north' Nkhata Bay. The sequence goes on from NC_141354.1 coordinate 848,326, forward strand.
ATCACCACACTACTACTGAGCCAAATTAATAGTTAGGATCATCTTACTCAGCAAACAGATAATTTAGAATTCATCCAATCTGTACAAATTTGCTTTTTCTCTGAACAGGTTTGTGCCTACTTTTTAGACTGGTCTTCTGTTTGCCTCATCTCAGATCAAACCTTCAGTCACATTCATTCTCTCTGTTGCATGTCGAACCAAGCAGTTTATTACTATATATTTTATATTTTATTTTGTATCCATCAAGGGCTTCGGGTGATCTGCAGTTTCACCCTTTCCCAAGCTGGAGACATTTACCTTTTCACACACTTTCCTTGGCTGAACAATGACACGGCCTTAATGTACCTTATGCATCTCTCTATTTTATTTAAAAGGTTATCGTGTGAATTTTTTCCTTTTATTCATTTTATACATTCTGGGCATGGTCGTCATGCCAACTATGTTTCATTGTTAATATCAGTTTACAGGTTGTTATCCTTCCTATTATTAGTTTCAATACGTTAAAAATAAGTTCTAATGTAATTTTCTCTTTGTTTATTTTATTTTTGTACTTCTTATATTTATATCTATTCGTTGGGGTCTGTTTCCAATCTTTGCACACTAATTTGTCCGGTGCATGGACATTTTTTCCTCTAACCACTGTTCGTCAACAGTAAACTTAGTGGGCTGATTACCCATTAAAACAGAACTGCAGAGCCTTCTCTGGTATTAGACTTAAGAGTGGTTATTGACACGCCCTTCAACTCCAGCTATTCTGGAGCGGTGTCAATTTTATGAGGCTGAACTCAACCTTTCTCTTTTGTCACCAGTACTTCAGCTACTAACAGGAAATAAAATGACAATAACAATGAGAGTGATTCAGCAGCGTATTGTGCTGTTTAAATCAATTCACTCTCAACACACAGAAAACACAAACATTTACACAGACATTTTACACAGTCGCGCAGACCTTTTCGGCAGGTCAGTAGAGAGTGATATTATACCCCTTATGTCAAACTGAGTGATATATGGCCCCCTAATTGATTTATGACCCCCAATAAATTATTCATGAGGTCAGGAAGTAGGAAGTAATAAAATTATGATATTCATAAAAATATGATATTCATAAAAAATATGATATTCATAAAAATATGCTAGTTCATAGCTCATTGCTTTCCCCCCCCCTAAAAACAACTAATTGATTATTTAGATACTTTCTTATATATCAAAGAGCATTCTTTTATTTTTTTAACCCATCAAAATTTTTTTATTTTTTATGCTCAAAAAACGCCATCTGGTGGCGGGTCAGTGCCTGGGCGCGCCCCCGGACCGTGCTCTCTCGAGCTCCGTGCTCATGTGTTTAAAAATGTATTAAACCATATTAAAATTGTTTAGTTAAACTTGTGCTTTTGTAACGTTCAGTATGGCCACAAATACAGGCTGCATGCCTTGGGGGAAAACTTTATTTCAATTTATATGCATTTGTAGATTTAGAATAAAACTCATACTCAGAAAAAAACTCTCGCGATCCCCGCAGCCCCCTTAACCTAATCCTTAGAAACATAAGCAGGGAAAACTCCTTAAAAAACCCTCCGCGTTTTCTCCAAAAACCCTAGAATAACTTGTTAGGGTACCCCCTCTATTCCCAAAACCTTATATTCGATAACAGGGGAAATCCTGAAAAAATCCTTAGTCTTTTTTCTCAAATTCAGCGCCCCGTGGCTCCCGCCCACCGATCCTCCACCGAGCAAAAGGCAAAACTCCTTTAAAAAATCCTCCGCGTTTTCTCCAAAACCCTAGAATAACTTGTTAGGTACCCCTCTGTTTCCAAAACCTTATATTCAAAACAGGGGGAAAAGTCCTTAGTCTTTTTTCTTCAAAAACTTCCCTCTTACTAGCAACCTCTAAAATTCAACGCAGAGTCTAAGTTCTACCTCGCTCTTAATCTCCGATCCACAACTTCTTGCAGAGCACAATTTTTTCCTGCTTGTTCGCTCCCCGCTCTGCTCCCCAATGCGCTGCTTACCTCATTCGAAATTTGCGCCGGATACCAACTCCGCCTCACTTCGCCCCGCTGCCAATCACATAACAATCGCGCCGCTCCCTTCGCACCCCGGTTAGCCAATCCGCTCCAGGTCCGATTTACCTTCTCAGCGATAAGTTTATTCTCTTACTGGCATTCAGGATAAATAATCTAACATTTCAGCTTAAATTTAACTCTTTTTTTTTCTCTCTCAGAAAAAACAAGCGTTTTCTCTTTTCTTCGCAAAGAAACATGGCCTCCAGACCTACCAACCTAACTGTGCTCTCTCAAACGCCTGTAACTAGCTACAGGGCCTCCGGTACGCCGTCAGAACTCAGACGACTACATCTCTGCAGAGTGCAGTCAACACCAGCGGCCAGCCGTTTGAAGCAAAGATTCAGCCTCAACAATGGCGGGTTTTGGGGTTATGCCTTCAGCCTCCCAGAGAGTGAAATCTTTTTCTATCAGCTCAAAGTGGGTGAAAGTTTTGGTCCGCTAACACCGCGGATCGCTTTTACTTGCTCTGACTGGGCTGTTATTACGCTCATTACCACCCCTGAAATAGAGAGAAGCGTGCGGGAAACAAGCTCGCAGCAACCGCGAACCAGAGACCAGCAAACACAGACGCATCGGGTTTTCAAAGAGGCCTACTCGTTCCCCCGATTCACCCAAGAACACAAACCACTCCGGACTGAAAACACGGTGAGCAAAACCGTCACATACACCCAGTGGGAGACCAAGAGCACTCTATTTTGCAGATGGATATGTAGAGCTAGTCGACAAGCATGCGATCGAGCTTGCACAGATGATTTTGTGTTGGACCTTACAAACACCCAATCCGGGGTTTTCAGCACATTGCTTCGGATTCCGACTCAGGACTGGCTCAAGATGATGGCCGAGAACAATGCGACAATCTTAAACCTGTTCAAAATGAGTAAAAGTACAACTGAGCTGGTCATGGTTGGAAATAACCCGCCACGCTCTACATAACCCCAGCCCCACATCCGGTCCCCCTTACCCCTGCCTCCTCCTAATCCTAACCCTTAAAAACCGCTCTCTCATCCACAACTTAAAACAACCATGACTCACCACAGCTTTGGAACCCTCAGCGCTCTATCTCCATCATCCCTCCGACCATCAGCTGCTTCTACGCCGCCACCCACTCCGCCAATCGATCTGGCTACTCCGCCATCGAGTCCGTTGATGGAGAGCCCGCATCAGGCCTCAGCGTCTCTGGCCGCTATGCCTCCACCCCCGCCCTCATCACCTCAAGGATGGAACTCGCCCAGCCACCCACAACTAGCTGCTCTCGGGTGGCAATCACCGGAGCAGACCCCCTCAAGCACCGCAATCTCCGGTGCATCGCTGTGGGCCTTGGGCGACCCTGTGTGCCGGGCTCTTTTCCGAGAGTCTGAAGACAATGAGCCTTCGCCCGCGGACAACGATGAGGCCGCGACTCTACTCCCTACTGCTGTGTTTGAACTTATAAAATTGACTGTAAAGTACCTCGTTAACTCCTTGCTCCAGAAACACAGACAAGATGTCTGTCAGGGATGTGAGGTGTCACATCCCTCACAAAGACGACATTCATGTCTTTTCCCACTGGAAAAATATTACTTTTTCAAGTACTATGATGAACTCTGCACAAGATTATGGAATGGACATTTCACCAACACATTATTACAAATTTTGCGGTTAGAGGGTTTTTCACCACCAGCGGCTCAAGTCAGAGGTGTGGCCCAAGCATATCTCTTTGAACTCCGAGATGCCCGTAATATAGAGACCGCACTGCTAGAAATTGACTCAAGCGTTACAGAAGTTACCCGGACCATAATTGATAAAGTACTATATGACAAATACTCCCTTTGGCTCCCCTAGTAATCGTTCTCTCTCTCTCTCTCTCTCTCTCTCTCTCTCTCTCTCTCTCTATTACCATTTATTTTTCTTAACATGTTTTATTTTTCTTGTTTTTAGTTTTAATGTTTTTCTAATGTTTAATGTTAGTTTTTTTCTTACTTTTCTTGTTCATGTTTATTGTTTGGAGACGGCCGAAGCTGCTGCATTGAGCTGCGGCCGCAAGGTGGTTGGTGCCTGCCGTGGTGGTAATCCCCGAACCAAATGGTGGACACCAGAGGTGAAGGGAGCCACCAGGCTGAAGAAGGATTCCTATCGGGCTTGGTTAGCCTGTGGGACTCCGGAGGCAGCCGACAGGTATCGACAGGCCAAGCGGAATGCGGCTCGGGCAGTGGCTGAAGCAAAAACTCGGGTGTGGGAGGAGTTCGGAGAGGCCATGGAAAAAGACTTTCGGACTGCCTCGAAGAGATTCTGGCAAACCGTCAGACGTCTCAGGAGGGGAAAGCGGTGCTCTACCTGCACTGTGTATAGTGCTGGCGGAGCGCTGCTGACGTCGACTCAGAAAATTGTCAGGCGGTGGAAGGAATACTTCGAGGACCTCCTTAATCCCACTGACACGTCTTCCGAGGAGGAAGCAGAGTCTGGGGATGAGGGGAATGACCCGCCAATTTCCGGGGGCGAGGTCACTGAGGCAGTTAAACAACTCCTTGGTGGCAGAGCCCCTGGTGTTGATGAGGTCCGCCCCGAGTTCCTGAAGGCTCTGGACGTTGTAGGGCTGTCCTGGTTGACACGCCTCTGCAATGTTGCGTGGAGATCAGGGGCAGTACCTGTGGACTGGCAGACCGGGGTGGTGGTCCCCATCTTTAAGTGATGGGAGAAGGGAGCTGGAGATCGACAGACGGATTGGGGCTGCAGCTGCAGTAATGCGCTGAGTGTAAAAGCGAAGCTCTCAATTTACCGGTCGATCTACGTCCCTACCCTCACCTATGGCCACGAGCTGTGGGTAGTGACCGAAAGAACGAGATCGCGGATACAAGCGGCAGAAATGAGCTTCCTCCGAAGGGTGGCTGGCCTCTCCCTTAGAGATAGGGTGAGAAGTTCGGCCATCCGGGAGGGGCTCAGAGTAGAGCAGCTGCTGCTCCACATCGAAAGGAGCCAGCTGAGGTGGTTCGGGCATCTGACAAGGATGCCCCCTGGGCGCCTCCTGGGTGAGGTGTTCCAGGCATGTCCCACCGGGAGGAGGCCCCGGGGCAGACCCAGGACACGCTGGAGAGATTATATCTCTCGGCTGGCCTGGGAACGCCTTGGTATTCCCCCGGACAAGCTGGAGGAGGTGGCTGGGGAGAGGGAGGTCTGGGCCTCTTTGCTTAGGCTGCTGCCCCCGCGACCCGGCCCCGGACAAAGCGGATGAAGATGGATGGATGGATGGATGTTTGTTTGTTCATTACATCAGATTAAATAGTTTGTTGAAAACCATTACATCAAATAAAACTTTTTGGAAAAGCATTGCAACAATCAATCTTGTTATTTGTTTCACCCCCATTCAAATCTATTGCTTTCATGACATCAGATTAAATAGTTTGTGGAAAACCGTTACATCAAATAAAACTTTTTTGGAAAAGCATTGCAAGAAATCAAACTCATTATTTTTATTTTACTAGAAAATAAGTATAATGTTATTAATTATATCAAATAAAAATATATTTGCAAACTCGTTACATGAAACCATAGTTAAACATAACTTCAAAGATCACACATGGCAAAGCAGAATCTATTGAAACGTGCATATTATGACCCAGCTCACCCTAGTAGTTTTTGCGGTGTGGAAAAATTGATTAAAAGCATACAGGATGAAACTGGTACAAAGATTAACGCGCAAACAGCCCAAAAATTGCTCTCTGGACAAGACGCTTACACCTTACACCGAGCTGCACGCCTGCACTTTCCGAGAAACCGTGTGTTCGTCCCCAGACCTCTTAATCAGATCACACATCAGCAGACCTTTGTGATATGAGAGCGTTATCCGAGCATAATGATGGCTATCAATATTTACTTATAGTTATAGATGTTTTTTCTAAAAAAGCTTATGCAACAGTCTTGAAAAACAAAACAGGCGTTCAAGTCACTAAGGCATTTGAATCTGTCTTGAAACATAGCCAAATCCCACAAAAACTCCAAACAGATAGCGGTAAGGAATTTTTTAATTCCAGTTTTCAATCTTTAATGAAAAAGCATGGTATAAATCATTTTGCTACAGGGAGCGATCTAAAAGCCTCAGTCTGTGAAAGGTTTAATAGAACTCTTAAAAGTAAAATGTATAGATATTTCACTGCTGCAAATACACGTAGATATATCGATGTGTTACAAGATTTATTAGACAGCTATAACAGTAGTTATCATCGTTCCATAAAAATGGCCCCGAATCAAGTAAATTCAGACAACACAGCCTTAGTATTTTAAAACCTGTATGGCACCTCTTCTCGCTGTAGAAAAAAGCCCATGAAATTTAAAAAGGGTGATCACGTTAGGCTGTCTAAAGTCAGAGGTGTGTTTGATAAGCGGTATGAGCAAACATTCACAAGCGAGGTGTTTACTATTGACCAATGCATACCTAGAGATCCTCCCGTTTATAAAATCAAAGATTATCACGGGGAAGAAATTATCGGTAGTTTTTATGAGCATGAGCTGCAGAAAATCACTCTTGTCAAGGATAAGCTCTATCACATAGAGAAAATTCTCTCAAAACGTAAACAGAGGGGACAGGTTTATTTCCTGGTCAAATGGAGGAGCTGGCCTGAGAAATTTAATAGCTGGGTTAAAGCCAGTGAGCTTAAAACCATCGCATAACAAACTTCGGGCCACACACGCACCTTGGTAACGGGTCAGCAATGACTGTCAGGTCGCAGAGTTTTTACGTCACGCTTCCATCAAGTTTGAATGTATTTAAAAATAACAGCAGCAGCTGCTTCCGTGTGGATCTCGCCCAGCATCTCAATCTCGATGGGGCATGGGAGGTGGCTCTCACTGAAATTTCATATCCCTATACATGGCTTAATCTCCCTAATGATAAGGCTTATTTTGAATGTAGGAGAAAGGGTGATGCTGAGCAGAGGTCTGATAACGTGGTTAAAACCAAAATACGCGCCGGGTTTTATGAGGATGCTGAAACTTTGAGAACTGAGATTGAGGCCTGCCTGAGATTGAGACTTTGTATTTACACTATCTCTTACCGTATATTACTAAATCTCCATTTGCACTACTCTGCCTGGTTTACACTCAATGTCATTTACCCTTACTTGAATATTGTATATTGCATATTGCATAGCTTTCTTGTTATACATAAAATTGTATTGTATTTATTTAAATTTTTACTTTTTAATTATTTTATTTGCATTTTTTAATCACTCTCTTAAATTTAAATGTTCATTTGCTATTTCATCTAGGGTTTGAGAGTAACGGAATTTCTATTCTCTGTATGTCCTGTACATGTGGCAGAATTGACAAATAAAGTTGACTTGACTTGACTATATAAAACGTCAGACAAAGATAAACCACAGACCTTTCTACACTTCTGTGTCTTCCACACTGCACAACAGGCAGAAAATCACCGATTAATCACAGTCTATTCAATTTATACTTAACATCACAACAAGAGAAAAACCTGCTCTTTTCACAACTCTCACAGCTAAAGTCACCAACTCCAGAACCACAGAAACCAATCAATATAATCAAAACTCTTACACACAGCCTCTGAAATAATAAAAAAAAAATCACCAAACACTCGGTTACTCTTTTCACTCGCTCTTTCTCACTCCCTTCTTCCCCATTCTTTCCCCATGCACGCTCGCTCCCGCGGACCCGCTCGGCCCCGCGGACTCACTCGGACCCCACCTCTTCTCTCACAGACACACACACACACACACACACACACACTCTCTCTCTCTAATGCTCCTTTCAAGAAAAAAACTTCACAAACTTCTAGTTCAAGAGTTTAACCACCCAAAACCAGCGAAAATTCACTCTCACATTCACTTCCCTAACAACTACAAAGTTTTCACACATGAAAATAATCCAGTCAATCTACTATGCACGCCGTTTTCCTCCTTATAGCGAGAGACTCAACCGATCTTTAAAAGACTTTATATACACAACGTCAAACTAAAGCCCAGATCTCTGCCTTTTCCAGGTAGAGAAAAAATATGACCCAACCAGAAAATCTCCCAGCAATCACACAAAGTTCTCAATTTTCACCAATATATTTAGCAACACACTCCTACTTTACGGGAGTTTTACACGAGAGATCATTACTCATTAAATTCCATTAAACCATACTCACATTAGGAAATCACAAACACAAGACTACAAGGTTTAGTTTATTTAATATACTCAAATCTTTTAACCACACTTCTGAAACACACTTTCACCTAACCAAAAAGAAACTAAGAAGCATAGAAATGGAGAAATAGGGAGATGAGACCAAGCCAACAGCTACACACACACACACACACCCCGCGCGTACTCGCGAGTGTGCCCGCTACAACATAGCAGAGCACAGCCCCTCCTTCTCCTAAGAAGAAATACACACACACTCTCCTCTTCTCTGACAGCGAGAGAAGAGAAAGGCGTTTTCGTTTTTTCACACTCTGGATCCACACAGATGGAATTCAACAACAAAAGACAGTTTATACAGTTTACACTTTTAAATTCACACACACGGGTAATTTATATTCTATTTACACACGGGCCCGCATAGACATAAGAAAACACTATATGCCATACAGCTTATCTTCTTTATTTCTCTATTTCTATACCGGTATTCCTGACTTTTAGACCAATTTAAAAGCTCTAAGCCCAGGCCGCGCCTTGCTGGTCAATACCCCGCGTCGGGAACGCCCTCGCCGGCCGCGGTCAGATTTCTAAACACTAATTAATTTATAACTGCTTCCCGTCAGGCAAAACCAGGAGCTCCACCAGCCGCGTGAAATATCCCAGATCACGCTTTTGGCTTTACTTAAAGTTCACAAGTTCCTGACGTTTAAATAGTCACAGCCGAGTCCGACTCTGTCAATCAATCAATGCAGTATAAGGCCATCACTCATAGATTGCCTAGCCTGTTAAGCGAGCGTCCCAAGTGCTCGACGGAAGGCCAACTCCGGGGTAAAACCTAACCACGCGTCCGCGATTAGGGGTCAGTGCCACCTGCTGAATGAAAACTGCATTCCTAGGGGCCACGCCCCCATCCTAAACAAATTTACTCAAGATATTATAAGCATCACTGCGAGGTCTCCACCTCCAGTTTAATTACCTGACGCCGAAACCGCGTTTCTGCTGATCAATTAAACCAAATTCCCTACACTACCGGGTGACTGGCTGGCATCCAGTCAACCCACATCTTCTTTAAACACTTTAAACCGTATTGTCTTAAACACATATAACCTCTTAGCTCAAAATTCACCCCCAAAATAAACAACAATAAATTTAGACAGACCAATATTCAATATTCCCTGTTTTTAACACTAATTACCAAGATCACCACGGACAGAACAGAAGCCCCACTGAGTGAACATTTAATTTAGCTTAATTTCCAATTCAGCACCTTTGGACGTTAACAGACGGTGCTTACCTCTCCTATTCCGGGGCCCATCACTCAGTCGACCTCCTGGCCGTCCGTCTGACACCACTTATACCTCAGCCAAGCTCCATTTGTCCCTCCTCAAACCAGGTTTTTCGGCACCAGAATTGTCATGGTTCGTACTTTGAGGAAGAGACTATGACTGGTATACAGCTGGGTCAGCACAGATCATTTTATTAAAACACACATTACAGTGTGGGAAGAGCCGGACTTCTTCGAGCAGACTGCTCCCCATCCTTATATAATCCCACTGACGTCACAGTTAGATCTTACTGGAAATGATAACAGTTCCCCACACTCAAAAAGTTCTCCTTATATGGACTCCAGATGTTTCCACTCAGTCCAGCACTCCGAGAAAACCAGTGTGTGTGGAGTGTATATCTATTCGTGTCGATTGTGAGTGTGTGTGTGTGTCAAACAGGGAGCATGTCCTGAGACGCCCTCACAGTTCTCCATAAGTGTGTTTGTGAACGTGCGTGTTTTACATAACTCCCTGTGCGTGTTGGTGTAAGGCTGAGTACGTGCAAAACTAAATGTACGAGGCCCATAAGCAAATATTAAAGAATGATACAGAACAACAATAGACTGAATTAAAGTGATGATAATCTGTATACATTAATATCTTACTCAGATTAACATGGATATAATTCAAAGATTATTCTGTCAACTGATTCAACAATGGTAAATGATTAATCAATGATAATTCTGATTATAACTGTGATCATAAGAATACAAAATAAAATATCTCCTGTCCACAAGTGCCATCTGGACACCTCAGTGTGAGGAGAGTTTTGTGGCCTTTAAAGCAAAGCTCCTGTCTGCCCCTGTGCTGGCGTATGCCGACTTCACACGCCCATTTATCTTGGAGATTAATGCCAGCCACAGTGGTTTGGGTGCAGTTCTCTCCCAAGACATTGAAGGTGGTTTTAGGCCAGTGGCTTATGCTAGTCGAGGTCTTCGACCCCATGAGTGCAACATGGACAATTACTGCTCCATGAAGTTGGAGTTTCTTTCGCTCAAGTGGGCTATGGCCGAAAAGTTCCGGGAGTACCTGCTGGGGCAGAAGTGTGTGGTTTACACTGACAATAATCCACTCAATTAACTCTCTTCAGCTAAGCTGGGTGCCACCGAGCAGAGGTGGGCGTCCAAGCTGGCGGCCTTCAATTAAGTATTGGTCAGGCCGCAGTAATAGGAATGCTGATGCTCTCTCCCGACAGTATGAGATGAGCTCCAGCCTGGCCGAGGGCGTGTTGCCTGGGACTCCTGTCCTGATTTCGCTTCAGCAGGCTCCGTGTCCAGCAGTGTAGCCCTCTGTTACTCAGTTAGAGATTGGGGCCTTTCCGTCTCATTCTCCGGGGGATATTCATGATTTGCAGGAGGGTGGTCCCCTCCTGAAGGGTTTCTTGGTATATTGGAGGAGGCAGTCCCCGCCCTCTCTGGCGAAAGGAGCCAGGTCCCCAAACCAGTCATGGTTCTGCTGCATCAGTGGGATCGTCTGCTGGAGAAGGATGGCATCCTTTATCGCCAGATTTTGTGTCCGGGTGGAGGTGAGGAAGCCCTACAAGTTGTTCTTCCAGAGGCTCTGAAGCCTGAGATCTTGAGGCAGCTGCACCAGGACCATGGGCACCAAGGTCAAATCAAATCAAAATCAAATCAAATCACTTTTATTGTCACATCACATGTGCAGGTACATTGGTACAGTACATGTGAGTGAAATTCTTGTGTGCGAGCTTCACAAGCAACAGAGTTGTGCAAATACAATAATGTAAACAAGCAAAATACAAGAATGGCTACATCTGAAACTAATAAATATATGTACAATATATAATAGTATATGCATTTCTGGATGTGTATACTAAATATTTTTCTACGTGTGTTTTTGTGTGTGTGTGTGTGTGTGTGTGTGTGTGTGTGTACACATATTTTACAAATTAAATAGAGTAAACAATAAATAAAATATATAAAAATATACAGAGTTGAGACATGTGCAAAACAGTGGCATTACTGTACAGTATGGAGTGCATAATGTTGAAGTTCCAGTAGTGAAGGTGAGGTGTCTATGACGTGTTCAGCAGTCTGATGGCCTGGTGGAAGAAGCTTTCTCTCAGTCTGCTGGTACGGGACCGGATGCTGCAGAACCTCCTTCCTGATGGAAGTAGTCTGAACAGTTTATGGCTGGGGTGACTGGAGTCCTTGATGATCCTCCCCGCTTTTCTCAGGCACCGCTTCCTGTAGATGTCTTGGAGGGAGGGAAGCTCACCTCCAATTATCCGTTCAGAGCACCACACTACTCGCTGGAGAGCTCTGCAGTTGTAGGCGGTGCTGTTGCCATACCAGGTGGTGATGCATCCAGTGAGGATGCTCTCAATGGCACAGTGATAGAAGGTCCTGAGGATGCGGGGGCTCATGCCAAATCTTTTCAGTCTCCTGAGAAAGAAGAGGCGCTGCTGCGCCTTCTTCACTGTTTTGTTTGTGTGTACTGACCACGTAAGATCCTCAGCCAGATGTACACCAAGGAACCGGAAGCTGCTCACTCTCTCCACAGCAGCGCCGTTGATTGTGATGGGGGTGTGTACTTCTCTGCACCTCCGGAAGTCCACTATCAACTCCTTTGTCTTTGCGACGTTGAGGGTGAGATGGTTGTCTTGACACCAGTGGGTCAGGGCGTTCAATGAGGAGATGGTGGAGGATTTGGGTACAGGGACGATGGTGGCCATTTTGAAGCAGGCTGGGACTACAGACAGAGAGAGGGAAAGGTTGAAGATGTGTGTGAACACTCCAGCCAGCTGAGCCGCGCATGACTTGAGGACGCGGCCGGGAATCCCGTCCGGACCAGTAGCTTTGCGTGCGTTCACCTTCCTGAAGCACTTCCGCACATCCTCCTCAGACACAGTGTGCGCACTGACGTCATCCGCGGTGCGCACACTGTCCGGTCTCATGGTGTTTGCTGTGTCGAATCTAGCATAGAATACGTTTAGATCCTCACACAGAGAGGCCGTGGTCTTGAGCATACCACTGAAATGGTCAGGCAGCATTGCTATTGTCCCGGGATGTCCTCTGACATCAAGCAATGGGTTCAGCGTTGTGAAGGTTGTCAGGTCACAAAAGACTGAGAGTTGGGGACTCATAGTTACATGGATCATCTGTTGGCGTCTAGGCCAAATGAAATCTCCACCTACCACCACTTCCCCTGCCGGTGGCGGACTCCCTCAGGTGTCGGTGCGTTGGTGGTTCTTTGTGTCTGGGGGTTGGCGTCCAGGTACACACCGGCTCACTCCTTGGCGGCCGCTTATCGGGGCCTGGAGCCTGGGGCTCGCTCGGGCCCCTTCGGAGGTGGGGTGCCCCCGGCCTCTCGGCCTGGGGCTCGGTCACTCAGGCACAGCTGGGGGCCGGCGGAGCTCACGGGCGCGTCACTGCAACTCTCACACACACTACTGAGAGCGTTTCAGTAGTGTGCGTGAGAGCTAAAATTTCGGTAGTGTGCGTGAGAGCTAAAATTTCAGTAGTGTGTGCGAGAGTGTTTCACTTGTGTGTGTGAGAGCATTTCAGTTGTGTGTGTGAGAGCGTTTCAGTAGTGTGCGTGAGAGCATTTCAGTTGTGTGTGTGAGAGCATTTCAGTAGTGTACATGAGAGCGTTTCAGTTGTGTGTGTGAGAGCGTTTCAGTTGTGTGTGTGAGAGCGTTTCAGTAGTTTGCGTGAGAGCGTTTCAGAAGTGTGTGTGAGAGATAAAATTTCAGTAGTGTGTGTGAAAGTGTTTCACTTGTGTGTGTGAGAGCGTTTCAGTTGTGTGTGTGAGAGATAAAATTTCAGTAGTGTGTGTGAAAACATTTCATTTGTGTGTGTGAGAGCGTTTCAGTAGTGTGTGTGAGAGATAAAATTTCAGTAGTGTGTGTGAAAGCGTTTCACTTGTGTGTGTGAGCGTTTCAGTAGTGTGTGTGAGAGCATTTCAGTAGTGTACATGAGAGCGTTTCAGTAGTGTGCGTGAGAGCGTTTCAGTAGTGTGTGTGAGAGCGTTTCAGTAGTTTGATTGAGAGCGTTTCAGTAGTGTGTGAGAGAGATAAAATTTCGGTAGTGTGCGTGAGAGCTAAAATTTCAGTAGTGTGTGTGAGAGTGTTTCACTTGTGTTTGTGAGAGCCTTTCAGGTGTGTGTGTGAGAGCGTTTCAGTAGTGTGCGTGAGAGCATTTCCGTTGTGTGTGTGAGAGCGTTTCAGTTGTGTGTGTGAGAGCATTTCAGTTGTGTGTGAGAGCGTTTCAGTAGTGTGTGTGAGAGCGTTTCAGTTGTGTGTGTGAGAGCTAAAATTTCAGTAGTGTGCGTGAGAGCGTTTCAGTAGTGTGCGTGAGAGATAAAATTTCAGTAGTGTGTGTGAGAGCGTTTCAGTTGTGTGTTTGTGTGAGAGCATTTCAGTAGTGTGTGTGAGAGCGTTTCAGTAGTGTGCGTGAGAGCTAAAATTTCAGTAGTGTGTGTGAGAGTGTTTCACTTGTGTGTGTGAGAGCATTTCAGTTGTGTGTGTGAGAAAATTTCAGTAGTGTACATGAGAGCGTTTCAGTAGTGTGGCTGAGAGCATTTCAGTTGTGTGTGTGAGAGCGTTTCAGTAGTTTGCGTGAGAGCGTTTCAGTTGTGTGTGTGAGAGATAAAATTTCAGTAGTGTGTGAGAGCGTTTCAGTAGTGTGCGTGAGAGCTAAAATTTCGGTAGTGTGCGTGAGAGCTAAAATTTCAGTAGTGTGTGCGAGAGTGTTTCACTTGTGTGTGTGAGAGCATTTCAGTTGTGTGTGTGAGAGCGTTTCAGTAGTGTGCGTGAGAGCATTTCAGTTGTGTGTGTGAGAGCATTTCAGTAGTGTACATGAGAGCGTTTCAGTTGTGTGTGTGAGAGCGTTTCAGTTGTGTGTGTGAGAGCGTTTCAGTAGTTTGCGTGAGAGCGTTTCAGAAGTGTGTGTGAGAGATAAAATTTCAGTAGTGTGTGTGAAAGTGTTTCACTTGTGTGTGTGAGAGCATTTCAGTTGTGTGTGTGAGAGATAAAATTTCAGTAGTGTGTGTGAAAACGTTTCATTTGTGTGTGTGAGAGCGTTTCAGTAGTGTGTGTGAGAGATAAAATTTCAGTAGTGTGTGTGAAAGCGTTTCACTTGTGTGTGTGAGCGTTTCAGTAGTGTGTGTGAGAGCATTTCAGTAGTGTACATGAGAGCGTTTCAGTAGTGTGCGTGAGAGCGTTTCAGTAGTGTGTGTGAGAGCGTTTCAGTAGTTTGATTGAGAGCGTTTCAGTAGTGTGTGAGAGAGATAAAATTTCGGTAGTGTGCGTGAGAGCTAAAATTTCAGTAGTGTGTGTGAGAGTGTTTCACTTGTGTTTGTGAGAGCCTTTCAGGTGTGTGTGTGAGAGCGTTTCAGTATTGTGTGTGAGAGCATTTCAGTTGTGTGTGTGAGAGCATTTCAATAGTGTACATGAGAGCGTTTCAGTAGTGTGCGTGAGAGCATTTCCGTTGTGTGTGTGAGAGCGTTTCAGTTGTGTGTGTGAGAGCATTTCAGTTGTGTGTGAGAGCGTTTCAGTAGTGTGTGTGAGAGCGTTTCAGTTGTGTGTGTGAGAGCTAAAATTTCAGTAGTGTGCGTGAGAGCGTTTCAGTAGTGTGCGTGAGAGATAAAATTTCAGTAGTGTGTGTGAGAGCGTTTCAGTTGTGTGTTTGTGTGAGAGCATTTCAGTAGTGTGTGTGAGAGCGTTTCAGTAGTGTGCGTGAGAGATAAAATTTCAGTAGTGTGTGTGAGAGTGTTTCACTTGTGTGTGTGAGAGCATTTCAGTTGTGTGTGTGAGAAAATTTCAGTAGTGTACATGAGAGCGTTTCAGTAGTGTGGCTGAGAGCATTTCAGTTGTGTGTGTGAGAGCGTTTCAGTAGTTTGCGTGAGAGCGTTTCAGTTGTGTGTGTGAGAGATAAAATTTCAGTAGTGTGTGAGAGCGTTTCAGTAGTGTGCGTGAGAGCTAAAATTTCGGTAGTGTGCGTGAGAGCTAAAATTTCAGTAGTGTGTGCGAGAGTGTTTCACTTGTGTGTGTGAGAGCATTTCAGTTGTGTGTGTGAGAGCGTTTCAGTAGTGTGCGTGAGAGCATTTCAGTTGTGTGTGTGAGAGCATTTCAGTAGTGTACATGAGAGCGTTTCAGTTGTGTGTGTGAGAGCGTTTCAGTTGTGTGTGTGAGAGCGTTTCAGTAGTTTCCTCAGGTTCTGTCGGACAGTCTGAGGTGGGTGGTCCACAATTCCGGAGAACAGCACGTTCCACAGCTGAGTGGCTTCGGTCCGTATAAAGGGAAGCCGGTGTTCTCCTGGTTTATTCCTCCTGTGCTTTTGGCAAAAAGCAGCAGTAAATGCTGGCACACCGCTACGGATCGATCAGCAAGTGAGCAGATCGCATGACAGCTACAGCGCGGCCATCTCTTTTTCACTCCAGCATTGCGGAGAGAGGTGCTCGAGTTATCTCCGGTAGTGCAGGATAGTGCCTCCAGTCCTGGGGTTTGATTGCTGCCTTTACCTCTCCGTGGCAAACCGCCCGACCTTAATTGGAAGAGTGAAACGCCTTCCCAGCCGCTGTTATGAGGGGTCCTCCTCGGTGGAGCTGCTGTCTTGTCTTGTGTCATCTTTTATTTTCGTGGGACTGTTTTTATTAAGTGGGCTTGCCTTTTCTTTTTGGTTCGCCTGGTTTTATTCGATTTTATTCTGGACTGCTGCTTACACCCACTCTTCTGTGATCGGGCTAGAGCAATCCTCTGCCCGAGTGTTGTGATGGGAACTTTAAACCACCTCAGTTGCCGGTTCCAGTCTGTGGGGAGCTAGATGGGCCTGTGATCGAGGCTTGGACAATTACAACCAGTGAACGGAGGACGTGCCAGGCGCCCTGGGACCTCAGGTGGTGGGTAATTTTCACACTTTCCTTTGTACAGCACTGGGTGCAGGCTGTTGTGATTTTCTTTCTTTGTGATTTTCCTTTTGGTAAGTCCCAGTTCCACGATTGTTTTGTTGTGATTTGAGTACACTGATAACAACGTTACATTCAGTATTTCCTTAATGTTTTATTCTTCATTGCTTTATAAACATAAATAAAACTATATTAATATTGGAGCCAACCTGCCTCTCTGTACATCCTTGACCCTGTGCAACCCCCTTCTTAATTGCTTTTATCCTTTTTTTCAAAATATATATTTCCGAACACAAGCGTGGAAAGACCGGCTCTCCGAAAACAGCATGCGTCTGAACATCAAGAAAACTGAGTGCCTTGAATGCGGTACCCAGACCAACAGTACCATCACTATCGATGGCGAGCCGCTGACTAAAGTTGCCCAATTCAAGTACCTCAGGTCCCTTGTCAACTCGCACTGCGAAACTCTACCAGACGCCAGATCCATGTCAATACAGCATGGATGAAGTGGCGTCAGGTCAGTGGAGTCTTATGCGACAAGAGAATGCCAATCTATATTAAGGCGAAAGTCTATAAGTCGATCGTGCGCCCAGTGGCACTGTACGGGTCAGAGTGCTGGCCAGCGATGACCAAACACGAACAAGCCCTTCACACCATGGAGATAAAGATGCTGAGGTGGCCTCTGGGTGTCACATGACTTGACCTAGCAAGGAACGAAGATGTCAGGAAACGATGGGGAGTGACACCGATCACAGACAAGATGCGAGAGGGGAGGCTTCGATGGTACGGCCATGTTGTCCGTAGCAATAAGAACTCCATCGCAAAGACAGCCCAGCAATTAGATCTGGGTAGAAACAGGCCATGAGGAAGCCCAAAAAATTGCTGGATGGACCAAATCAAAGATGATATGAAGGCTGCGAATGTTACACCAGAAGACGCCCTGGATAGGAAGAACTGTTCAAGTTGCTGTCTCCTTGCTCATCTTGTTGTTCCTCTGATATTTGCTCATCTTGTGACTCCTGTTGGTTATAAAACAGCAGTTCTAATGTTGCATAATGTTGCTCTGTTGTCTGCAACTCAGGTTCATGTACCTTTCTGTTGCCCTGTAAGTTAGGGTCCCTGTCAGCTGTTTGAGGCTCCCCTAGTTGTTGTTCACCCACCTATTGTGGACATTCCCTTTTTAACCCTTTGTAAATATGTCTTACTTTTAAAAAAGGCTAGAGTAACCTGTAACAGAACCTTGGGGCCTATTCTCTGGCCCACTAAATTTAAACCCAGTCATATTCCAAGAGCACTGATCTACATGGAAACTGACAGGATGGGTCTGCCTGGGTCCTCTCCATATTTACTGCCAAGAAGAACTGTTACAAAGATATTTCATGAGCTCAGAGCTACAGTTAACAATTAAGAATGAGAAATCTATGTTTTTAAAAGGTTGTCTTAAGAGTAATGTTTTAGTGTATATTTTTAACTACATAGAAATATAATGACTAACACATACAGAGCTCTTAGGGCTCTCCTTGAGTTGAAACTGGCAGCTGTTGAAAATCCTTTCTGTGTGAGTGTCTCTGCCTGTGTGCTTTCTCTCTAGGTACTTCAGATTTCTCAAGCTTTCTAAAGCCATGCATGGTAATGCAGGATAACTGGTGTTTCTAAATTGGCTTTAAATCTGTGAATTTGTGAATCTGTCCTTTTGTGTTTTCCCTGTGTTGGACTGTCCAACTGTTTATGGTTTTGCTTGCCTTGCGATGGATATGCTGACTTAACTAATAAAGAGTGAGTAAATTAGAGGTGCCTGTGACACAGGTGGTAGAGCAGATCAGCTACTGATTGGAAGGTTGGTAGTTTGGTCCTTGGCTTCCCCAGTCTGCATGCCAAATATCCTTGGGCAAAATACTAACCTCAAGTTGCCTTCCGATGCATTCATCGGATTGTGAATGTTGGTTAGTTTTCACTTGTGTGCTTGGGTGAATGAGGCATGTTATATACAGCGCTTTGAGTACTCCGGGAGAGTAGAAAAGCGCTATATAAGAATCAGTCCATTTAATTACCTGTATTTTTTTGACATTGAAGTTTTCATTCCTTAAAGGTGATACATTGACTAAAGTACTAGGTATTATTAAGTATTTGATGCTGTTAAATCCTCCCAATTCTTTCGATCTTTGGGCTGAAGGAAGGACAATACTTGGTGTATAAATGCTCAATCAACAATTACTTTATTACATACAATTCAACACTTTTGAGCATGAACCATCCGGATGGGGAGACATGCATGCAGAGGGACACAGCAAATCTCAAAAATGGTGGAGGGTGACTCAACCTCTTATAGCCTCTGTTGGCCCCCACCTAGTTGTAAAAACCCAACATCCACATTCTTTCTCTCACTCAGTGAGCCTAAGTTATGACCTAGGCTTCCTGTGCAGTATGCTCTGTTCTTTTCTAATCAGACAAATAAGGCAATGACTCTCTGAAAACAGTATTTCTTATAACTCAGCAGTATAATGCATCATAAAACAATATCATTCATTCACAATAAATCAGCAGTCTAATTTAATACAAATCAATTTAACAAATGTAATAGTTATCACCTTCTTCTAATTCAGGAGAATAATGCAAACTAAAACTACATAATAATTTCACAATCTTTAATTAGGGGTATAACATAGCATAAGATAATATTATAATACCACAATGCATACCAATATTTCTGGGCCCCCTCTTTCCATTTAATGAGGGGATGCGCTTCAAAATGAAAGCCCAGCAAATAGCAGAAAAATTTGCTGAGGTAATCATGAAGCAGCACATAAAAGCACCTATACAGTGGTGTGAAAAAGTATTTGCCGCCATCCTGATTTCCTATTTTTTGTATGTTCTTCACACTCAAATGTTTCAGTTTGTCTAATATTTTAATTTGTTGGACAAATATAACACAAGTAAACACAATAATAAACACCTTCATTTAGAACCTGCATTTTAAAGGGGAAAAAAATCAAATCTACATGGCCCTGTGTGAAAAAGTGATTGCCTCCAAAACCCAATAACTGGTTGGGCCACCTTTAGCAGCAACAATTGCAATCAAATGTTTGCAATACTTTTGATAAACATGCTTTTGATTTTTGTTTGATTTTTTTTTGCCTGAAAATGCAGAAAATTCAACACTGTAATGAGTTTCTGGTGTACAGCGAGGGGAAAAACAACAAACACTGATTGCCATTTCAAGCATAAATATGATTATATATATTTTGTTGCCATGTTGCACCACATGGCATGCAGTGGAATCTGACTTTCAGTATGTTCCTGTATATATCACTTTCACAGCTTTAAATCTCTCTTCTGTTTACTAAAAGCACACAGAACAGGGAGTTGTCAGGAGTCTTTGTGGAGCTGTTAGAGATGCTGTGCTCTCTGTCACTTTCTACAAGCTGCCTCATTCAGTGTTCTTCAGCCCTCTCTCTTTTTTTTTTTTTTTTTTTTTTTCGCCTGTCCCATTTGGTCCTTTAGCCATCAGAATTGTTGTCTGAAGACCAACAAGGATACCCAATGGATTTACTTTGCCAAATGGATCATCGTGGCATTGCCGTATTGGTCCATTTGGTCGATCTTTGTTTTTATTATTTATTATATTTTATTTTCAGATGTTACAGACGGGACAGACATGAGTGAGAGATAGGAAAGGGAGAAAGAAAGAGGAAGGAAAGGAAAAACAGAAGGGGAGAGGGACAGTGAGAAAGGGGGGGAGAAAAAAATAAAAATCTCCTGGATCACCTGTTGAGAGAAGAATAGAAAACAAGCAAAAAAAGACAAAAAAACAAAAAACAAAGCAACATACTAAACACAACACCATCGCATTAATCTAGCTAAGTGTAAACAGCAGTAAATACTAAATATTCAATGTTGTTGTGCAGCACGCAGGACAGATGTGCTTCGAAGTAGCAGCCAAGAAAGGTGTAATTTGGGTCTACGAGCAGTGAACACCCGTGTGCATACCTGTGTGGATCAGCGCGCTTGTATTCCAAAGGTTTCTCCATGTAACGATCTGCTAGGGAGTGTGGGGGGGCCACAGCCCCGTCCTCCAGGGTGTGAAGCAGGTATGGAGGAGATCAAAACTCCAGACATTCAGAGGCCCCCAGAACACAAGAAACCATGGAAGACCAACAGAGGGGCAGCCGCGCCACTGTTCCAGTAAGAGCTGAGGAGAGTCCCAGATGAGGGTTCACTCAGCAGCCGCGGAGCAGAAGCCAGGGGGAGTTGCAGTGACGCGCCCGTGAGCTCCGCCGGCCGCCAGCTGTGCCTGAGTGACCGAGCCCCAGGCCGAGAGGCCGGGGGCACCCCACCCCCGAAGGGGCCCGAGCGAGCCCCAGGCTCCAGGCCCCGATAAGCGGCCGCCAAGGAGTGAGCTGGTGTGTACCTGGACGCCAACCCCCAGACACAAAGAACCACCAACGCACCGACACCTGAGGGAGTCCGCCACCGGCAGGGGAAGTGGTGGTAGGTGGAGATAGGCCTCCAAACCTTGGAGGGCCTGAGGTGTCCCCAGAGAGGTGGCGTCTGATA
This sequence comes from Aulonocara sp. 'chitande type north' Nkhata Bay, assembly GCF_057382095.1. Classification (NCBI taxonomy): domain Eukaryota; kingdom Metazoa; phylum Chordata; class Actinopteri; order Cichliformes; family Cichlidae; genus Aulonocara; species Aulonocara sp. 'chitande type north' Nkhata Bay. The sequence goes on from NC_141354.1 coordinate 869,257, forward strand.
CCCAACCTGACATATAGACACAGACATACAGGCACACACAGACACAAACATCCATTCCCCCCCTCATGCTCTCATATGCACTCACTCCACACTCAACCAACGTGGAGACAGACATAAAGAGACGCTGTACACACGATCACACTCCCCAAGCGTACTCTACAAACCGGGTCTAGGTACCCTTGCTCCTGGAGGGGGGAACTGCACCCAGACCCAGGTGGTGTTACCCTTTTCCCTGCGGTGGGGAGAGGCAGACCACCCCGACTCCGTAGCAGCAGGGAGGCCCCACACTCCAGACCGCAGTCGGACGGCCAACTCCACCTAGCCCTCCCGCTCCAGCAGGCCGCAGAGAATGGGGGTGGGAGAAGACTCCAAACCTCCCTCCACCCGCTCATTGTAGTGTTGATGCATGTATGTTCTAAGGTGCAATTAAAACCCAGGAGGGCATGGAGCTACCTGCCAAGGAGCAGCAGGTAAGCACATAGTCCCTCCTGATAGCCCTCAATGTCTAAGTGTATTTAAAATTGAGAGGTGGGCAACGACGCCAGGGGTGAGGTGTACACCCTGATGGTAATTTGGACTCCGTGATTGTGCCCACCCCCAAGATCCTATATGTATGTGTAATGAGAGTGTGAATAATGTGAATGTCTAAGTTGTGGGATAAAATTGAGGCAGAGGCAGCCAGAAGGGGACAGAGGGGGGGGGGGGGGGGGTAGCCTCCTCTGCACCCTGGTGACATACCCCTACTCCAAGGCCCTGCATGTGTGGGTGGTTGTGGTGGAGCGGGAAGAGAGAGGCAGCTGGAGATGGGGAGGGAAGGAAGGGAGGGGCAGGTAACCCCTCCCTGGGGCCAGCTCCCCCGCTGACCCCAGTAGGCACTCCCACACTCCGCGACCCACCAGGGAAAGGGGGCCCAGGCCCATCCAGACCGGGGCCCAGTGCAGCAGCGCCTCCCGGCCCCACAGAGCCCGGGACAGTCCACCCAACCCCACCACAGAGAAAACTGCACCCACCCCACCATCCACTCATCTTCCAGACTACATAAGACAGTAAACGCCCAGGCTGAGATCTTCCTCCACCTCTCCTGTATCTCCCCCTCCTGCAGAGAGAGTTCCTGAAGAGAGGAAAGCTCCTGCAAGATGTGACCATCTCCCCCACCAGTTGAAGAGCCCCCCAGGTGGTTCGACGCACCGGCGGCACCCCGCTCCAGGGCCGGGCGCCCATGCACCCACCCGCCCACAACCCCGGCAACACACCAACCAGGATCCAAGCCCCCGAGGCCCGGCCCGGGCCCCAGCCCAGAGACGGAGCGCCCCCAGAACCTCACGCCCATCCCGGACCCACCCAGGGTCAGCCAGGCTACCAGGTCAGTAACCCACGTCCGTCAGCACAGACCCTCCCCTAGCCCCGCTGCACGCAGCCGCGAGGAAACAGTCACCTGAGAGCCAACAGAGCCCCCAACCGGACATGACCGCTACCCCGGGTTGAGCCCCCCAAGGAAGATGCCTCCGGGGAACCCCCCGACGCCCTAAGCCTGTCCCTACCCCCACACCAATCACAACAGTGAAGGCGGGACCAAATTATGACCCCCCACCCCCACTAGGTGATGGAGCTGATAAAAGGAGTCCAGAGCAATTGATCTGATGTGGTGGCAGAGGCTGTATCAAGACTAATGTAATCTAATAGATAATTTCTATATTGGTTAGAATTAAGATTATTTTTATTTTTCCAGTTCATGAGGACTGTTTTCTTGGCTATGCATAGGGCAGTGAAAATCATATGGGCTATATTCTTTTCTGAAGTGACATTATCTAAGCTGCCCAGTAAACACACTAAGGGGGAGGTTGGAATGTTACATTTCAGACACTTTGATAAGTCTTCACATATCTCGCGCCAAAACTTTTGCACTGGTGGACAGAACCAAAGAGCGTGGATGTAATTGTCTGGTGTATTGCCTTGACAGTGTGAGCAGTTGTTGGAAGATGTAAAGCCCATCTTGAACATCCGATGACCTGTATAGTGCACTCTATGTAGTATTTTGTATTGTATTAATTGCAGACTGGGATTTTAAAGTAATTTAAAGGTTTTTAAGCAAATCTGAGACCAGAAGTTTTGGTCTAAGCTGACTGATAAATCTGCTTCCCACTTTGCAATAGGAAGGGATATTGATTCATCTAATTTAGAAAGTGTTCTGTATATTTTAGATAATAAGAGAGCCTGTGTGAGTCTTGTAATGCTCTCTGATTAATTGGATAGGCTCTTTCAGCTCTTCGTTCTGATAGCAATACTGGGAGCTCAGTAATGGAAATGTCATTTTTAAGTGTGTCTTTATTATTGGAAATAAAGTGGCTGGTACAACTATAAAGTGGCTGGTACAACTATAAAGTGGCTGGTACAACTATAAAGTGGCTCCTCATACGTTTCTGCTTTCCATAGATTGGGATTGGAGCATATGGAACCTACATTTCCTTGACAAAGAGTGGACACAGACACTTTAGCATTACTAAATAAAAATGTCAAAGCATCCTGACGGGGGTGATAGACTACACCAGAAGATTTGTTAATAGAGGAAATTACTGAATAATGACAATGATGTAGGCTTTAGTGTTCCAGCTCAATGAGATAGTATTATTACTTCCTGAAATACACATCATACCTACCTTGTTAATAGAAATTTTATTAAATCTAACAAACTTTAGGTCAGGTTGTTAAAAGGGACTTGTTATGCTCATTTTTACTGGACTCTACAAGAATAACTTTGGATAATTTACAGTTTAATCCTTTATCATTTAACTGGTACAAACTCCTAGTTTATTCTCTGTCTGAAACAAGCCCTTTTATTCCCTTCCCCCCTTAGACTAACTTTCTTCTCATATTCTAGTCTTGCATACAGAAAATTTAAACAGCAGGTGGGTGAGGTTTCAGTGCTCACAGCTAAAGCTGTGTGAATACATGACCTTCCCCTCTCACTGAAATCAAAACTATATAATAGGTAAAATAGATAAATAACTTTCTGAAATTGAGTGTTTTTAGCTCATAGAAAACACTCATTGTTATTTGCTTTTATTTTTAAATAAAGTGCTGGGGTATCAAAACTTACAGAACATGCAAATTCACATCTCCTTCGCTTCACAAATTTTCCAAAGACCTCTCTTTCTGTCCAACAACCAGTACTTTCTGCATAGTGTAACAAACTAAGTAGCTTATAGTGCGTGGCACTGAAGGGAGGGAACCAAAGTCCTGTCCCTGAAACACAAGGCCAAGTTATTTAACACACACAAAACTCATTCACACATATAGAGGACAAAGACAGAAAGAAAATGGTGAGTCAGGAAAGGAGGAATGAAGCAACACCACAGTATCACCCCATTCTGGTGACCTACTAGGCTCATCAGAGTGCCTATGGTGAAAATACCTGCCCATCACTTTATTTAGGATGGCAGGCCATGACACACAAAAATTGGAGGGGGATAACATATCTTTTGTCTAATTAATTGACTATTTTCTTGAAACATTAATTTCTCACCATGCTTATTGGAAACACGTCTATGGCCAGATGGAATTTGATTTCGCCAAGGATGTTTTTGGCCACATCATATTTCAGTGTGTCTTTGTGAGCTGGATGGGTATCCTTATGTACTATGTACTGCAATAGCCTCACTTTTATAGACATTTGAGTTCATGTTGAACAATTGATTGATTTTAGCAACCACTGCAATGTTTTTTATTCTTACCTTCATGTATGGAGTATACTTGAGTTTGTGGTGTGTTTTCATGCGGTGAAATAAGTTAATTGTGTTCTTTGCAGTGCAGACACACCTGTACAGCATTTCTTCTTGGTTAACCTAACTTGCACTAGATTTGAAGAATTTCCAAACAGCAAACGTCACTTTGAAGAACAACCTGGTAGCCTTCTGCTGAGCTAGACATATAAATGCATATCTGTGTGTGTAGTGTTACTCATCCAGAGTAAAACTGGACAAGTCACAGTAGCATAGTCGCACAGCAAACAGTCCGCATTGACAGTATTTCTAAGAAGGGTTTGTTATTAATAAATTAACTGACGTTGAGCCCAACCTGTCACGGTTCTGGGTCATTTTGTCCCAGAATTTTCAGTTTCTTATGTGTTTGGTATTCTTCTGCATTATGACTAGTGATGCCATCACCAGTGTGTGAATGTGTGTGTGAATGGGTGGATGACTGAACATATAAAGCACTTTGGGGTCCTTAGGGACTAGTAAAGCGCTATACAAATACAGGCCATTATGTTCTGATTCTTTAGTTATCCTGTTTTGATTATTATTATAAATCTACGTTTCAGTTTATTCTGGTTTAGGGTTTAGTTCTTACGTTTTGATTTTGTACCCTCATGTCTAGTTTAGGTTTAGTTCTGTGCTTAGCCTTCTCTGCCCGTGTATTCACTCTGTGTAAAGACCATGTTTCTTAGTCTGTGTCTTTTTGAATTGTTTCCTGTTTTATTTTGAAGGGTTATGATGTCAGTGTTTCTAGCTTCGCTCCCCCTGTCTCGTTAGGTCTCATTCCTCCCAGCTGTGTTCCCCTTCTGTCTCTAATTCCTTGATGACTTCCTCAGTGTATTTAAGCCCTGTGTTTCTTTGTGTCAGTGTTACGTCATACCCTCAGATTGTGTCTATGTGTTTCTGTTCTCAGTGTTCATTATTAAGTTCATGTTTTGTTCATCACCAGCAATAAAGCTGTGGTTTTTAGTTGCAATTCATTCTCCATGAGTCCTGCATTTGGATCCTCACCTCCGCCTGCCCGCACACAGAGCCCTGACAGAACGACACGACCAGCATGGATCCAGTGGACTCACGTTTTGCTTCAGAGGGGGGGTATTTTTGCGCAGCTGTGGGATTATTGCCAGCGCATAATTTCACACTGCGGAACACTAAAGAGGCTTCCAGAGGTAGTGTTTTTTGATAACTTCCTGTCATCCACTACCTTCACCATCACTTTTTTGGACATTAAAAGATTAAAACAAATAATAACAGCTCTAAGAGCCAGATTTTGCTTTGAACTGTTTGGCACGGTCTGGTCTGTGCAAGGAAAATTCAGATGCCCTCCTGGAAGCCCTTGCCGCTTGGTATTCTCAGCGTCAGCCGCCTTTCCCGTCGATGTTTATAGCCAAATCATTGATCCTCCCTTAAGGAAGAAACGGCGCCCTTGCCATCATCACCCCACCAGAACAACTTCACTCACTAAGATCAGGAAAGTTCAGAGGAGTTTTTCTATGTTAACTGCCATTTTTAAGAATGTTTTTGCTGCCAAGCTGCCTCTCTCTAAGAAGAAATCTGGTGTTCCCTCTCCACTTGATTTTGAAACTGAGAAGACTAAGATTTGTTCCGCTATGTTCGAGACTGTTGGCAGTTAGCTTTGAACCTATGAGCTTAAAATCTGTTGAGCCTGTGTCTGTTAATGTTAATGAAACAACTCTGATTTCTGAGTCAGTGGAATCAGAAGTATTCAACCCTGAATCAGGGAGCTCAGAGTCTTGGAGTTTTGAGTTAGACGACGCAAGGTTAGTGGACCTTTCGGCCCAGTCAGGCTACATAGAGACAGAGATTCACCCCAGGGCTTCCCCAGAGGTTGAGTTTGTGTCAGTTGCTACCTCTGCACCCCTGAAGACAGTAGAGCCTGCTAGGTTTCTGCTGTCAGTGCAGCCTGTAGTTCAGTCCTACTCCACTTCCACTTCAACCCTCAGCTTCACTTGGGTTGAAGTGGGTTAGTGTCAGACCAATAGCGGTGGTCTGACACTAACCCACTAAGAGTGGGAGAAGAGGGTTGCATTGACAATCCAACACAATGGGCAGCACATTGAACACATTTTATAAGTGGTCAGGAACTTGTAAATAACTGGTGAAAGAATAAAGTTACGTTGAAACCAAGCACACGATTGTTTTTCTTGTGACATTACCAATAAGTTTGATGTGTCACATGGCCCTCTTCCTATTGGAAAAAAATAAAAGTTGTATCCAAGATGGCCTTCTAAATGGCCACCATGATCACCACCCGTCTTGAGGAGTTTGCCCCCTCACATATACTAATGTACCACAAACAGGACTTTAATATCACCAACCATTCCCATGTTATTACGGTGTATCCATATAAACGGCCCACCCTGTAGTTTGGTTTTGTGTTGATCTGTTTTCTTGTGTTTCTGGACGTATGCTCCTTGTCTTCTTTTTTGTTTCTGTAAACCAGTTAAACTACTTACAAGCTATTTGCTCCCAGGGTCTGTGTGTGAAGGGTTCAGGACTGACAAAAATAATTCCCACCACTTCTAAAATCACTTGCAATAAGATGTTCTTTGCAATTTGCCATGTTAAATCCCTTTGCGTTACTTACTCCTCCATCAAGCTGAATAAAATCCTTCTGCTTTGGGATTTTAATTTGCATGCTGATGACAGCTTATGCCATGCTGCTTCTGAATTTCTTAGTCTTTTAGGCTCTTAACTTTACCCAACATGTGGGCCAATACACAGCCATCACTGGATCTGAATATCAGTCCAGTTTGTTGTGAGGAAATTTTTATTAGTGATCATAAATATCTTTTATTTGATCTCTCCTTTATTTGTGATACACTGCCCTCTGTTTATGTGAAGCATTCACGATTAATTACTGACTCTGCAGTGGAACAATTTGTGGAATTGTTTGATAATAACTTACTTCAAACCGATGGTATAGAACGGCATGTGGCCTCCTTTAATTCGCAATGTCAAAACATTCTAGATAAAGTGGCTCCTCTTAAAATCAGTAAAGGCAGCACTATTAAACCCTGACCTGGTTCACAGAAGCTATTCGCAGCTTTAGGCGAATAAAACTGAGCGCCTGTGGAAAGCCACAAAACTTGAGATTCATAAGCGCCACCTAAAAGAACTATTATCTACCTTTAACAACATGGTGAAAGATGCGAGAGCCACTTATTTCTCGAAACTACTTGCAGTAGGAAAAATAAATCCTAAGGTTCTCTTCGACACAGTAAATAACATAGTCTCCCCCCTATCTCCGTGCACACCTGTCTTTTCAGATAAGGACTGCGATGATTTTCTAAGATTTTTCCAAGACAAAATCAGTGACCTAAGAGGAAACTTAGCTCCCTCAGTCCCTTCAACCATAATCTTCCACAGCCTGTAATTATGGAATCCTTTCACCCAGTTTCTTTAGAAGATCTATCAGAAATACTGACCCAAATCAAACCCTCTGTCATGGCTGTGTGAAGGCAGGCAGGAGTGGCAGACCCAAAAGCAGCACTCACGGAGGCAGACGTAAACTCAAAACACTCAGTTTTATTGCTGGATAGCAACAGAACAGAAAACTAACTAAATTGGGAATACAAAAACAAACTAAACAGGCAGGCAGGCTAGCAAACAGAACACAGAGCGAAAGTGAGAGTACGACGCTGCGACAAGCAGAGGAAGACGCAGACACTAAATACAAGAGGTGAACAGAAGTAAGAGGAAACAGCTGGGAGACATGGCTGATGCTGATTACACTGACGAGACAGGGGCTGTATCCCAATTCAGGGTCTGCAGCCTTAAAGTACGCAGCCTCAACGATCCTCAAGGGCCGCGTACTCAAAGACCGCTAAGGCCGGAAGTGCGAGGCTTGTGAAATGGGACGGTCTAGCCTCCGTTGCGCTGCCCAGGTTGCCTAGCAACCATGATACTAACAGCTGGAAACGTGTCATACAGCTTTGTTTGACAGAAATGAAAGAAAAAATCTTTTGTTCATTTGTTTGTTTGTTTCTACATGAGCTTTGGTCATTCTCTGTAAGATTAAGCTCAGCTATTGAACGGAGTATATTTTAAAGCAAAGGCTTTAAAACCAAGTTAGTACAAATGTCACTAATGTCACATAACTTTGCCGACATGTGGCCAACAGTAATGTTTTAATGTTCTTCGTTATTACACATTTGCACATAAATAAGTGACATAATATTCAGTACTTAAAGTTTACTCGTCGGCCGCCCCTCATCCGCCGGTTTTTTTCCACGCAAAATTATCCACACCCACCACCGCGCTTTGCATTCTGGGATATGTTGGGCCACGAAGTCTACACCGCCACAGCCTTAAAATTCAGGGAAATGAAGGACGCATTTCAGGGCCACATTTCGAGCAGCCTTTGAATTGGGACAGCCTTCGGCGCGCCGCTGTGACGTAATCAGCCTTGAAATGCGTACTTTAAGGCTGCAGACCCTGAATTGGGATACAGCCAGGGAGAGCACAAACAGAGCACAATGACATACGATACAGACCTTCAAAATAAAACAGGAAATGTACAGACTGGACTCAGAGACGCGGTACAGACAGAGAACAGTGGGAAACAGAACCAAAACCTAACAAATAGCAAATCTTAACAAAAGACATAACCAGAATAAGCAAGAACATAAGATAATATTAACAAACACAAAACACTGGGTCGTCAGACTCAGGACCATGACACCCTCAATGAGTCCAGCTGCTGTCCTACCTACTTCTTTATTTTGCAGAGTTTTTGACACCATTGGGCCCTCTGTGGTCACACTGATAAACTGTTCCCTGATGTCCGGCTCTGTCCCCAGGTACTTTAAACAGGGTGTTATTCAACAAAAAAAAAAGCCAAACCTGGATTCGACTCTTCAGTTGAGCTACAGACCCATCTCATTCCTTTCATTTCTAAAATATTAGAAAAAGTTGTTTGGTACCAAGTAAAGAAGGCACTGGAGAAACATAACATTCTTGATAAACTTCAGTCAGGATTTAGAAAGTCACACTCCACAGAAACTGCTCTCCTGAAAGTCACAAATGACCTTTTGATGGCCGCGGACAGAGGTGATTGCTCAATCCTTGTAGTATTGGACCTTAGCTCTGCCTTCGATACCGTTGATCATCAGATCTTAATTCACAGCTTAAATCATATGGTAAGGATATCTGTATCTGTTCTGAAATGGCTCACCTCATTTCTGGCAGATAGAACATTCATTCAAAATGGATTTGTTAAACATAGACAGGGTTTTCATAATGTAAGACGAGTCCTCAACATTCTTCATAATCAAAGTGAACAGGAAGATGCAGCCATTCTCTTGCTCGACGCGGAGAAGGCTTTTGATAGAAACGTACGGCCATATCTCTTTGATGTGATTGTTAGATTTGGGATGGGTAAATTATTTCTGCATTGGATCAAGCTACTACACTGTCAGTCTGTTGCTCAGGTTATGACTAATGAGATCATTTCTGAACCATTTGACATTAAAAGAGGGTGCCCACAAGGTTCACCATTATCTCCACTTTTATTCCTTTTAGCTATTGAACCTCTGGCAATAGCTGTTAGAACAAGTGGACAAATACAAGGTGTTAAGATTGGTTGAAAGGAGCATAAAATTGCTTTATTTGCTGATGATGTTATATTATTTTTAAAGCAACTAAAAACTTCTGTGCCTGCTGTAAAGCATTTAATAGACCAGTTTTGGGCCTTCTCGGGGTATAAAGTAAATGTAACAAAATCATCATTAATGTTACTTAAACAAGGGTATAATCAAAACGTAAGTGAGAATATATCTGGCTTTACTGTTAATTCTGAATTCACTTATCTAGGCATTAAAATAGTTCCTTTACTAAAAGATGTGGTGGTACTTAACTATAATACAATTCTACAGAAAATTTCCAAAGATTTGGAGCATTGGATAAGTTTACCACTATCTATTATTGGACGGATAAGTGTTCTTAAAACTAATGTATTACCTAAACTCTTGTATATGGTAAATAAATGGTAAATGGCCTGTATTTATATAGCGCTTTACTAGTCCCTAAGGACCCCAAAGCGCTTTACATATCCAGTCATCCACCCATTCACACACACATTCACACACTGGTGATATATGTTTCAGAATGTCCAACAAAATGTCCCACTGGCTCTTCCTGTTTGATTGTTTACCAAACTAGCGTCATTAGTCAGAGAGTTTATTTGGAAGTAGAAGCATCCCCGCATTCGCTTGTCTTTGTTGTATCTTCCCTTTGATACAGGGGGGTTGAAATGCCCCAATTTTTACTGGTACTATCTGGCTATTCAACTAAGGACAATAATGTTTTATTTTTCATCCCAAAATACCCGGTCTTGGGTGGGGATGGAAGCAAATTCTCTTAAAATGCCATTAAAGGACAGGAAGCGGTGTCTGAAAAGGGCTGGGAAAATCATCAAAGACCCCAGTCACCCATCACATGGACTCTTCACCCTCCCGCCCTCTGGGAGGCGCTACAGGAGCCTCCGGACTAAGACCACCAGGTACCGGAACAGCTTCTTCCCCACAGCTGTCAGACTCCTGAACTCTGCCTCCTGACATCTGACCCACACTAAACTCATGGACTGAACATACACACACCACAACCACCTACACACACACACAATGGACAACCGTACCCTCGAACATACAATAATAACATGGACTGAACCACCACTCACAACCACTAGCACTTTATATAGCCTCTGTAGAAATTATCCACATATCTCACTTATCTTAACTGCACTACTGTATAGTTCTGTGTAAATAATCATTCTGTACAGATGATAATTTTTAATCCTACAACTGTTTGTAACTTGCATAGTTCACATTTCTGTATAACTGTATATCTGAGATTTCTGTATAGTTTTTTTATTTCATATTTATATCCTGTTCATATCCTGTACATAGCTTGTACTCACTACAGCCTGTACATACTTATAGTTATAGAATATTCATAACATACTTCATACTGTGTACATTATAACATACCATAATAGACCCATTTCTGTAATATACTTACATATCTATATTATTGCTAATATATATTGTAATATATCTATATCATGGCTAAAGCACTTCTGGATGGATACAAACTGCATTTCGTTGCCCTGTACCTGTGCATGTGCAATGACAATAAAGTTGAATTCTACTCTATTCTATTCTAATTCTAAGCTTGTACTTATACTCTGCACAGCCAAAACAATTAAAGAAAGAAACAAATATTCCTATAGTCCGCAATATGATTGAAGTTTGGTTTACAATAAAAGAAATGATGAATATTAAGAATAATCTCTCTCAGCTTAGTCCTATTTGGGGAAATGCCTTATTTGTACCAGGAAATTTGGACACAGGGTTCCAGGGTTGCGCAGAAAAAGGTGTTAGGAAAGTGGGTGATCTTTTTTGTGATGGAATAATGGTTTAATTTGAGGATTTAGTCTCAAAATTTCAAATCCCCCCAAAACACTTCTTTAAGTATTTACAGATTAGAAGCTTCATTTCTTCCATACAAAATCAGTCTCTCAACGTCCCCCAGTTAACTAATTTAGAGGAGTTAATGGTGAGAAAAATGTGTTAACAAAGGCTTAATGTCAACATTCTAGAACTGGATTGTTAGAATCTTGGAGAGATGACCTAACTATTAATATTTCTGAGGAGACATGGAAGTCAGTTTGCTTAAAATCATAAAAACAATCGATTAATAGTAACCTAAAGCTATTACAATACAACTGGATCATGCAAACACATGTAACACCGGTGAAATTGAAAAAATATAATAACTGAATCCCAGATACATGTTTTAAATGTGGAGAAGCCTGTGGAACATTTTTCCACTGTATATGCCCATATGGAAAAGATATATATAAATCTTATAAAGTTTGTATCTGTCTTGTGTGAAACTTGTATGAAAAGCATATAAGAGTGAAAACAGATATAAGATCCCTTGAAAAATTATATAATGAAACTTGTATGTTTTGGATACTTACTAAAACAATGTATGAAAGTAATGAGAAAGTGGCCACTTTCATGAGTAAATCATGTAAGCCTTATATGATTTACTCATGAAAGTGGCCACTTTCATGAGTAATCACATAAGTTTTTACTATTTCTTTTCCATATGGGTGGGAATGCAGAATTGTCCGTGCATTTTGGCAAGAGGTGATGAACAAAATAAACCACATTTTAAATACAAAGATTGCTTTAGATGCAGAATGTTGCTACTACATATGTATCCTAAAAATCTTAAACTAAGAGCCCATCAAATTAAGTTTATGGATTATTGTACATTACAGGCAAAACATATGATTGCATTAAACTGGAAAAAATCAGATCCTCCTGCTATTGGTGCTTGGATAAATTGTGTATGGCAATGGAAAGGATAACGTATTTTCTCAAAGACAAGTTAACATATTTTGATGATATTTGGAAGTCATTTAAAAACTTTATAAAAGAAGTAAACATCGGACAACTCCTGCAGGAGTGTGGATGAGGGGAAAATTGTTTAGTCTGTGCTAGCTATTTCTATTTTCTTCCCTTTTTGTTTCCTTCAGTATGTATAAATGCCACATATTGTACTAATGTATGCACATTTCATGTGTTTTTATTTGATGTAGGTTTGAGAGAGCAGGGATGGGAGGTGTGTGTGTGTGTGTGTGGGGGGGGGGGGTGTTCTTATTACTGCGGCATACTACTGTAAAAACAAACCTTTGTATGCTGTTGCAAAAAGCAATAAAAAAATTTGTTTAAAAAAAAAAGGAAAAAAAAAGATGAACATTTCTTAGGTGGGAAACTTTCGCTCAGTTGTAGCTAAATTGTCATGGGGTATCCCACAAGGTTCGGTTCTAAACCCCCTATAGTTTTCATTATATATCCTTCCTTTAGGCCGTATCATTAACAGCTTCAAAATAATTTCCTACCATTTGTATGCAGATGATATCCAATTATACATCTCCTTTAAACCCTGGGAATTAGACAAATTTGTCACGGCTGGGGGCAGTCGTGTGGTGTATTGAAAAAAGGATCCAAAATGCAGGTACTGGCTGGGGTGCGAGTGAGTGTTTATTTACAGCGGTGAGAAGGTGACAAAACAGGAAGAGCAGAGCGGGGAGGTAAACAAAGCTAAACTGGGAAAACTAAAGAACAAAACTTAAACCAGACACTCACGGGAGGAGGAGCAAAATGCACAAAGAGAGATGGCAGAGACGCAGAATGAATACCGGGTAACAGAATAATGCAGACTGACATGGAACTAAACAGACGATGCGACAGAGAGCACAGGAAAACACAGGGCTTAAATACACGGGGAGTAATCAGGGAATGGGCCACAGGAGGGAGACACAGCTGGGAGCAATTAGACTAACGAGACAGGGGAGAGGTAAAACTGAACACACTGACATGAGACATGAACTTTCAGAATAAAACAGGAAACTAACAGACACAGAGAACCAGACAGGACACTGAACTTGACAGGCAGACTCATGAGCAGACACAATAACACCATGGACAGACAGAGGGAACACAGAGAAGTGGGAGCAGGCAGGCAAAGAACAGAAACCTAACAAATGGCAAAATCACAACAGAATACACACTTGGAATGAACAAAAGCATAAGGAAACACAAAACACTGAGTCCTCAGACTGAGGACCATGACAAAATTATCCGCTGTAATGGACTGTCTTAAAGAGACTAATGGTTGGATGACAAACAATTTCTTGCAGATAAATGTAGACAAGACTGAGTGTTTGATCATTACCCCAGAGAGTATCAAGCCCCAAATTAGTCAACGTCTGGGTCCTTTTTCATCGTCAATAAAAGCTACCGCTCAGAAACTTGGGGTCATTTTTGATCAATCTCTGTCTTTTGATGCTCATATCAAGTCTGTGACCCGCTCCTGCTTTTTTCATTTAAGACGCATTGCCAAACTCAATGCTATTGCAGAACTGGAGATGCTTGTCCTTGCCTTCATCTCCTCTCGTTTAGATTACTGTAACACACTCTTTTTTTGTCTGTCTAAGGTTTCCCTAAATCGCCTCCAAGCAGTCCAAAATGCCGCCGCAAGGCTTTTATCCCACAGTCATAAATTTTCCCATATCACCCCTGTGTTAAAATCACACACACCCAAAATAAATCTGCCATTATTGCAGCTATCTGCTGAGCAGCATGGGGGTGCTGATGCTTAACCACTCAGCTGGATCTAATGGATAGAATACTTAAAAAAAAAAAAAAGAAATTCTGTTTGTGAAGAAAGAAATGCAGCTTTTTCTTATAACGGATATAATTAAGCCTAATTATACATTTCTACAGTGCGAAAACAAATTGTTGATGAACAAATTAAAATCATTCACAGATATCAATCATAATAGAAAATTGGTATTTGTAAGTAAATGAAAACAAATCCAGAGTAATTTAACACGCCTTCATATACATATAAATTAGATTACAGAAAATATTAAGCCCCAAATAAATAATAACAAAGAGAAAAACCATATTTTATTTAGCTCTTAACCTTTCCAAAATATTTCTGCATACTAAGCTCTTACACTTGAAGTCTATGGTGCAGGGTGTTACCACAACATGGCAAGGAGCATCCATATATGTCATCCTAGTCAAACATGGGCTTGCTCTTCTCCAATCTACTGTTTGGTTTAACACTTGGTTACATAATAATACCATCTACAGAGCTATAATAATTTTCAATGCTAAACAAAAATATGGGTTCTAAAAAGAAACACTGAAAAATACTAACTGAACTTCAAAATGCAGAATCCAGAGCCAATGAGTAAAATCCCTGTGACTTGTGTCACAGAGTCTCATGTTATTATAAAGCGTTGGTCTAACGGTGTGTTCACACCGAACGCGATGGGCGCGAGAAAAATGCCCCAAACGCCCCTAACTTGACACGTGCACATTCGCACCTCTACGCGTGTCCAAGAAAAATCCATCGCGCCCCAAAATATCATATTTTAACGCGCGTGAACCGGAAATGTGGGAGGGATGTGGGAGGAAGTTTTGCCAGACCGGTATCTTTGCAAGATGGCAGCTGTCGAGCTAGCGCTTGAAGAGACAGTCTCCCTTCTCTATTTACTGTGGAGAGCAGAGTAGCGGCGTAAAGGACATCCTCGCCGTACCTGGGTCCATCAGGTCCTCCAGAGGTGTGAGCAGTTTGGTGAGTTTCACCACTTGCTCCAGGAGCTGCGCCTGGATGACGGCCGATTCCAGCGCTATCACCGCCATTCACTCGGCCAGTTTGAGGACCTGCTGTCCCGCGTTGGTCCCAGAGTTGCCCGCCTAGACACCAATTACAGGCGCTCAATCCCACCTGCAGAGCACCTGTCCGTCTGCCTGAGGTTAGTAAAAGTGTTTAATATGGTAGTCCTTTATTGATACCTGTGCTAATATATGCTAAACCATCTATTTTGCTCGTTTGTGTTGTTGTGTTTGCACATCTCTGTTGCTTGTGGGGCTCGCACACAAGAATTTCACTCGCATGTGCTGTGCCAGTGTGCCTGCACATGTGATGTGACAATAAAAGTGATTTGATTTGATTTGATTTGATTTATTTATACACTGCTAACATGGATGTGCTATGCTAACAGTGAATGCTATCGGTGTTTACTGAAAGCAAACTGTGGTACAGAGACGACTATTTATAATATTTCTAGTGATACTCAGAAGGTCTCATCAAGCCCCGATTTAATTCGATTTATGCTGTTATCAGTGTTTGCGATGATAGCATGGCTGTGGTGTCACATCAATGTATGCGCTCGGTGTTTGCTGATATCAAACTGTAGCATTAGGACCACTGAGTTAACCTTTGTAGTGATACTCACTCCTTTTTATTTAGACCTGGTTTGATTCTGGGATAGTTGAATATTTGTATATAATCCCTGCAGCTGTCAGACTCTATAGCATGGGTCATCAGCCTTTATTAAAACAGAGTTAGATAAAACTGTGAACAGTTTGGTTCATCTCTAGTTACATGGTTCTATCTTGATAAGCTATGTCTTATCACAGATTAATTTTTAAAAAATATTAATGATTTAAGCAAGGAAAGGGCTACATGTCAACATACAACTCTTTATTTCTATTAATGTCTCACTTCATTCCTACCTGATTGACATGTTTAGGAATTGTGAGTGATTGGCTCACTGTAGTTGTGAAAGTTGCTACCAATAAAATTATGATATGTTAAAGTTAAAACAAAACAACTGTTTTAGATATTATCTAATATACATTTTGTAATTATCCTTATAATTACAAAATGTTTCATGTAAGATTTAAGTTTTGTGATTTAAATCTGACATCACAAAAGTATTTTGGAATTTGAATAATGTATTTTCTAACTGCAGTACACATAATACTGATTTTGAACAATTTTGTCCAGGTTCCTTGTCACCGCGGACTCCTTCAGCACCAAGCGTTCAGTTACAGAGTTGGTGTGTCAGATCACCCCCCAGGCAGCCATCTGGGACTGTCTAGTGGACGACTTCATGGCTGTGCCTTCACCTGGAGACTGGCGGTCCATCACAGAGGGATTCCAGGAGCGCTGGAACTTCCCTCTGTGCTGTGCAGCTCTGGATGGGAAGCACGTCCAGACAAAAGCACCCCATATATCATATAGGAGACACACACATTGATATACACTAAATATTTATTTCATTTCTTTTTTGTGGTGCCCAAATTTATGCACCTGCTTGATTTTGTTTAAACAATTATTGCACACTTTTTGTAAATCCAGTAAACTTCTTTTCACTTCTCAAATATCACTGTGTGTGTCTCCTGTATGATATTTAACTGACATTTTTTTTTGTAACAACTGTGGAGCAGGGAAATTATTTTACTGCTATTGTTAAATAATTGTCATCATTACCATTGCATTAATAACATAATCTGGAGTTTATATTGCATTCAGGGGTTAAACAGTGTGTCTTTCAGAAAGGCTAAAAGTAACAGGACAGGAAACAGGCTTGGAGAGTTTTGCAGAAGTGGAAGTTATTTTGAGCAGCAGGCTAAGACGAGGCTTTAACAATGTAACAGATAGCTTTAAGAAGGCCTTAAGCAGTTATGACTATTTTATACACAATGCATATCTGTGCTTACTAAAGAGTTGGAGCTCGGTCAATTAATTGGGGGTCGGAAGCTTTGTTCGGCGCGATGTTCGGACAATCTATTGTGCAAGTGACTTGGAGCCATAGAAGGAATTGCAATACATGCTTACAAAACACTTATATATCAGATCATTTTATATTAAGCTTTTAAGTAGAAGTTCTTGGTTAAAACATTTATTTAGTAGAAGACATACACATAGTCTCAGTGAGCCTCTGTCCTGGTGAAAGGTCAGAAGTGCAACAGGTGAATTGAGAAAGAGCATGTGAGGTCGTGACACACACACATGAGTTAAATTTATTTAGAGGAGAGATTAGTCATGTCTGGTTGTAACTGCAAAAGTGTCTCGGTAAAAGAGGAACCGTCCTTGTTGTCTCGGCAAGAAAGAGGAACAATTCACTTTAAGACAAGAACGGAAAGTACCAGCCATGAAAATAGAAGATGATCTTCTGGGTTAAAAGTCTGATCTATGTATAAAATGTATCTGTGACGCATGAAGGGGCGTCAATAAATCAAACCCTGATGCTATAAAATATCTGTTCATGCTTTGATTAAGTCGAGGACTACTGGCTGTCTGCGTACAGAGTGTCTTCCCACACGTGTGTTCATTAAAATCATTGTTTGACCAAGACCTTCTGGACCATGGGTGGTTTGTACTCTCCCTCCTCAATTGTGAACCTTAACACAACCAACGATTTATACAGGAAAATAATGTCTATTAACAAGGTTGCCCAAACTTTTGCATCCCACTGTATTAGTATATTTTGTCATTAGTATAATATGAAATAAATTCTAGATGTGTCAAGTCGTGTGCCAACATTTGCTGTGTAGTAGAACTGACACATTAGTCATTATAAAAATTTATTTGAAATAATATTAGAATTCTCAAACAGAAAAACATTAAACATAAATATATAAAATATAAGTATTTACAGAGAGACAGGAATAAAAAGGACCAGCTGCTCTCCAGAGCAGGAACAAGGCTGAGGAGGAAATGCTCCATTGGAGACTGGTGTGGACTCTTCAGGGACACCAGGGTGGCCAGCTCCACCACCGATGGACCGTCCTGGGACCTGTCCCTCATCTGCCTCGGAGCCATCCTCCCCTGTGGGCCTGTAAAACAGCACAAAGCACAAAGAAATGAGAAGGCTGCTACTAGATTTTAATTTCAACATTGAAAAAAAACAAAAAAACAAAAACAGGATATAATCAGATTGGTTGTAGATATTTAGTAAAGGTGATCACAGGCAATCCCACCGACTAAAAAGGTATCAGTGCTTGCTGTACATACCTGTGGGTGCAGCAGCAGGAGCTCAGGGACTGGGGAGCCAGGAGAAGCAACTGCGGATGCTCTGCTGCAGAATCAGTTGGTTCTATCAATACAGTATTAAATGTTAACAGGTTGAATATAATAATCATAGAGTAGACAGTGGTCCCTCATTTATTGCAGCAGGGGTTCTCAGAATAACTAGCCCCTGGCCACGCACTTTATACACTTTTTTCCACACACACACATGAACATTGGTCACAGTTCTCACAATTGATTCTCAAAGTGCAAACCTTTGTAGATTGCAAAACGTAAAAGTATTATTATGCCGCGGTTTGTCTTCATCTGCCTGCCACTTTCGTGCGCCTTTTTCCCTCGCGGTGCAGGTGTCTATTTCCGAATGAGGCTCATAGTTATGGGTGTTTTCGTGCTGTTTTTTCTATTGGACGTGATGGTTATCAAAACCAAACATGATAAATTTGACAAGCGCAGGAGATTTGTCAATCAGGCTGCAGAATGCAATGCTGTCCGGTGCAAAAAAAAGAAAATGAAAATCAAAAAAAAGAGGCAGTGACGGATGAACAGCGGGACCACTGTGTGCTGTTTATGAATAAACAATAAAATATATTCCTAAATGACAACATGCCTAAAAGCAGAACGGTATTTGTACGTCAGTGGGAAAATAGCGGTGGCTTGCTAGCTTTTGTGCGGCTTCCCCGGGTCAGTGAAAACTTTAGAGAAAACTTAAGAGAAATGAATGAACTTACCAGGTTGCCCGATCTCTTCACATATCTTCCTCCAAGCTCGGTCCTTTATATTCCTGTCTCGGTCCAGAAAGCAGCTGGTGTCGTACGGCTCCGGGTTGTTTGCTACGGCATTGATTAGCCTTCCTTCTATTGAAGAATAAAGGGCTTTGGCTGGATCTGCCCCTTTGAACTAGGTAACAGCCACGTCACCAGGCTCCTGATTGGTTGTCGCGGCGCGATTTGACGCTGGAGTTCAGATTTTTCCAACTCGAGCGGTGGACGCGAAACGCGTGTATGCACAAAATGCAACACAAAAACTTTTTTTGCGAGTCAAACGCCTGAAACGCGCTACACTCACGCGCGTTTCAGGCGTTTTGGCGTTTTCGCGACGCAAATCTGCTTCCGAATTTTCGCGGGAGCCGCAATCGCGGGTCATCGCGCCTTTCCATTGACTTTACATGTAAGCCTGATGCTCTGCCTGCCTCTATCGCATTCGGTGTGAACACACCGTAAGGCCTGGCCAACCTTACGCTTCTTTATCGTTATACGTGTATTCTATACATGCATATACACTTACTTGATTGAACTGAACATTTCCTAATGTATGACGTCCATGGGCAAGAAAACTATTTTCAAATCAATGGAAGTACTTTTGAAATTTGCAGAAAAAGACCAAGAGTGGAGATGAAGGCAAACTGTTTCACAACTTTCTGCTCCATCAGATCCACTGTGCTTAATTATCTCCTAATTTAATCAAGATTTAACAATACAGTTTGCATATATCAGCACACTTGTTAACATTGCACGCAAGACTGGAGTCTAGTATTTCTTTTTCAAAAATGGGACCTAAGCATTTATTCTAAGTGAGTTCTTGACTTTGAATTTAGTGTTATCAGAAATGTAAGCAGGGGATGCCAGAGAGAACAAATGGTGAAAATGAATGCTCCTGTATACCTCGACCACGGGATATGAGATTTTTTTTCTGTCAAAGAAGTGAAACTACAGCCGCAGCTTTCATTTGCAGTCTTCAAGGTTAAATAGAGATAAAACTTGAATGGTGCGAGCCCTGCTTTGAACCACTGTGAAGGCCCATCTGTAATGTTAAACATGCTCTGCGTTGAACTTATCTCAATATCTTGTTTCTGTTAATCCACCATTTACTGTCAGGGCCTCCGTGCCTGGCACACAGGGGTGACCTTTGGGTGAGAGGAAATAAAAACGGGCTGGAAACAAAGGAGAGTAATACACAACAAAGAAGAACAACAGAAAAATAAGCCTGCAAATAGTGAGCTTTACAGACATTAATTAAAGCTTCCTGGCAGAATGGGGGAGAGATAAGGTTTTATAAAGAGATGGCAAAACCTTTATACCCTGGCATCAACCTGGTGATAGGAACGCATAGGGCAGGGGTCTGCAACCTTTAACACCCAAAGAGCCACTTGGACCCAGTTTCCACGCAAAAGAAAACACTGGGAGCCGCAAATACTTTTTGAAATCTAAAATGAAGATAGCACTGTATATATTGTTTTTTTTTTAACCTTTATGCTTTGTTTGAACAACTAAAGTAAGTAAGTAATTAAGCGCTTTTCACAGACAGGCAGTCACAAAGCATTGTACAGAAATATTAAAATAAACAATACAATCAATAGACATTATACACAATTTAAACGATCAAACGTAAATAATGTAAAGAATATAAAATACGTAGATCAACAAAAGGCTGGTTTGAACAGAAAAGTTTTTAACTCCTTTTTAAAAGAATCCACAGAGCAACTAAAGTGTGTTGCTTATGAAATCCATGAAGTGCTACAGAGAAAATTACATTTTATTTATGTAATTAACACATTTTGAACTCTTAAAGAAATATAACAAAAGGAAAGACACCCAGCTGAACTAAAATGATCCATGCAGCAAACAAAAACTGTTGTGAGCCGCCACCCTTATATTGCCTTTGGGCTTTTGGAGCCTTGACCTGACTTTTAAAAAGTAATTGGAAAAAAGCACTATGCTGCTAAAAAAAAATAGATATTTGCTAAATTCTCCCTAAATATGTAGTTTACCTGGTTAATGTGAGTGGCGGGGCGTGGTCTGCAGTGCCGCTGCATAGGAGTCGGACACACCTGAGTGGCACGCCGCCTTAAAGTCTGTGCTCTCTCTGCTGTTGTGTTGGTATGTGTCGGGCTGTGAGCTGAAAAGCTACAGCCGGCTGTATGCGTACAGCAACCGTGTGTGAGAAAAGTGGTCAATAAAGAGATGCTGAAAAGCATGTTCATGAAAACATTGTCGGGTCTGCCGTGATATGTTTACAATAAGACTTATGGTCCCGAACCTCTGCGCACAGCGTCTGCAAATCGGGGCTTTCATATTTACGCAGGACTGTAAGCTGTCATCTGTGAGGCGTGAGCAGTGTTTGTTTTTAACATAGTTCACGGTGGAGAACAGCTGCTGACATAATGTGGATCCGAAGATCCATAACTGGCCTAACTGGGGTCGAAAGTCTCGATAAATGCATGCCGTTTCGGCGGGTATACCGGCTTCCGCAAGTGTGAGGCTTATTTTGAGCGATGAAAAAATAATAATATATAATTTTATTTTTGTATTTCAAAATCACAATAATCTTCCAATTTAGAACTACAAGTTTAAAAAAGAACTAAACACAAATAAAATACACTTCAGCTAAATACTTCTAATTTATTTTCCAACACGTTCTCACTCCCAACTCGTCAAACGTGTGACACATGGTCAGGCTCCCTCTGCTTCACTTATGGACGCGCAGGGTACCCCTCTCGCGTCGGGAATTGACGTGAAGGGTCCTCCGATTGAAGAGATTGCCGCGGAAGTGCCTGTTGTCGGTATATTTAGACATTTTCCAAATCACATTGTAGTGACGTATACAGAACACAATAAATTATATAATGTAAACAACTACCTGAAAAACAGGTAGAACGATACTTTTGTATCGTTTATTGCATTTACGGAGGGAGTGATGTATGCTGGGTAATGGCACAGCTAGCTACTGGGTGACTTTATTCACCCGCTTCGGCTGTTATCAGTCCATACAATGGGCGTTATTAGCACAAATCAGTCCCATAGATATTGGCCATCTCCTGCTAGATTGTTCAGAAGGTTTTTCTCATCCATCCAGATGGAGGATCACTAACAGGAGCGTGGGAGACTCCAGAATCCACTCTGGCTGGAATCCGGTGGATATGCAGTGTGTACAGGTAAGACCATTTAAACGGACAGCATTTATAGAATAACTATTAAAAGTCAGCGAGTGTCAGTAATGTTAATGTGGTTATCTTAGTAATACACAGAGTGCTAATATAACAGCTTTAAGATGCATTTGTAGATATTATTACGTGTTTTACCGTCTTTATGGTGCTAGCTTAAAGTTATGGTGTAAACGTTAGCTTATATTGGAGTAAAGCTGTTACTGTTTAAACGATGTTAGCACAGAAATATTAGCTTCTGTCATGACTGATGAAGTTACTAGTTAATAAAGTTTTCAGTAAAGTTTTTAATCGCAGCCACAGATTGACAGCAAATATCTCAATTAGCTTCAGTGCATCTATAATAAATATGTGCAAGTTTCAGTGCTTCGTTTAAACTGTATGATACTGTATGTGAATGTGTGTGTGAATGGGTGGATGACTGTATATGTAAAGCGCTTTGGTGTCCTTAGGGACTAGTAAAGCGCTATATAAATACAGGCCATTTACCATTTATACTGAGCCAGGGTCAGTGTAAAATACAATCCCAGCTGTGTGAACAAAGCCACTGTAAATTTAATCCTGCACGACAAACCTCAGGATGCAGGTTATTGTTACTCTTTCCTGCTGGCACACCTGTCACACCTGAGAGTCAGCTAGAAACTTACAGTGATGTGGACATCATGCAAAGACTGCCAGACTCTGTAATACTGCAAATGATCAGTGACTCATGTTAACACTAAACTTTAAACGGTACCTCTGTGTCTCTGTGTGCTGAACATTTAGGATTGAGTCAGGCTGCATTGACTGTGGGACTTTAATGTGTTAAAAGTAGGTTAAAGACGGCTCAGAAACATTTGAAGATTAACATTTAGCATTATGGCTGCTGGTGGTTTGTAAAGCCTCTACTCAGCTGTATTTTTGTTACTAATTTATGTTTGTTGTTGTTTAACACAGATTTCAGAAGAGCAAATATGCTTAATAGTTTAACTAGATTTCATTTGTAAGTGACACTGCTGAGTCACCTGAAGAACTCATTTCATTCATTCTCCACATGATGTTCATTTACAGAAATGTTTCACAGAAACTGATTTCTCCCAAAGGGTGAACTAGTGTGTTTCCATAGATTACCTCTGTATGAATGTACTTCTTAAATGAAGGCAAGTGTTTGTCCTTTTTTGTTCCTCAGGTACAGTACGTGATATCAAGGTCAACACTGGGGGTAGACAAGAAGCAGACGTACTTCCAAGAGGGAGCTGCAGTGAGGTCAGAGGTCAGAATCTGAAACAGCTCAGGTTTATATTTTAGAGGTTATAAAAAATCAAAATGTATTTATGAAGAAACCTTTAAATAATAGTCATAATTATGATTATTATAAGAAATATCAAACATTTAAGTGGATTTTCTGTTACACATATTGTGTTAGCCCTGCAATAAACTGGCAGCCTGTCCTGTCTCTGTCCTGTATCAGCTGGGATAGGCTTCATCCTCCTGCAACCCTGAATTGGATACATTGTATTCCAATTATGTAATCTGATCATTTACAAACTCAAGGTATCTAATCAAAATGTAAGTAATAATTATAAAATAGGAAAGCAGAAATAAGTGTGACATGAATGTAAATGTGTTAGCTGACATAGAGGACAGCTACATGTAGTCTGAAAAACCTTTGTTGTCAAGTTTGCAGGTATATCAGCACGAGACATTCTTACATAGAAGAGACATTAAAGTCTCTAACTCAGTGAAGCATTATTGGTCCCGTCTGTTTGGATAAATATAGTAAGTTGATGTATGTCCATTTATTGACACATTTTCTTAAGTGCTTATCCAGTTCAGGATCACAGTGGAGCTGCAGCTGGATATGTTCACTAAATAAACCTTACAAAAGTTAACAATAAACCTGCATCCATGTACGTTGTTGTCCACAGGATGAGAAAATCAAACTGGAAGACTGTGGAACATGTTAATAAATGTTTGTGTGTTTATGCCTGTGTCTTTCACAGGAAGCGCTAGAAGGTTTCCCTAATAGTTCCTGGTGAATCAAAGCAGAACCATAAAGATTGCTGGACTGCATGATGGCCTTACCCCTGAGCAGTCATCCTGTTAAAGGAGGAACCAGTTAGAAGCTGTTTTCAAAGTAGCTGAGCAGATTTCATCTCAAGTAAGCAATTAACTGTTTGTTCATCTGTTCTGCCACTTAAAGAGCATTTAAGGACGTCTTTTGAGTGTCCAGTTGAATTAATTCTACTGGCTCTCATGGTCATTTGTTATTATAGACATATTTTTCATGTTCATCCAGCTATTTAGTAAATTCTATCTATTTAGTAATATCCGTCAGCTATAAAATGTAATATAAATATAAAAATATCTAAATATCTCCTGTCCTTTATGTTTTAATGATGTAAGTCTGTTATCGTGTTACATTAGCATTCCTCACATATCAATGAGATGCTGTACAGTACAATCCTACTGACACAGCACAGGGATAACGACGGCTATTCAACATCGTTACACAACACATTCGAGCTGCATGATGCAGACAAAGTGACTAAATCGTCTTTTTTGTGGTTTATTGTCTTCTTCAATATAACCAAGCAAATAAATAATATTGAAGATTTACTTACATCATTACAAAAACAGGAAAAACATCTCCCTTTGATTCTATTTCTCCATTCCTACTGAACATCAGGCAACAAATATCTCAATAAATCACAGTAAAATGTAAAGCACATGCTTTCTCTGCTATGTCTAACCTCTGCAGAGCCTCTGTCAAGAAAAACATAACTGTAAGCATAAAACAAATATACATTTCATAACACGTCACTGGACAAACCTTGGTCAGTTGATTTCTTCTGTGCAGTGCAGACGAACATCAGTCAGCAAGTGACTCTGCTGGTTCTTCTAAGGAAACACCACCGCCTCTCCACACCGTCACCATCTGTGAGCACAAACTGCTGCTCTGCCAGCATGTAGGAATCACATATCACACACACAGGGGTGAAGAAACATCAGAGCTCAACTTTGGATACGTTAGATCTTAACAGATCAAAGTAGCTCTTAGTTTCAGCAATCAGTGAGCAGACAAACAATGATACCATACTGATTCTGTATGAATACAATATGGTATTTTCAATACAGGTGTCAAATTAATTTATTAAAACTAATACAGATATATGTATATATTTTTTTTAGTTTGCTAAATTATAAGAATATATTTTTTATTTTTTTTTCATTTAACAATTGCAACTGAAAGAAATCAAATATTGAACAAAAATATATTGTCACATTCTGAGCATGCTCAGCACGCTGACAGACTTGAAGTTGCTACAGATTTTAAGAAGTGATAATTATAGGGAAGAAACTTCTCTTTTTCATCCGTTTAATCAAACATTTGATGCCTCAGCTGTCTCAGTCCTATAGCATTCTGCAACTACAACTAACCTGAGGCTTGGATTTGGCTGCAGGTGCCCCTGTACATCCTTCTCAGCAGCACACATGTGGGTACCATTTAATCCCAGTTCTTCCTGAGCTTTGCTTCATCACAAGACCAAAGGTGGCATCCCGTGTCACAGTCTTATCATCATCCAGAAGAAACATTTGAAGAAACATCATGGAGAAGAAACATTTACGCGCCTCCTGGTTTTGTTTTCTGATCCCGCAAAAAGACTGAGGACAACAAAGCCCAGAGAACACGAGATACACAATATCCAAAATTCAGACTCAATGAAGTGCACCAGGTTGGTTCAGTTATAGTAGATATAAGCATACTTCACATTACTGGGTATGAATAATAATGAGGAGGCAAACTTTGAAGATGCAGAGCATGATGTCCCATCATCAGACTGTAAACAAACTTCCACCAGGCTTCTTTGTTGCCAAAATTGATGATTCTCCTATCAGGGATCAGTAGAGTGTATTAACCTGTGGTATAAGCAGCAGTCACTGAAATATTACTCTTTCAGATAAGAAATTTAGCACATAAAAGCAAGGGTGGGAGGGATCTCTGCAAACTGATTTACCTCTGCAAGTGTGAAGCTCAACAAAAATCTGACTCGCCAGTCACAGACAAACAAAAACTCCAGCTGGGAGATAGAGAACGCTGTCTGGGTCTTGCTGGATGTTGCTGGTCAGAGTCCACACATTAGCAGAGTGCTTCTTGGTCCCACTGACCCATGTGGACAGCGACTGTGGAGAACTGTTCTGGAAAACAGAGAAGAGAATTAAAATAACAAAAAGCCAAACAGGATTTCCACAAAGACTCTCTTGGAATCAGCAATCAAAAAAATCACTGGTTCATATTTCAATTAAATATGAACAGGTTCCTTAAATGTACGCAGTTCAGATCTGATTTAATTTAATTTCCTTCACACAGCACATTCGTCCAGGCTGACAGGTAAACATAGAATTAATCTCAGGTAACATGACTCATAGTAGAGTTTCAGTAAGAAAGATTGCTAGCTCTAATATTATTACCACACAATCCAAGGACACACCAACAGCTCAGAACTATTTAAACAAATGTCTTCTGAATATTCAATTCATGTTCACAGTGGAAGGGTGGGGGGTGTTGTGGAATTTTTAAAATAAAGTCTGCAACACAGAAAGAGCTGTGATCAAGCTATTTATTACTGCGCCAACACACATCAAACATCACAGTTCAGTCAGGTCAGCGCTGCCACAGAAGTGGTGCTCCTACTCCTTTATGCATTCCAAGGAAGAGGGAGGAAGTTACAAACTGATCCTACCACACTTCACGTGTCTCGCTATGAAACCTAACAGATCAATGGTTATGCTGTTTTGTGCCCTTGGCCTTATCAGCACCTGTAAAGGGAATTGTTTTCTCAAACTGCTGACGCTGAAGTAAGTTCATCTAGTTTTAGAAACTTTCACTGAACAGTCTATAACAGTGTCACAACTAAGCATGTGCATAAGCACTTAAATACTTTAAATGAGAATAACAGAAAATTTCTATTACAGAGGCTAGAGCCTGTCCCAGTAGTCATAGGTAGAGCACACCTGGACAGGTCACCAGTCTGTCAGAGGACTAACACAGAGAAAGACATCAGAGTAACAAATCTATTTAAAATTAATGTAAGTTTGCTGCAGCTGTATGTATGAACATGTGTTTCTGTGCTCACAGTCCACCTCTCAGGAACCTGCAGTTCACTTTTAGTCAACTTTAAACAGACCTCACAAAAGGCTGATGTGGCTGGATCAGTAGTCTGATTTAAGTACGATACCTTTGGCCAGGGATTAATCTGGTGCATCGCTTCACTGTAGTCTTACGTATTTTCCCCACACCTGAATAAAAAAATACTGATATATACAAATAACAGCTTCAGCTGATGCAGCCTGACTCAATCCTAAATGTTCAGCACACAGAGACACAGAGGTGCTGTTTAAAGTTTAGTGATAACCTGAGTCACTGATCATTTGCAGTATTACAGAGTCTGGCAGTCTTTGCATGATGTCCACGTCACTTTAAGTTTCTAGCTGACTCTCAGGTGTGACAGGTGTGCCAGCAGGAAAGAGTAATAATAACCTGCATCCTGAGGTTTGTCATGCAGGATTAAATCACTTTAAGCATATTTGCACTGCACAAGACAAACGTGGATTGCACAACACTGGTCACTATATTCTTCATTTCCAGGTAATACTTGTACAGCTGCTGTTATTGTGTGTGTATATATATATTTATTTATTTATATTTCTTCATACATTCTTATATAGTTCTATACTGCGTATTGTGTATTTTGTTGTACAGTTATTTTATTTTCAACTTTAATTTGTATATTTTATCTTATTCTTTCCCAGTTAAATTTAACCTTCATTCTAATTTGTGTTGTACAGTTATTTCATTTTTTATATTTTATATTCTTATATTTTATTCCTTCCTAGTTAAATTTACACTTTTTAATTTTTCATATTTATTTCCTATCTTATTCATAGCCCTTTCCCTTTTTTTTCTTAAGGTCACGAGCAGTTGTCTAAGCATTTCACTGCATATCGTACTGTGTATGACTGTGTACGTGACAAATAAATATTTGAATTTGAAATTTGAAATTTACAGTGGCTTTGTTCACACAGCTGGGATTGTATTTTACACTGACCCTGGGTCAGTATAAGTATCATACAGTTTAAACGAAGCACTGAAACTTGAACATATTTATTATAGATGCACTGACGCTAATCGAGATATTTGCTGTCAATCTGTGGCTGCGATTAAACACTTTACTGAAAACTTTATTAACTAGTAACTTCATCAGTCATGACAGAAGCTAATATTTCTGTGCTAACATCGTTTAAACAGTAACAGCTTTACTCCAATATAAGCTAACGTTTACACCATAACTTTAAGCTAGCACCATAAAGACGGTAAAACACGTAATAATATCTACAAATGCATCTTAAAGCTGTTATATTAGCACTCTGTGTATTACTAAGATAACCACATTAACATTACTGACACTCGCAGACTTTTAATAGTCATTCTATAAATGCTGTTCGTTTAAATGGTAAATGATCTGTATTTATATAGCGCTTTACTAGTCCCTAAGGACCCCAAAGCGCTTTACATATCCAGTCATCCACCCATTCACACACACATTCACACACTGGTGATGGCAAGCTACATTGTAGCCACAGCCACCCTGGGGCGCACTGACAGAGGCGAGGCTGCCGGACACTGGCGCCACCGGGCCCTCTGACCACCACCAGTAGGCAACGGGTGAAGTGTCTTGCCCAAGGACACAACGACCAAGGCTGTCCAAGCCGGGGCTCGAACCGGCAACCTTCCGATTACAAGGCGAACTCCCAACTCTTGAGCCACGATCGCCACCATTTAAATGGTCTTACCTGTACACACTGCATATCCACCGGATTCCAGCCGGAGTGGATTCTGGAGTCTCCCACGCTCCTGTTAGTGATCCTCCATCTGGATGGATGAGAACAACCTTCTGAACAATCTAGCAGGAGATGGCCAATATCTATGGGACTGATTTGTGCTAATAACGCCCATTGTATGGACTGATAACAGCCGAAGTGGGTGAATAAAGTCACCCAGTAGCTAGCTGTGCCATTACCCAGCATACATCACTCCCTCCGTAAATGCAATAAACGATACAAAAGTATCGTTCTACCTGTTTTTCAGGTAGTTGATTACATTATATAATTTATTGTGTTCTGTATACGTCACTACAATGTGATTTGGAAAATGTCTAAATATACCGACAACAGGCACTTCCGCGGCAATCTCTTCAATTGGAGGACCCTTCACGTCAATTCCCGACGCGAGAGGGGTACCCTGTGCGTCCATAAGTGAAGCAGAGGGAGCCTGACCATGCGTCACACGTTTGACAAGTTGGGAGTGAGAACGTGTTGTATTTTCCCAAACCACCCGGAGCCGCAGTATAAGGACAAAAGGGCCGCATGCGGCTCCAGAGCCGCAGGTTGCTGACCCCTGGCATAGGGGTTCACAGCGAAAGACTGCATATTTGCTGTTTGGTCTCTGAAGCTGGTTTTTGCCCTGTTACGACTGTGATGTCTCTATACATAGAATTTTGTGTGTCAAAGCATGGTAGCCACAAGCATAATTTCAGAAACTAGAATATGTTACCCTTTCAGATTAGCTTTTTGTTTTTAATCTGTAATTGTAATTTCAGCTTTTCTGTGATTATGTGAAAGATTTCCACATCTTCAATTTGGGCACGCCAAATTAAAGATGTAAGTGTTATATCCGAAGCTAAACATGTAAGTGGCAACCTGATGGAGTTTAACCAGAAGCACCACTCTTGAGATATAATTTATTTACCTCCTTGGATTCTTGGCAAATTGTTGTTGGTTTTTTTTTTTGGGTGCTGTGCCTTTATTTCACAGTATTGCCCACACTCTGTCTCTGCTCCACCACAGCCTAACTTGTTTGGAAATGTTCCCATTTGACTTCATCTCTGAAGAGTTCCTCAACACTTAAGAACTGTGTGCAGTGAAGTGTTGGACCTCTCTCCACAAGGACAAATAATACAATATGTTTATCACAGATAAAGCAGAAAAAACACAAATTCAGCGACTCTCTTCTGGAACAAAGAAAATGTGCTTTTCTCTGCCATTAAGGTTTTTTGTAGCACTCTGTGTGTTTTGAGCCTGAAATGGGTCTGGGCACAATTCCAGCCAGCGGGCAAAAGCAAAGAAAGGGAAAAGGTTCCTTTGAGCTCTGTGTAATGAATGACTTCCGTGAACTTAAATTCTTGGAGTAGTTGTTTATAGAGGAAACATAATGTTCCATAAATTCCTCCAACTCTTTTATAGCTTTAAGATAACATTTTATCCAATTTGACGGTGGTCCCTGTGCTGATTAAAAACCACTTTCAGGCAAACTGTTTTAAACTCTCTCTCTCTCTCTTCCATTCTTACAATGCCTCATCTTCTTCCTACTGACATTACTACCTCCCCTTCTCCTGGTTGATCATTCATATCTCTTGTATTATTTCCCATCTGTCTTTTCATCCCACTTGGTTGCTTTTAATTTCTATACACAAGAAAGGAGCCTCGGGGCTACTTTTGTGTGTAAAGGTTCCAAATAGATAAATGCAGTTCCTTTCTTTAAAAAATAAAAATAAAAAAAATAGAACATCCTTTTAGATGGCACATATATCTTTAATTTTCTTACCCCTTGTTCAGAGATGTGACCAAAAAGATCTGATATATATGCATTGTGAAACCCACTTGCCTATAGCACACATTTATTGTTTTATGCAGCCTCTGCAGCTGTTCCTCTGCAGCCAGCTCACTGTTATATTTCAGTCTGATGAGTATAGCCAGTTGCAGTAGGACACAATCAGTGTGAGGAGAGAAAGTGAGAAACACAAAACAAATTAAAATACAGAATTGATACATCACAGAATAGATCTTTAATAAAGAGTTTGTTTTAAAGAAATGAAGAGGATAAAAAAAATCCGAAAAGGAGCCCGAGAGCCAGTAAAATCAGCAACCAAGCTAATCTACGTATGTAAGACTGCTTTCTTCCATTTGCGCAACATCTCTAAAATTAGAAATATCCTGTCTCAGAGTGACGCTGAAAAACTAGTTCATGCATTTATTACTTCTAGGCTGGACGACTGTAATTCATTATTATCAGGATGTCCTAAAAATTCCCTGAAAAGCCTTCAGTTAATCTAAAATGCTGCAGCAAGAGTCCTGACAGGGACTAGAAAGAGAGAGCATATTTCTCCTGTATTGGCTTCCCTTCATTGGCTTCCTGGTAAATCCAGAATTTAATTTAAAATTCTGGTCCTCACATACAAGGTCTTAAATAATCAGGCCCCATCTTATCTTAATGACCTTGTAGTACCATATCACCCTATTAGAGCACTTCGATCTCGCACTGCAGGCTTACTTGTTGTTCTTAGAGAATTTAAAAGCAGAATGGGAGGGAGAGCCTTCAGTTTTCTATGGAACCAGCTTCCAGTTTGGATTCGGGAGACAGACACTATCTCTACTTTTAAGATTAGGCTTAAAACTTTCCTTTTTGCTAAAGCATATAGTTAGGGCTGGACCAGGTGACCCTGAATCCTCCCTTAGTCATGCTGCAATAGACGTAGGCTGTCGGGGAATTCCCATGATGCATTGAGTTTTTCCTTTCCAGTCACCTTTCTCACTCACTATGTGTTAATAGACCTCTCTGCATCGAATCATACCTGCTATTTTTTTATTTATGTTTTTTTCCGCCTGTCCCATTTGGTTCTTTTGCCATCAGAATTATTGTCTAAAGGCAAAGAAAGATACCTGTCAAAAGAAAATTGTACATAGTGTGATCAGCTACATGAAATGTGTTTTCATTGATCACTAAGCAATCCACATGTCTACGTGACTTTTTACATGAAATCTTGTGTGATAAACAACTAACAGCTTCCTCTTTTCTAAGAACATACAGATTTAGAAAAGGGGAACCTTAGCTCTGAGTTCTTAGAATAACTTTGTTATCTTTGTACACACACAAGCTTGTATAAATAAAGAACGCAGAGAGTGACAGAGCGCGAGTCCGTGAGTGCCTCTTGTGAGTGAGCGCTCTGTGACTTGCCCTCGAGAGTAAAGACAACTGCAGTGTTTGTGTTTTCTAACTCAGGTGTCTCAGCTGAAGAATTGTGGGGTGATTCTTAGAAATCCCCTGTCAATGCAAAACGGATTTACTTTACCAAATGGACCACCATGGAGCGCCAGGACTGCCATAATGAATTAATTAAATACACCATTAAATAATTAATTAAATGTGGCAATAATTAATTAAAATTGGAATTAATTAATTAAATAAATAGTTATGACACATGTAATTAATTAATTATTGACACATTTAATTAATTATTTATGTATTTCACATTTTAATTAATTATTGACACATTTAATTAATTATTTAATGATGTATTTATTTATTTCATTTTGGCAGTCCTGGCGCCTGGCTCTCATCTTGAAATAATTTTATCTGTCAGCCTCACCCATCAAACTCAGGGGGCGGGGTTAATGCTGCCCATGCAGCTTCTCTAACATTTGATTGGTTGCCATGCAAAGTAAGTCAAAACAGGTCGATCCTAGATAATCGATTGCTTGTGTAGACTTGGGGCAGCCAGGTATCCCAGAATGCAGATCAAATCACAGGCAGCAATGGTGGTGGTGTAGTTTTAAAATACCCTGTTTTTCTGTCACCAACTACACTTTTAACAGTGTTTTAGCCGCGAATGTCGCGCCGTATGTCTGGTCAGGTTGTCAACATAGAACATGTTTGCAAAAGTGCTTAGATGTTTTCAGAGATTTCACTAGCTCTGCTAACAATTAGCATGCAGAGTGCACCGAGGGGGTTACGTTAACCGGTTTGTTTACATATTCCACTCTCCGTGTTCCACATGTTGCATTCGCAGATTCTCATTTTCACCGAACGATCGTCTCTTTCCGCCAGGTCTTGTGTCTCTGTGCTTCTGTAACATAAAGAACGAGCTGACATTTTTCTCACGAAACCAGCGATCAGCTCAACAGACCCTCAGTTTACCTGCATGCATCCTCCTCCTCATCTGTCAGCTGTTTAACACCTGCTGCTAATTCAAGAAACACGCCTAGGTTACCTGGTGATAGTCACAGTTTAATTGGGCAGCCGGTGCTCGATATAAAGCAATGTCAGCGCATTTTTCTGCACAAGATAAGTAAATATAGTGTTTTCCCCGAGCGCAGAGCTGCTGGAGCTTGTTTCCTTACAGAGCACTTTATAGGCGAACCAGCTTCATCAGCGGCTGATGTCCAATCACCGGCACACAGCTTTGAAACCTCACCTTAGTTTTAGCTCTCAGTGGTTAAACGCTGGACTTCATTCACTCAGGTTCTGTCTGTCGGGTCACGTTTACTTCGCTGTTTTATTTACAACTGAGCAAATCGGTTTGGCTGAGGTTAAAGTTACGTCTCATAACTGCATAGTTTCACAGACGTTTAATGGTTCACTGGCACATGTGTTAGACTGAACTATTCGCTTTTCTTTATCTGGTGTGTTTTGGATTTAACAGTGAATTTTGAGATTAAACTGACTTTTAAAATGTTTTTATACAAAGAGGAAAGAGAAGGCGCATTTCCACCGAGAGAAGCAGAGTTTGCGACAGCGTTTCATCATGAAGTCTGCAACCTGGACAGAAATATTATATCATCTGTTTTTTAATAGTTATTCAACTGTATTCTAAGCACCAGCTGTCTGTTAGAATGTGATTTTTTTTCTCTCTCTGTTGGTATAAAAAATGCGCAGGAAAATCTGACGTGCATGGCAAACTTCACCGACGATATTTAGGGATGAATAAACACACATCAAACATAAATGAACCATTTGCCTGTCTCCATAATTGAGAGCATTTTCTCTTCTTATGTCAACACTCTCTCTCTCTTTTTTTTTTGCTTTTTCGGTCATGTTATGTTTACCTGTCAAAGGCTTGTTACAAACTATGAAACACATCGTGCAGACTTATGGATGTTAGAAGAAAACTAATACTGCTCATGAAGGAGACTAAAGGCAGGAAGGTGTCCTTTAAAACTAAACATGTTAATAGAACCTCCCTATTTATATCATAGTTTATGATATAGCACGTGTATTTCAGTAATAGCCTGCTGATTTCAGTGTAGTGGTGAACAGTCGCACAGCTCACGTAGGCGTTATCTGTGATACTCCTTAACTATAATTTATCCAAGTTAACTTCAGTTAACCATTCAGACAGTTCTTTTGCAATGAAAAACATAAACACCCATGCTGCCGGTAGGTTTCCTCAGTGCCAGCTGTTAACATTATAGCTGCTTATGCAGTAACCATGGAAACCACGGACTCTGAGTGGCTGGATCGACGGAGGTCAGACAACAATTTTACATGTATGATCTTAAAACAGGACACAGCCACTATATGTGCTGGCCTCATATCAAATGTGAAGGCAGACTGAGTCTATGTTTGACGTTTTTTATATCTAATCTTCCTTTTCAAACATTTAAACAGCAGCGAGTCTGCAGCTGAGGGAATACAAACTCAAATTGTCGGAACAGGTTTGATCGTTTCTTGGATTCATTTGGTGATTTATTAAATGTATAACTGTTATTCTAATCGGCTGCTGGGTCTCTTACACTTTTCTTTATGCTGTATATTTTCACGTCTCTGGAATAGTTGGCAGTTAGATAGTCAGCTGGGAAACTCTGTGTTAACTCATGGAGCTGAGGATATCGTGGATATGCTGACCTCGCTCCGTGGTGTACAGGGCCGTTTACCCTCATGATTAATATTCACTATACAAATATTAGCCGAACATCACAAAGTCTGTATGTGTTTCATAGTGTCGAACAACCTTTGTGCAGTTAAAGCCATCAGTTACTACATGACAGAAACACCAACGTTATCTTAGACAAAGGAGCTTGCAAAGAAAAGCGTCTGGACTTCTTTAAGTTGCTTGAAGACGTTTCACCTCTCATCCGAGAAGCTTCTTCAGTTCTAAGGTCAAATGGTGGAGAGTCCCAGATATAAACCTAGTGGGAGTTTCCCCCCACAGAGGGACAAATTGACCCCCTGATGATCCTCTAATCGCCTGAGCCAAGGTGTGAAACTGGGCGTGGGTCCAAATCAGCCAGAGTTTCGGGTGTGTTCATTGTGAAACCTGGCCCCACCTTATCATGCGAATTCCTGAGGTCAGATGGCCCAGGATGTGAGTGGGCGTTAAGGCGTCTGGGAAGGGATCTCAAAACTGGATTATAGATGGCAGAGAGTTGGTGTCGTAAACCCCCGCCTCTGTTCAAAGATGGTCGCTCACAATGGACATAGATGGCTTCTTTCACTCCTCTTTCAAACCATCTGTCCTCTCTGTCCAAAATGTGAACATTGGCATCCTCAAAAGAGTGTCCTTTATCTTTAAGATGCAGATGGACTGCTGAGTCTTGTCCTGTGGAGGTGGCTCTTCTGTGTTGTGCCATGCGCTTGTGAAGTGGCTGTTTGGTCTCTCCAATGTAGAGGTCTGAGCATTCCTCGCTGCACTGTACAGCATACACCACATTGTTAAGTTTGTGTCTTGGCGTTTTGTCTTTCGGGTGAACCAGTTTCTGTCTGAGCGTGTTGCTGGGTCTGAAATACACTGGGATGTCATGCTTGGAGAAAACTCTCCTGAGTTTCTCTGATACACCGGCTACATAGGGGATGACAATGTTGTTGCGTCTGTCCTTCTTATCCTCCCTCACTGGTGTCTGGTCTTCTTTTCTGTGCCTCTTTGCTGACTTTAAGAATGCCCATTTAGGATAGCCGCACGTTTTGAGTGCTTCCTTTACATGTGTGTGTTCCTTCTTTTTTCCTTCAGGCTTAGAGGGAACATGTTCTGCCCGGTGGTGTAAGGTCCTAATTACTCCAAGTTTGTGTTCCAAAGGGTGATGGGAGTCAAAGAGGAGGTACTGGTCCGTGTGTGTTGGCTTCCGGTAAACTTCGATGTTGAGTTTGCCGTTCTCTTCAATGTGCACGGCGCAGTCCAGGAACGGCAAACAGTTGTCCTTTGTGTCTTCCCTGGTGAACTTGATGTTTTTATCCACAGCGTTAATGTGCGCAGTGAAGGATTCCACTTCTTGTGTCTTGATTTTGACCCAGGTGTCGTCCACATATCTGTACCAGTGGCTTGGTACTCTTCCTTTGAAAGAGCCAAGAGCCTTCCTTTCCACTTCCTCCATGTAAAGGTTGGCTACAATAGGTGACACGGGGGAGCCCATGGCACAGCCATGTTTCTGTCTGTAAAAGCCTTCGTTGTACTTGAAATATGTAGTGGTGAGGCAGAGGTCTAACAGTGTGCAGATCTGATCGGGTGTGAAGTTGGTCCTGTCCTCCAAGGAGCTGTCTTCTTGTAGTCGTTTTCTGACAGTCTCCACGGCCTCCGTGGTGGGTATGCAAGTGAAACGAGAGACTACATCAAAGGACACCATGGTTTCATCTGGATCCAGGGTAAGTTTCTGGACCTTGTCGGTGAAGTCGGTGGAGTTCTTGATGTGGTGTGGGGTGTTCCCCACGAGAGGCGCAAGGATGGTAGCAAGGTGTTTAGCAATGTTGTAAGTGGCTGAGTTTATGCTACTGACTATGGGTCTGAGTGGGACAGCTTCCTTGTGGATCTTAGGAAGTCCATAGATGCAGGGTATGGCATCCCCTGGGTAAAGGTGATATGTAAGGCGGTCAATAATTTTGTCCTTTTCAAAGTCCTGAAGGCAAGCTATAACTTTCTTTTTGTAGCTGCTTGTGGGGTCTCGCTTCAGGGCTTCGTAGGTATTGTTGTCACTGAGGAGGGTAGTGATCTTTGTATGGTAATCTGTAGTGTTTAGGACCACGGTGCATCTTCCCTTATCAGCTGGTAAAACAGTGATGTTGTGGTCTTTGCTCAGGGAAGCGACGGCCTTCTTTTCCTGTATTGTGAGGTTGGATGGAGGGACTTTGGCACTGGAGAGCGTGGCTGAGACTTTCATCCTGATTTGCTCTGCTGTCTGTGATAATTTATTAATCCGTATGGCAGATTCTGTGGCTGTGATGAGGTCCACTATGGGCAACTGTTGTGGAGAAATGGCAAAATTGAGTCCTTTGGCTAATACTCTCTTTTCAGGTTCAGTGAGAATCCTGTCTGAAAAGTTCTTGTCTTCTGAAAAGTTCCTGTCTTCAAGCAACTTAAAGAAGTCCAGACGCTTTTCTTTGCAAGCTCCTTTGACTACGATGACCTGGATGACTGAGAACCTTCACAGACACCAACGTTATCTCTTTTATGCGTTTATACACAGCGTGACGCTGATTACTGAACAAAAACCCAAAGATCAGATGTTAAACAGATTTATTTGCTCTCTCTCCTCTTTAAACATGTTTTTAATGTTAGTTATAATTCAGAATTGGCGACTGAAACACATAGGACACATAAGAACATCAGGAAATAAAACACCGATAAATATAACCTCAGTAAAAGAAGTCAGCGGGGGTTACTACAGCTGTGTACCGGGGCCTGCGCTTTGTCGGTGGGATTGCTTGCGAGGCGAGCGGGTCTATCCCACGCTTTGCCGTGAGACTGGGCAGACATCTCCGAAATCATCGAAGCACTTTTGCAAAGAGGCTGTATCTTGACAAACCGACCAGACACATGAAGATTAAACCACTACATTCTCGGCTAAAAAAATATTAAAACGGTATTTGGTGACACACAAACAGGGTTTTTCAAAGTTCAGTTCTGTTAGCTTCCACATGCCGGTTGTTGTGTGCTAGAAACAATGGCCACCAGGCCAAAGCAATGGTTTTGACTCGATCAGCATTAACCCCGCCCCCTGAGTTTGATGGGTGAGGCTGACAGATAAAATTATTTCGAGATGAGAGCCAGGCGCCAGGACTGCCAAAATGAAATAAATAAATATATCATTAAATAATTAATTAAATGTGTCAATAATTAATTAAAATGTGAAATACATAAATAATTAATTAAATGTGTCAATAATTAATTAATTACATGTGTCATAACTATTTATTTAATTAATTAATTCCAATTTTAATTAATTATTGCCACATTTAATTAATTATTTAATGGTGTATTTAATTAATTCATTATGGCAGTCCTGGCGCTCCATACCCGGCCTTGCCGTATTGGTCTACTTGATTCACCTTTACTCTTATTGTTTATTTTATTTTGCTTTCACTTGCTACACACGGGACAGACATGACTGGGGGAAAGAAAAGGGAGACAGAAAGAAGGAAAGAAAAACAGCGGGAAAGAAGGACGGTGGTAAAGGGCAAAAAACAAAAACCAACAAAACAACAAACAGACAACCTGTATCACCTGTAGCACCTATTAAAAAAGAAAAAAGAGAAAACAAGCAAAAAAAGAGAGCAATATAATAAACAACATCATCGCGATGATCTATGTGATTATAACAGTAAACACAAAATTTTGAATATTAGTGTGCAGCACGTGGGATCGACAGCGCACAGTGTACTTTGAGGTAGGAGCCAAAAAGGGTGTAGTTTGTGTCTGTCAGCACCCGTGTGTACACCTGTGAGCATGAGCGCGCTTGTATTTAAAAGGTTCCTTCATGTAATGATCTGCTAGAGGGTGTGGGGGACCATAGCCCCGTCCTCCAGGGCATGAAGCAGATATGGAGGAGAGCCAGGCTCCACACATCCAGAGACCCTCAGAGCACAAGAGACTAAGGAAGACCAACGGAGGGACAACCGTGCACTCTCCCGGAAAGAGCTGAGGAGAGCCCCAGATGAGGGGTCACTCAGCAGCCGCGGAGCAGAAGCCAGGGGGGTTGCAGTGATGTGCCCATGAGCTCCGCCGGCAGCCAGCTGTGCCAGAGTAACTGAGCCCCAGGCCAAGAGGCTGAGGGCACCCCACCCCCGAAGGGGTCAGAGCAAGCCCCAGGCTTCAGGCCCTGACAAGCAGCCACCAGGAGTGAGCCAGTGCGTACCTGGACGCCCATCCCCGGACACAAAGAACCACCAATGCACCGATGTCTGAGGGCGTCTGCTACTGGCAGGGGGAGAGGTCCGGGGAGATAGGCCTCCATACCTTGGAGGGCCTGAGATGTCCCTCGAGAGGTGGCGTCTGATACCAGACCTGACATATAGACACAGACATACAGGCACACACAGATACAAACATCCATTCCCACCCTCATGCTCTAATATGCGATTACTCAGCACTCACCCAAAGTGGAGACAGACATAAATAGACACTGTACACACAATCACACTCCCCAAGCGTACTCTATACCCCAGGTCTAGGTACCCTTGCCCTTGGACGGGGAAACTGCACCCAGACCCAGGTAGTGTTACCCTCTTCCCTGGGGTGGAGAGAAGCAGACCGCCCGACTCTGCAGCAGCAGGGAGGCCTCACATATCAGACCCCAATCGGACGGCCAACTCCTCCTCCCAGCCCCCCCGCCCCAACAGGCAACAGAGAACGGGGGTGTATGAAGACTCTAAACCTCCCTCCGCCCGCTCATTGTAGAGTTGATGCATGTGTGTTCTAAGGTGCATTTAAAACCCAGGAGGCCATGGAGCTACCTGCCAAAGAGCAGCAGGTAAGCACATAGCCCCTCCTGATAGCCCTCAATGTATACGTGTATTTAAAATTGAGAGGTGGGCAACGACGCCAGGGGTGAGGTTGTACACCCTGATGGTCCTCTGGATGCCATGTAGCGTGCCCACCCCCAAGATCCTATATGTATGTGTTATGAAAGTGTGAGTAATGTGAATGTCTGAGATAAAATTGAGGCACAGGCAGCCAGAAGGGGACAGAGGGGGGATGCCTCCCCTGCACCCTGGTGACACACCTTTACCCCAAGGCCCTTCATGTTTGGGTGATTGTGGTGGAGCGGGAAGAGGGAGCCAGCTGGAGATGGGGAGGAAAGGAATGGAGGGGCAAGTGTCCCCCTCCCTGGGGCCAGCTTCCTCGCTGACCCCAGTAGGCACCCCCATACTCTGCAACCCACCAGGGCAAGGGGGCCCAGGCCGGATGGAGCTGCTGTCTTGTCTTGTGTCATCTTTTATTTTCGTGGGACTGTTTTTATTAAGTGGGCTTGCCTTTTCCTTTTGGTTCGCCTGGTTTTATTCGATTTTATTCTGGACTGCTGCTTGCACCCACGCGTCTGTGATCGGGCTAGAGCGATCCTCTTCCCGAGTGTTGTGCTGGGAAGTTTAAACCACCTCAGTTGCCGGTTCCAGTCTGTGGGGAGCCAGACGGGCCTGTGATCGATGCTTGGACAATTACAACCAGTGAACGTAGGACGTGTCAGGGACCCTGAGAACCAAATAGAGTTGATATAATTGTCCGGTGTATTGGTTTGACAGTGTGAGCAGTTGTTGGTAGACTTATAACCCATCTTGAACATCCGATGACCTGTATAGTGCACTCTATGTAGTATTTTGTATTGAATTAATTGAAGACTGGGATTTCTAATTAAATGAAAGGTTTTTATGCATATCTGAGACCAGAAGTTTTGGTCTAAGTTAACTGATAAATCCGCTTCCCATTTTGCAATAGGAAGTGATATTGATTCATCTGTTTTAGAAAGCATTCTGTATATTTTGGAAAATAATTTTGGGGTTTTAAGAGTAAGAAATTGTACCACACTTGATGGTGTTTGTAGTTCAACTTGACCGAGTTTAAATTTCTTTTTTACTATGGATTTAATTTGTTGATATTCTAAAGATCTTTTCTTGTTGATCCCATATTGTGTAACTAGTCTGTCAAATGGAATAAATTCTGTTCCTTCTAATATATGTTCTAAGTATTTGATTCCTTTACAACTCCAATCTGGAAAGTTTATCATATTATTGTTTTTTAATATGTCAGGGTTGTTCCAGAAAGGTGTACGTTTGCATGGGATTAATGATGAATCCATCAATTTTAGAAATTTCCACCATGCTGTCAGAGAAGAGCTGATACTGACTCTTTTAAAGCATTCATGTCGTTGGATGTTTGAGCTGATAAATGGTAAGTCTGAAATCTCTAGATTATTACAAAGTGCTTGTTCTACATCTAGCCAAGGTTCGTCTAAGAAGGTATGTTTTAGCCATCCTGAGATAAATTGAAGCCTGTTGGCTAAGAAGTAGTGCTGAAAGTTAGGCAGTTCTAATCCTCCTTTATCCTTGGTCTTTTGTAGTGTTTTTAAGCTTATACATGGGGGTTTGTCTTTCCAAAGGAATTTGGACATATATGAATCTAGAGAGCTGAACCAATGTTTTGGCGGTTTAGTTGGGATCATTGAAAATAAATAATTTATTTTTGGTAAGACCATCATTTTTATAGCGGCAACCCTTCCCATGATTTATATGGGTAAACATTTCTGGGCGCTGATGAAGTGTCGGCGATTGCGTCTCAGGAGTTGACCATCACCTGTTTTGTGTATCACCATGTGATAGCTGCGTGGGGTCTCTGCTGGTTTGACAATAGTGGCTGGCTGCCATGTCCCATCTTCTTGTTGATAGCGTATTAGTGCGCCAGCCTGCGGTGTCGGCAGGGGTCGGGCGGATGTGTCATAATGTCTTTTCTGACGGAGTTGACATTCCTCCCGTCTTTCTTGCACAAGGCTTTGTGGGGTGACCTGAGGGCGGAGCTGTGTAGTTGTTGAGGGCAAAATGGAGCGCAATCTACGGCTCATGAGAATTTGGGCTGGGGATTTAAGGCCATCAACAGGTGTGTTCCTGTACTCCAGCAAGCTCAAGTAGGGATCCATCTTGTCCTGTTTTGCTTTTGTCAGAATACGTTTTGCAGTTTGGACAGTCTTTTCAGCTAAGCCGTTGTTCTGGGGGTAACGTGGGCTTGATGTAATATGCTGAGAATCCCCAGTACTCTGCAAAACGTCTGAACTCTTGTGAGCTGTAACATGGTCTGTTGTCGCTTATGACTTTCTTCGGAATGCCATGTCTGGAGAATGTGGCTTTCATCTTGTGAATCACAGCTGCTGTGGTGATGTTTGGCAGGCGCTCGAGTTCAAAGTATCTGCTTAAGTAGTCACAAATGACAATGTAGTTTTCAGAGTTCCATGAGAACAAATCGGTCCCCACAGTTTGCCATGGGTTCTCTGGGATTTCTTGAGACAGCATGGGCTCTTTTTGGTTCGAGCTGCGATGCGTTTGGCAGATGTCACATTTCATAACTGTCTGTTCAATCTGTTTGCTCATGCCTGGCCAGAACATTATGTCTCGTGCCCTGTGTTTGCTGTTTTCGACTCCAAAATGTCCAGTGTGTATTCGTTGCAGCATGTCTTTTCTCAGTGAGTGCGGAATTATTATTCTTTCACCTTTCAGGAGAAGTCCATCTACCTCAGGGATTTCATCACGATGGTTCCAGTACTCACTGACAAGTTCTGGGCACTTTTTGCGTGTCTCTGGCCAGCCTGACCGGATGATGCGTTTGAGGGTGGAGAGTTGTTCATCTTGGGCTGTGGCAGTTTTGATGCATTCCAGTTTCTCTGTGCTCACTGGTGCTGTCCGGATGATTGTGTGCACTTGTGTTTCCATTTCCTCACTTAGTGAGCTGTCACTGTCGTCTATTGACTTTCTTGATAGCGTGTCTGCTACTGGGATCTCTTTTCCAGGCCTGTGGACAAGTGTTATGCTGTACTTCTGAAGAGCAAGCAGCATACGTTGTAGTCGAGGCGGTGCCAAGGCTAGCGGTTTGCGTAGTATACTTTCCAGTGGCTTGTGATCCGACTCAACTGTAATATGATGTCCGTAGATGTAGTCATGAAATCTTTTACAGCCATAGAGGACGGCGTAGTTTTGCTCTGTTTTGTTAAGCAGTTTTGAAGCGTATGTGACCGGCCTTCCTTCTTGCATGACTGTTGCACCTAGTCCATTTTTAGATGCGTCTAATTGTAGAGTTACTTCCTTTTGAGGGTTGAAATATGCAAGCACTGGCCCTGGTTCGGCAGTAAGGGTGTCTTTGATTTGCTGGAAAGCACGCGCATGTTCTTCTTCCCATTTGAACGGCATGTCTTGGTGCAGCAGCAGTCTGAGTGGTGCGCTCATTTCTGCCAAGTTTGGGGCG
The DNA here is from genome assembly GCF_057382095.1 of Aulonocara sp. 'chitande type north' Nkhata Bay. Taxonomy (NCBI): domain Eukaryota; kingdom Metazoa; phylum Chordata; class Actinopteri; order Cichliformes; family Cichlidae; genus Aulonocara; species Aulonocara sp. 'chitande type north' Nkhata Bay. The sequence continues at coordinate 912,405 of NC_141354.1, forward strand.
AATCTGGCGAGATAATTCACCATGCCAAGGATTGTTTCCAGCTCTGCAGCATTTTCTGGAGGTTTCATGTTTTTGATGGCTTTTACCTTGAGTGGGTCTGGTTTCAGCCCGTTGGTTGTGAGCTTATGTCCGAAAAAACTCAACTCTGTAACACAGATGCGGCACTTTTCTGGATTGAGTTTTAAACCTTTCTCTCTTGTGCGGTTGAGCATGGCTTTGAGGTTCTTGTCGTGTTTCTCTTTTGTTTTTCCGAACACAATGATGTCGTCAACGATGCCTGCCACACCTTCCAGGCCTTCATATGTCTCATCAATCCTCCTCTGGAACTCATCTTGAGCAGACACAATGCCAAAGGGGAGTCTGAGGAAACGGTATCTGCCGAAGATTGTGTTGAAAGTAGTCAAAAAGGATGACTCTTCACTTAGCTTGATGGCCCAATAGCCGGAACGTGCGTCGAGGATGCTGAAAAAGTTTGCACCTGTAAGCTTGTGTGTCACATCCTCAAGAGTGGGGAGTGGATAATGTGGTCTCATTATGGCTTTATTTAGAGGTCTTGGGTCCAGGCTCAGCCGGAGTTTGGGTCTTTTCGGGTTCTCACAGATTACCAGAGCATTGACCCATTTGGTGGGCTCTGTGACTTTTTCGATAATCTTGTCTCTTTCCATATTGTCCAGATCTGAATTGACCCGATCTTCGAGGGCAAAGGGCACTCTTCTTGGTGGGCACACAACTGGTGCGACAGTCGGGTCCACGGTGAAATTGCACTCACCTTGGAATTCCCCAATGCCTTTGAAAACATCAGAATATTCGCTCATGATGTCTGGTGCTTCGGTGGGCTGCCCTGCTTCCATGCTCTCCGTTACTGCGTACACAACCTTAATGAGTCCGAGGGCTTTGCATGCTCTGAAGCCTAATATTGGTGGGCCGGTGCAGTCAACAACATGAAACGTCTGTTCTGATTTTCGGTCTTTGTATCTGCTAATCAACTCACAGTGTCCGTTGACTTTGAGTGGGTGGCCCCCATAGCCAAACAGTTTGTCCTTGTCCTCCCTGAGTGGAGTTTGTAGCATTTGGAAAGTGTTGGCTGGTATGATGTTCGCTTGTGCTCCAGTGTCCAACTTGAACGTGAGTTTTATCTTATTTGGTCCCAGTAGTATGTCTGCAAACAGACTGTCTCCATTATCCTCTGCAGCTATGGTGTCTATGAACAGCTCTGGCTCTGAATCGTTAGCCTCTAGTACAGTGTGCACCTCTCTGTGTCCTGTTTTTCTTTCCACGTTGCTCTTAGATCTGCATACTTTTGCAAAGTGGTTGAATTTATTGCATTTCAGACACTGCTTTCCTTTGGCTGGGCAATCAGTTCGTTTGTCGTGATTCCTCCCACATGCCATGCAGGCTTTGTTTTGGTGTCTGAAACTTTCACTTGCTTTGCTGGTTCGTGGTAAGTTTTGTGGTTTTGCGCCTTTGCGACGTATGGCATGCACTTCATGGTTGTCGTTAGTCATAGCTTTTAGCTGTGACTGTGCTAGCTCATAGGAACGGGCTATGTCTATAGCTTTCTCTAGCGTAAGAGTCCGTCCTTGGCTAAGTAGCTTCTCTCTGACGTGAGGAGAGTTGGTTCCAAAAACTATTCTGTCTCTGACCATTTCTTCACTTTTTTCATAATCACAGTCTTTAACAAGGAGTTTTAGCTCTGTGACGAAGTGCTCAAAAGACTCACCGCTGTCTTGCATTTTTTCGTGGAATTTGTATCTGGCGAATATAGGGTTAGCTTTCGGCGTGAGGTACGTTGTGAAGCCGTTGTAATACGTTAGCTTAGCTTCGTCTTCTGTTAGGTTCCACGTATTACTTATATCTCGTCCTTTGTCTCCGATCCACAAAAGTAGAAAGCTGCACTTTTGTTCCTCTGACTTGTCTTTGAGTGGTCCAGAAAACATTAGCTCCACATGCTGTTTGAAGCGGCGCCAGGCGTCGGGTAGATTGGACGAGTCCCAGTCCATTCTCGGGGCTGGTACACCATAGGCTTCCATTTTCTTCCTCTTTTTTATTTATATATTTGTTTTTTCGAGTGGGTCCGCTGAGGAGTTACTCACTCTGACACCATGTTGTGTCTTCACTGCTTATGAAGAAATCGCCTCGGAACTGTCATACAGGTTCTTTTATTCCGTAGATATAGAAAAACGTATCCACACACTGTAAACTGCTAAGCTAGCACATGAACACACAACCGGCGTACCTATCTACTTCAGGTGATTTTCAAAATAAGAGTTCGAACATTACAGAGTTTATCAATGCAATTACACCAGAGAGATTGGTTTGAGTTTTGGAGAAAAAGTAACACATCATCCGCATAAAGGCTGATTTTATGTTCCATGTTCTTGCATTTTATGCCCTTAATTACTGTATTCTGTCTAATTGCTGCTGCTAGTGGTTCAATAAAAATTGCAAACAGTGTAGGGGAAAGTGGGCATCCCTGCCTGGTGCCCCTCAGGAGACAGAAGCTGGAGGATGTTTGGTCATTTGTTTTGACGCAAACTGTTGGGGAATTGTATAATATTTTTAACCAGTTAATGAAAGAGGTTCCAAAACCAAATTTGTGTAACGTTGCAAATAGAAATTTCCAGTTAACTCTGTCAAATGCTTTTTCTGCATTTAAAGAAAATATTGTAGCTTCTTTGTTTTTACTGTATGAGTAGTCTATCAAATTAAGTAATCTACGTGTATTTGTTGATGAGTGCCTACCTTTTATGAAACCAGTTTGGTCAGGATGAATTAAGAGGGGGGTTATTTTCTCCAGTCTCTTTGAGAGAGCTTTGCAGATTATTTTAAGGTCTACATTTATAAGGACTAATGGACGATAGCTTGAGGGATATAGAAGGTCTTTGCCTGGTTTTAGCAGGAGATTAATGTTTGCAGAATTCATATTTGGTGGAAGTCTGCCCTTTTCTTTGATTTTCTACAATGTTCTGTAAAAGCTGGTGCTTTTGTTGTCCAGAATTCTTTGTAGAATGTTTCTGCAGGAAAGCCGTCTGGACCTGGAGCCTTATTATTGGGCATACTTATCGGGGCTTCCTGGAGTTCACCTGGCGTCAGTGGCAAATCCAGCGGCATTACTTGAGTGTCTAATAATTTTGGAACAGTTATGTTGTCCAAAAACTGATCATTTTCATTTTTAGATGGGTTTATTTGTGGTGAAAACAACGTTTTATAGAAATCCCTGAAAATGTTGTTTATTTTTTTCGGGTCATATATTGTGTTCCCAGATAAATCTTGAACAGCACATATAGTTGTTTTTTATTTATTTTTTCTTAGCTGGTTCGCTAGAAATTGACTGGATTTATTACCATATTCATAATTTTGTAAGCGTAGTCTTTGTACTAAGAATTTTGTTTTTTTTAATTAATTATCTCATTTAATTCTAGTTTTGTTTTGTGTATTTTGCTCTATGTTTCCTGATCTTGGTGTGACACATAGCCTTCTTCTAGGGATTTAAAGTTTTTTTTTTTAAATCCTGAATATTTTTGTTTTCTTCTTTCTTTTTATGTGATGAGAAAGAAATTATTTTACCTCTCATCACAGCTTTCCCTGCTTCCCATAGAACAGAAGCTGATGTTCCGGGAGTGTCATTAACGTTTAAATATAGAGTCCATTCTTTTTTTTAAATATTTAGTCTATATATATATATAGACTAAATGACATTTTTGCCCTGAAAGAAAGTGATGTTGGCTTGACACACTTGGTAGAGCACGTCATTGAGACCAGGGATGCCCAGCCTATTAAAGTGCGCCCCCGCCGCCTGCCCCTGGCTCATCAGGAGGCTGCTGACAGAGAGTTGTGTGAAATGATGAAGGCGGGCATCATAGAGCCATCCGATAGCCTGTGGGCCTCCGCTGTGGTGATGGTGCCTAAGAAAAAAAGCCCAAGGATGCGTTTCTGTGTGGACTACAGACCACTCAACAAAGTGACGAAAAAGGACTCTTACCCCCTTCCCAGGATTGATGAGTCTCTCGATTTAGTAGCCGGATCCTCCTGGTTCTCCACCCTGGACCTGCGGAGTGGCTACTGGCAGGTGCCACTGTCCCCTGAATCCAGACCGAAGACAGCCTTCTGCACTAACAGGGGACTATGGCAGTTCAAAGTCCTGAGCTTTGGTCTTTGCAACGCTCCTGCTACCTTCGAGAGGCTTATGGACAGTGTGCTGGCTGGCGTCCCACGGCAACGGTGTCTGGTTTACCTGGATGATCTTCTAGTACACGGGAGCTCCTTTGATGCTGCCCTGGATGCCCTGAGACAAGTGTTGGGGAGGGTGGCGGCTGCAGGCCTGAAGCTGCACCCCAACAAGTGCCACTTCATGAGGAGGGAAGTGGAGTTTCTGGGCCACAAGCTGGGTCATGAGGGCATCAGCACTTTGGAGGAAAAAATTCACACCATTACTGAGTGGCCCACACCAGCGGACCAGAAACAGCTCAAAAGCTTCCTAGGACTGGCGTCTTATTACAGGAGGTTTGTGAAGGGCTTTTCCTCTATAGCTGCACCACTCTTCCGCCTACTGCAGAAGGACCGTGACTTCATCTGGACCCAGGACTGTCAGCAGGCATTCAACACCCTCCGCAGATCGCTGACAGAGTCCCCAGTCCTCGCCCCCCCTGACCCCTCCCTGCCTTTTGTCCTGGACACTGACACAAGTAATGTGGGGCTGGGAGCTGTGTTGTCGCAGGTTGGGCCGGAAGGTGAGAAGGTGGTGGCGTACTTCAGCCGGGTCCTGAAAAGGAGTGAGCGGCGCTATTGTGTCACACGACGAGAGCTGCTGGCCGTGGTGGCAGGGGTGAGACACTTTAAGTACTACCTGTGTGGCACATCATTTGTTATCAGAACTGATCATGCTGCCCTCCAGTGGCTGATGTCTTTCAGGGAGCCAGAGGGACAGGTGGCTCGCTGGCTGAGGAGCTCCAAGCCTTCAATTTCACTGTGGAGCACAGAGCAGGGACGCACCATTCTAATGCAGACGCCTTCTCTCGCCGCCCATGTGCTGCAGCTGGCTGCCGTTACTGTGAGAAGCGAGAGGAGATAGAGCGGGAACTCACAACAATAGACAGAGTAACACAGCTCGCCTGCAGGGCTCGTCTGGTGGTGGATGCAGCGGAGTGGAGGGCACGGCAGGAACAAGACACTGACCTGCTGCCAGTCCTGCAGTGGCTGGAGAGGGAGGAGCAACCCCTTTGGGATGAGGTCACTGGGTTTTCCATCTGTACCAGGGGGCTGTGGGCCAAGTTTGCCGCTCTCAGGCTGAAGGAGGGGGTGTTGGAGCGTGCCTGGAAGGATCCTGCCACAGGGGATGAGAGGTGGCAGGTTGTGGTGCCAAGGTCGCTGAGGTCAGCTGTGCTGGAAGCCTGCCATGGGAGCACTGGCTCCGGCCACTTTGGGGTCTCCAAGACCCTCCGCCGCCTCTGCCAGGGCTACTACTGGGGTCAGCAGTGGAGGGATGTGGAGGACTTTTGCCGCAGCTGTGATGCATGTTCCTCGCACAAAGGGCCACAGGACCAGTCCCGGGCTCAGCTTCAGCAGCAACCAGCAGGAGCTCCAATGGAGCGAGTAGCTGTGGACGTCATGGGCCCATTTCCTCATACAGACAGAGGAAACCGCTATGTTCTTGTGGCCATGGACTATTTTACCAAGTGGCCGGAAGCATATGCCATCCCAGATCAGGAGGCTGAGACTGTCGCTGATGTATTAGTGGAGGGGATGTTCAGCCGCTTTGGAACAGCAGAGACCCTCCACAGTGACCAGGGGCGTAACTTTGAGTCCAAGGTATTTGCTGCCATGTGTGAACGCCTTGGGATTAAGAAGACCCGCACCACCCCACTTCACCCCCAAAGCGATGGACTGGTGGAAACGTTTAACAGGACGCTGGCCCAGCAGCTAGCCATCCTTACCTCAGAACACCAACGGGACTGGGACTACCATCTTCCCCTTATCCTCATGGCCTACAGGTCGGCAGTGCAAGACTCCACCCAATGCACGCCTGCCCTGCTCATGTTAGGGAGAGAGCTGAGAACTCCTGCAGAGTTGGCTTTTGGGAAGCCCCCGGACGCGCCAGTGGCACCACCAGGCCGGGACTACGCAAGGAAGCTGCAGGACCGGCTGGATTCTGCACATTCCTACGCCCGGGAGCAGCTGGCAAAGGCAGGCCTGTGCCAAAAGAGGAATTATGACATCACCACTAAGGGGAGGCACTTCCATGCTGGGGAGCTGGTGTGGGTCTACAGCCCAAAGAGAAAGAAGGGACGGTGTCCTAAACTGGATAGCAGCTGGGTGGGGCCCTGCAGCGTCCTGGAGCGAGTGGGGGAAGTTGTTTACAGGGTGCAGTTGCCTCCTAGAGGGAGGAAAGTGGCAGTCCCTCCCCTCCTTCCCTGAGGGACGTGTACAGAGCTCCCATGACCCTGCACAGAGGGAGCCCCGGCCGGACCTGCGTTCCCCTCCCTCGGACTTTTCACCTCAAAGCCCCGAAGCTCCGTGTACACCACAGGAGGTCAAGGAGGGAACGTAGGCTACCACCCCGCCTCAGAGACAGTGTTGTTCCCTCGGGGACAAGGAACTTATTGCTGGGGGGGGCAGTGTAACGATGGTTAAATGTTATTTTACAGTGACATGTTGGTTATCTCTGCACACTGTTGTTATTTCTTTAAGATACATGTTTGGTTGTGCTGCAGGAAATAGGGAGTTAATGTGTGCAGGAAGGGGAGGGGGGTTCTGGTTGTGGTGGTTGTTGTGTGACTGTGCGGGGCCGAAGTGAAGTGTTGTACGAGGGCTCTCTCCCCAGAGTTAACGGCCCGTTTGCCTGTGTTGCCGAATAAACGGACAGACTGAGATCCAACCGTCTGGTTCTTGTGAATGTTACAATATTTTTAAAAAGTGTATTCCAAGTGTTACAGAGCCTATTTGCATGGCTTTTGAAGATGAAAAAGCTTTATCCCTTTGACCTGTCAATCCATCTGGAGCGTCAGTCACACACACAGGAATAGCATCAATGTGCATGCCTCATCCAGTAAGCAAAAGATTGAGAGAGCAGAGGGGAACACATAAAGATTCCTGCTGAGCTTTTCATGGTGCAATGAGGATTAAGCTGGAGAGAAAGGAGTACTGAGGGTTGTATACTGTATGTGTGAAAAAATATGTATGTTTATACCATACACAAGGTGTATCATAATTACAATTAAACATGATAATCACAGGGGGAAAATATATTGATTATTAAGATTATACACCTGTATTAGAATACAAACTAATCCACAATTCTTTTTAGAGGTATGTGAGAAGCTCTGTCGCTTTAGCTGATTACATCAGGGGTAAAGAAGTTCCCTCAGTGTCACCTGCTGCAGCTCCAGAGTTAATTTTTTTCTGTCTGTCTAAAGGACTGCAGTATTGCTCCTCTGAAGTGTGGATGGTGTTTTGGTTGCCTGCAGCTACTAAGTCGGCCATCTCTGAAGTGTGAAAGCCAGTCTTTAAAAGCACAGGATTGGAATTTTCTTTGGAGTTTTCCAAAGACTGCCACAGACTACAGGATTATGATAGCTAAAGGGTTGTTTTGCTACACTCTGACATAATGAAACAAGCTAAACAGCCACAGGCAAGGCACAGCACTGTGGTAAATCGAGCCAACTCCCCGCATGAAAACAGCTTGTATTTTGAGGTAACACTGCTGCAAAATCTGTTCTAAACTAGATTTTATTTGCAAAAGTACATTCTTCTGTTTAGTTTCACACCATCAGTTATAATGTACCTGTCTTATCAACACAACTCTACAGCTCTACAGCCCTATTTAAAAAAAAAACAAAAACAAAAAAACGTGTAAAGTATAATTAAGCAGAATTCAGTGACCTGGACAGAAGTCATGTAAAAGCTTGGATATAAAAGCTGAAACTGATAAATCTTTTTTTCTTTTTCTTTTTTAATATACGAATCAATTTGGCATTATCTTAGTTAGTCGGAAAACCTTTGTAATGCAACTAAATCGCATGGCAGGATGCTGTAAACGGACCAAACGTCAGAAGTCAGGAGAACAACTGAGAATACAACCATACAACCCAAAAAAAAGAAGAAAATAATAAATACCCCTTAAAACCCAAGTGTACATATTTAACCCAGTGTGACTCCAATGCAATAAGACAATCCTTAGCAATAATGTTCGTAGAAATTCAGACAAAGACCTGAGAAACATGACAAAATACAACAATGCAACCCATTCAATATTATTGTACTGTGAGATATGATATCAGATATGATAGTTATCTATTTAAGAAAGAGGGGGGGGGGGGGGCAGGAGGGGGAAGAGAATAAAGATATGATGCACCAATGCAGACCAGTTCATTGCTATTAAGAAGTTGGATATGGTTATTGTCCGTGAGAGGGGGGCAGAGAGTTCAGGAGCCTCACAGCCTGTGGATACAGGCTGTTGGCCAGTCTGGATGTTCTGGCCTGTATAGACCTGTACCTTCTCCCTGAGGGCAGCAGATGGAAAAGGTGGCGCGCAGGGTGATGTTGGTCCCGCAGGATACTGTGCACCCTCCTCAGACAGCGAGTGGGGAAGATATTACTGATCTCTGGCAGACTTGTTCCAATAATTCTGCCAGCTTCTTTCACCACCCGCTGGAGTGCTTGCTGATCGGCCTTGGTGCAGCTGGGGAACCACACTAGAAATCCATACGTCAGAACGCTGCTGATGGCACAGTTGTAGAAGTTCAACATCAGAGATCTGGGAATGTGTGCGCTCCGCAGTCTCCTCAGGTAGTAGAGGCGCTGTTGGGCCTTCCGTACAACTGAGGTGATATGGTTGCCCCAGGACAGGTCCTCGGTCACAGTTACCCCCAAGAATTTAAAACTGCTCACCCTCTCCACCGCCTCACTGCCAATGAAGAGAGGCAGATGGTTGTTATGACCCCTCTTCCGGAAATCTACAATGATCTCCTTGGTCTTTTTGGTGTTTAAGACCAAGTTATTGTCGTGGCACCATGACTCTAGTTATTGCACCTCTGTCCTATAGTTTGTCTCATCATTGTTGGATATAAGTCCGAGCACTGTAGTGTCATCTGCAAACTTAACAATGAGATTGGACGCGCAGGAGGAAATACAGTCATGGGTGAAGAGAGTGTATAGCAGAGGGCTCAGAACACACCCCTGAGGGGCACCGGTGTTGACCACAAGGGTGGAAGAGGTGTTCTTACCCACTCTGACACTCTGTCTACGGTTAGTGAGGAAGTCCACAATCCAGTTGCACAGAGAGGAGTTAAGTCCCAGTTGGTGGAGTTTGGGACGGAGTTTGTATGGCCGGATGGTATTAAAAGCCGAGCTGTAGTCTACAAAGAGGAGCCGTGCATAGGTGTCCCTGTGTTCCAAGTGCTTCAGTAATGTGTGCAGCACTGTGGCGATCGCATCCTCGGTTGACCGGTTCTCCCTGTATGCAAACTGGTGCGAGTCCAGGGATGGTGGAAAAGCAGCTCTGATGTGTTTAATGACCAGTCTCTCCAGGCATTTGGCGGGAATGGGGGTGAGTGCCACAGGTCTGAAATCGTTCAGACATGTGACATTTGACTGTTTTGGGATGGGAACGATGGTTGCTGCTTTGAAACAGGATGGTACCAGTGAACAGGACAACGAGGTGTTATATATAGAGGTGAAGACGTCCGCCAGGTCCGCAGCACAGTCTTTTAGCACCCGGCCCAGCACTCCATCCGGCCCGGCCGCCTTCCTGGTGTTAATGCTCCGGAACACACGCCTCAGCTCATGAGTGCTCAGGACCGGAGCAGGGTCGGTTGAGGGGAGAGGGGACAGGACAGGGTCGGTGTTCTCCCTGTCAAAACGGGCATAAAAGAGATTTAGATCCTCAGCCAGAGTAGAACTGTCGGCTGAGGGTGATGGTGTTCTTCTTTTGTAGTCCGTGATAGCCCTGATGCCCTCCCAGACCTGCCTTGGGTTTGTGTTGTTCTCAAACCTGGCCTCGATACGCCTCCTGTGCTGCTGCTTGGCAGTCTTGATGCCTCTTCTCAGGTTGGCCCTGGCAGCACTGTATGCCTCCTGGTCCCCGGATTTGAAAGCGTTGTTCCTTGTTCGAATAAGTTGTTGAACTCCGTGTGTCATCCAGGGTAGATTATTAGGGAACACACGGAATCGTTTCCAAGTTGTTACATTGTCCACACAGAAACAGATGTAGTCCAAGACAGTGGCGGTGTAACTGTCCAATGCGACACGATTGTCAGTGTCCTGCACCTTGAATACATCCCAGTCTGTGCAGTGGAAACAGTCCTGAAGCATCGGAATAGCGTCCTGCGGCCATGTTCTCACGGTTTTGGTTGTAATCCCAGTGCTCTTGATCTTTTGTGTGTATATTGGGTGTAGCAGAAGGGAGAGATGGTCTGACAGACCCAGGTGGGGATAAGCCTGGGCTCTGTACGCATTCGCCATGTTGGTGTACACCTGGTCCAACGTTCTATCTCCTCTGGTAGCACACTTCACATTACGGTGGAAATTGTGAAGTACAGATTTCAGGTCCGCGTGGTTAAAATCCCCAGCCGCAATAAAGACACTGTCCGGGTGTGCTACCAGGCTGTTATTGATGCTGCTGCTCAATTGTGCTAACGCTAGCTTAGCATTAGCATCTGGTGGAATGTAAACAGCGCAGATGTAAACGGCAGAAAATTCCCGAGGGAGATAGAATGGACGGCACTTTAACACCAACAGTTCTACCTCTGTACTGCACAGTTTTTCCGTTACCGTGACGTTCGTGCACCAAAGGTTGTTAATATAGATGCACAGCCCCCCGCCAGTCTTCTTACCCGAGTCCGCAGACCTGTCGGCTCGATAGGCGGTGCGGCCTGCTAGATCGATAGCCGCATCGGGAATGGCGCTGTCCAGCCAGGTTTCAGTGAAAATCATGCACGAACAGTTATTAAAAGTCCGTCGAGTGGCGATCTGCAGTCGTATTTCATTAATATACTGCAACAACATGGGAATATATCAGCTGTGATAGAATACAGCATTAATGAATCAATGGTATGGAAGTGGAGGAAGCAAGAAGAATGAGTTGAATAAAGTTTGATTTATCTAACTGCTTTGTTTTGCTTTGTTTTGTGCCTTATAATCCCGTGCACCTTATGGTCCAAAAAATACGTATTTTAATTTTTTTATTTGGCACACTGTAGTTTAATGTTGCAAAGCACCTCTGTTAGATTTTGTATTGTTGATTGTCATTTATGCTTAGAAATATTTAACCATATATGCTTAGAGGTGTATAATCAATTGTGTAGTGATAGGACTGATCTTTAGCAGGCTGTAAAGGCTTGGTGTGTATTCCACACTAGAATGCACACCCACAGTCTAGGAACATCAGAGAGGTCCTATCTTCTCTTTGTTGATATATGGTATAGCAAACACGCGTATATCTCTTTAAGTATAAGAGCCTTTTGTTTAGATAGATCTGCTAGACGCCTGGCACCAGCTTTGGGGAGTCTTCACAGGGTCACATCTTGACCTCACACAAATCACACCACACACACAGACACACACAGGCAAGGTACTCTTTGTGTGTATGTAGACGTCATATGTTAATGAACCTATGCATATTCATGTAACCTCAATAAAAGAACAGTGTTACGGGAGAACGAACTAGAGCAACTGGGGTCAAGCGAAGGAACGGCGGTTGTCCGGTTCTCTCCCGTGCACGAGAAACATGAAGAACTTTGCCTACTCGTGTCTTGCTTTGCTGTGTAATTATATTGTCTTCAACGTTCCAGCGGATAGGTTCAAGCTACAAACCTATCAACCTCTTTTTAACTTTAGTGGATACACAGCAAATTCAAAAGTGTTAAATGTTTTGGTGTTAATAGTCTTCTTGCAAAAGTAGAGTTAATTTTACTCTAAGCAGAGTCACATTCTTTTAATGTAACTCTGAGGTGTAAAATGATAGTAGTTAAAATCGAGTGTTAAAAATGAGTGTTTCTCTGTCAAATCTGGAGGTGTTACAATGGAAACATTAACTCTTGACCTCTTAACTCTGAACTCCTAGAGGGGCTATGACACCAACAGAGTAAATTCACAGACTCCGCCCCCAGCACGGCTCCAATCGAAGCTGAAGTGAAGCCGTTTCAGAACATTTTGCTCTACATATTTGAGTTGTTTGCCATGCTTGGTAAGTCATTTTTTCAAAGATTGTTTCAATTATTTCTATTAGCTTTTACTTCTGTGGCTCTTTGGAGTTGAGACAAAGCTGTGTGAAAGGCATTAGCCATGTTGCTCGCTGATAGCATAATATTCTGTTTTAGCTAGCTGAAAGGTATTGTTTGCGGGCAAATACCACAGCCTTGGGAAAAAAAGGCTTGCATGTGAATTTTCAGTCAAACTTTTGGTCAAATACTCCTAAAACAATGTTTAGAATGTGAAATGTTGGTATAATGGTGCTGCTTGAAGCCTGAAAACGATCGCCCATAAAAAAACAAAAAAACAAAAACAAGAGCAAACACCTGTTGCCTGTGTCTTTGTCTTTTGGGAAAATACTTTACACAAGTAATGGCTCAAAGAGGATTCCTTTTTTTTTTTTTTTTTTTAATGTGCTGCAATTGTTTACTGGATTATTTGTGCCATTAATTAGTGTCAACTAATTCTTATTCGATCTCCACACAGGATATGCTTGTGAAGATGGAATATGGGGGAGAGCAGAAGTGCGTTGAAGTTCCACAAAGGGATGAATGAAGGACATGCATATTGTATTGAAGAAATAAGTGATGAGAATGCTGTTATTTGCATTTACCAGCTCACCTATGTCAGACCTTTTGATAAACAAAATTCTAATGAAAGTGAGAACATGTATACTGTTACATATTTCAGAAAATGTTTTGAAATTGTGGTGCACAGTTCAGAATAAATGTTTTTCAAAAACCATTGCATCTTTTTAGTAAATGTTTATTTCCAAAAGAAATTTCTAGAAGTTCAGAACAGTAAAATTCCCGCTTTTTAGAATGAATTAGAAGACAACTCTTACGTAGTTAAACTAAAATACTCTTTGAGAGTTAATATATAAACTCTTTAACATTTAACACCAAGTGTTAAATTATCAACTCCAGACAGATTTGGTGTTTAACACTAAATCAGAGTTAACGTACCAACTCTCCAAAAAGAGTTAAATTAACACTCTCTGGTGTGGACCCATATAGACACTTTAATAGTGTTGAAATCAAATCCGACAGTGTTAATTTGGACATGCTGGATTTGCTGTGTATTATACATGGTTATTATGGGCAGAAATCTGTGCCATCAGAAACTGAATTTGAATAAGTTAAATTTGAATTTGAATTGCTCAGATTGAATCTGAATTGTAACTTGAATAAATGCTTTTGAAAACTGAATTTGAATTAGTCTAATTTGAAATTGCATTTATGGTTTGAAAATGATCATCACTAAAGTGAAATTGCATTTTATATTTTGAAAATGAATAGATTTGCTTTGAAACTGCATTTTATCCTTTAAAAATTCAGCTCTCGAATAATTTCAGTTTCACTTCTCACCATTCAGTTTCAGTTCTACAATTCAATTTCAGTTCCAAAATTCAGTTTTTTGGAACTTACATCCGGTTCCGGTTCAAGCGCAGATTAATATAACTACGTTTTACTAGTGGACCGAAAGTGTTACTGACGGGAATCTACAGCGTCTTGAGCTGAATTACGACTTCAGAAGTCATTCGTCATGTCGAATGACCAGCGGATAAACTCTCAGGTTGGTAATAAATGTACTACATGTATAAGAACAAGTGTCATGTTAACAAATGATAGCCGTAAGGTAACTTTTATGCTTATTGCAGCTGCTAGCTAAAAACGCTAATTTAGCGTAGTTTGCCCTGAATTCAGCTTTGACAAACAAATATGATCGACTGTTTCTAGTAGAATTCCAAAGTTGTCATCTTGTACCCTCTCAGAGTACCCCTTTGTATGCTTGCAGAGACCCCTACAGTAGGGAAACATGCAAAACGGTGCCCAAACCTTTGTATTTTAGCTTTATTTATGCCTTACACAGCATCCAACTCTTTAGCTAACTTAATAACTTTAGCTAACATGAATAGTTAGTCTAATTCATTAGTGCAGCATCAACTCTAGATCTTTTATCTGCTTAATTTGTTACTGAAAAACAAAGACCTGGTTATGAAACTGCTTGACAGTCAGTTGTCCAAATACTTTTGAGCCTCTGAAACTGCCAGACAGTGTATAAAAATTATAAAAATAGCTACAATTCTTAAACAGTTAATGCCTTTTGTTTTGTTAAAACAATTTGATAAAATCTTAAATTATGGTCCTTCAATCACATGTTTTATTTGTGGTGTATACAGGCAAAATTATATAAAAAAATGTTTTTGTTCAAACCCTCAATGGCCTATGTTTAATTTATCATAAGCATAAAACATAAAGCCACTGGGACTTAGAAATTATTATCTTACAAACAGATCATATGGCCTAGCAGTATTGAGTCAAGTATAACTGGCAGTGAGTAAAACTCTGCAGTTAATAGTGAGACTTCCCATAACATTATTTTAGTGGTAATATTTGAAAGTTATTTTGTCCACCACTTCCCCTGCCAGTGGCGGACTCCCTCAGACATCGGTGCATTGGTGGTTCTTTGTGTCTGGGGATGGGCGTCCAGGTACACACCGGCTCACTCCTTGGCGGCCGCTTATCGGGGCCTGGAGCCTGGGGCTCGCTCGGGCCACTGTGGGTGGTCGGTGGTCGGGACCGGTGGGGTCCCCCCAGCCTCTCGGCCTGGGGCTCGGTCACTCAGGCACAGCTGGCTGCCGGCGGAGCTCACGGGCGCGTCACTGCAACTCCCCCTGGCTTCTGCTCCGCGGCTGCTGAGTGAGCCCTCGTCTGGGACTCTCCTCAGCTCTTTCTGGGACAGTGCGGCTGCCCCTCTGTTAGTCTTCCTTGGTCTCTTGTGTTCTGAGGGCCTCTGGATGTCTGGAGTATTGATCTCCTCCATACCTGCTTCATGCCCTGGAGGACGGGGCTGTGGCCCCCCCACACCCTCTAGCAGATCATTACATGAAGGAACCTTTTAAAAAAACAAGCGCGTCCATGCTCACAGGTGTACACACGGGTGCTCACACACACAAACTACACCTTTTTTGGCTCCTACCTCAAAGCACACTGTGTGCTGTTGATCTTATGTGCTGCACAATAATGTATAATATTTAGTATTTACTGTCATATTCCCATATATCATTGTGATGTTGTTTATTCTATTACTCTTGTTCTCTTCTGCTTGTTTTCTTTTTTCTTTCTCAACAGGTGATCCAGGTGATCGATATATGCTTTTTCTTTTTCTTTTGTTTTTCCTGCCCATTCTGTTGGTTTTTGTCTTTTGCTCTTCTCCCCCATCCCTCTTCTCAGCTGTTTCTCTTTCCCTCTTTCTTTCTCCCGTTCTTTCCCCCAGTCAAGTCTGTCCCGTATTCAGCAAGTGAAAATAAAATAAACAATGAAAGATGAATCAAATGGACCATTATGGCAAAGCTGGGATGGTCAATTTGGTAAAGTAAATCCGTTGGGCATCTTTCTTTGCCTTTAGACAATAATTCTGATGGCAAAAGAGCCAAACGGGACAGGGAAAAAAAAAAAGAAAAAAAAAAGAAAGTTATTTTGTCAAATTTTAGCATGTTTCTTTTCAGTTTGATCTGCCATTACAATCAAACAAAGATGTATAAAGAAGGGATTGTTGGGAATACACTTAGACATCATATTTTTAGGAAGAAGTTCTCCTTCTATTCTGAACAGCACATTAACAACTCTGTGCCTAATGGATGTATGCTGCCTCCCCATGCCGTTAGTTTGCTTAAGAAGCAAATGGCTGTTTTCTCACAAAGGAAATTTCCTGTAGAAGATCTGTTGAGGGAGCTGGAGTTGCAAGTCACCAAGGGGCAGCCAAGAAAATTAAAGAATTTAGAGAGTTCCTGTAAAGAGCAGTGAGCCAAAGTCCCTCCTGAGATGCAAACCTGGTGACCAACATCTCACTGGTGTGCTTGTCAGCAAGGGTTTCTCCATCAATTAATAATAATACTTAAATACTTATTTTACCCGGTGACATGCAAATGAATGTGAATGAATGATTAAATACATTTTTTTTATGGATTTGTGGTTGATATTCAGTCTCTCTACATCAGATAAAGCTACCATAAAATTCGAGATTGTTCATTTCTTTGTAAATTCAGCAGAGGCTCAAATTATTATTTCACTCACTATACAAATAAACTTAGCACAAAAAGTAAGGAAATCTTCGTTTGGTCAGTTATTTATTTTTTTAACAATGCTTCTTCCTAATAAAACTTGTCCTGCTGGAGAGCATTTTGATTTCCCTTTTCATGTGTAAATGGTGCTATATTTGATATAAATAAAAATGTATTTGTGGGTTAAGCAGCAGAGTTCAGGACGTGAGTGGTACCGCCTTATTTGGCCATCGTTTCTGGTAAATCAACGGTGACAAGGAGTACCTGCAAGCATAGACCCTGCTCCAAGCCTGCAAGGTTTGACCGTTTTGGATATGGCCCTATCTATATGGCAACTGGTGTTTAACAAAATCGACTTGCAACATTTTTGTAGTGAGCCCCATGCCTAGGGACAGGTTCCACATCATGGGGGATGTCCAAGAAAGTGAAGGAGAAGACCCCACAAGAAGACCATTCACTCAACCTCTCAGTACTTTTGCAGGACAATATGGCACATGGCTCTCTACCCAAACAATCCAGAACAGACTGCACACAGCAATCTCCAGTCTCATAAGGCTAGAGATTGCCGTCAAAGCCTATGAGACTGGCCTTCTCTTTCAGACCCGTTTGCACAGGTGTCTGCAACATGTGCACTAGAACCTGAACGTTTGGAGGGACGTCATGTTCAGTGATGAGTCTATATTCTGTGTACAACAGGTGGATTGTAGGGTCAAAGTGTGGAGAAGATACCATAAAGTAACAGCTTTTGATGATGATAGTATAGGGCAGCATGTCCCTTGCTGGAAAAATAAGGCTTGTCATCACTGGAAGCCTGACCTCAACCCAGCAGAACACTTGTGGGATCAGCTTGTGTGTGCTGTTTGTGCCAGAGTTCTTCCACATGCTACTGAAGCTCCTGTTTGTTAAATGAAAGAACTGATGACTTGCCAAAATGTCTTGGTTTTTACAGATTTCAATAATCCAGTGCAATAAGCGACACCAAACAAGAGTCAAAAACAACATACGCTTTTTGGCACTGTCAGAGTTTTTTTAATGGTGGGATGGTTGAGTATGTGGGTTAATGAAATACTCAATTTTACTGCTCAACTCATAAATACATCTCCCTTAAAAATGGAGCAAATAAATAGGCTTTCCAGTGATATAAGATTTAAAGCCAAGAAATGTTACAACAAAGAAATAATTCACTAAAGTCCTTTTTCTGATTATTATATATATATTTGTGAGTGTCCTGCTTTTGTTCCTACTACTAGTTTTCTAGTTATTGGTGCTTTCAATTTTAAGTCAGTGGGTGCCTGTTAAACTGACTTGTTCCATTAACCAAACTCTGGTGAAATATCAGATAGACACAGAGCAGTGTGGGAAAATTCTCATAGACATCATATACTTGAACAGATTAAAAAACAAATTAAATCAGAATCAGAATTAGCATACTTTATTTTTCCCTAAGGAAATTAAATGGGTTACAGTTGCTCCAGTACAGTAACAGAAACAGACTAGACTATTTAACAATACAATATATTACAGGTTTAAGAAATAGCACATTATATACAAATCACTGAATAATAAATATCAAGGATTGACAGAGGTGAAACTGTAACAGGCTGCATGCTGGTTGATGCATGTGCACTGGAAGTGTGAGTGGAAATGACATTTGGGCGTCTGTTAGTATAGCATGCTCAAGTCTGTGCATTAAACACTGAAGTCCATTAGTAATGGCTTATATGAATAGAAGTCCTGCTGTACATGCTTATAGCAATACTTTAAAAAAATAACAGCGTCAGCTTTGATCTGCAGTTGCTAAGGGAGTCCAAGTCTGCTCCTGTTAACCAAGAAAATGCACCCAGAGAGGATGTTGCTTATTCATGTGCCTCAACAATAAGTCTGAATAATAAGAGCGCGCCTCTCCCCTGTCTCCACAGCAGACCTGTCACTCCTGCTTCACTGGGCTCATTTATATGTGACAATGTGTATTTGCATGGCTGTGGTATCTGTTCCTGAGTCAGACCTTTAGTACAAACAAGGAAGGAAATAAATGGGGTTAGAACAAGCTGTGGATGCACACACACTAAGGTAGAAGAGCAAGCTGGAATCAATAGCCTAATACATGAAAAGCCACTGACTCTGTTGCTGATGCAGAAAGGGAGACGTAACAGAGATTATCTTGGCTTGATAATGACAACACGATCTTACTAAAATCAATGGAGCATATGACACTGCTGCAGCTTAACTAGGCGGAAATGTGCTTTGCACTTACCAAAGCTCATTTTGAATCAATACACATTATAAGTCTCTCTCTAACCGGAGGTCTGGCAACAGTTTTTGATTATACAAATCTGCAATAAAGGGTCAAAACAGATGGGAGAAAGAAAAACAGGAGCTGGAAGATGAGTTCCTCACTACTCAATTCAGCCGGTCACGTCAATTAAGATGTGAACTTGTACAATTCCAGCAGTTCACATTCAAAGTCCCCTTTTCCACGGCTTTGAAGTTTTTCTAAGCCACTCAAATAGTTCCATTCGCAGAATGTGGAAGCTAAAGGAAGCTTTGATTTTTGGAGTCGGCTTTGCCTGTCACTTTGTGTTACATGCTGGCTGATCTTAAGGCTAAAATGGAGCGACATTACCATGCTGTCAGCCTTTTCTCACCACTCAGTTTCAGTCACTGATTTACCCATTATTGACTGCTACACAACTCAAGTGATTGGCAAACACTGTAGAGGATGGTATTGCACAGGGAAATTAGACTTTGTGCTGCTTATGCATTATTGTTTGATGTTATGTTTTTTTTTGGACAGCCACTAGTTCTAAATGTAATTTTTAGTTTTAATGACATGCAGGAATTCAAAAGCATAGGGACGTATTTCACAAAGTTAGATTAGCTCTTCTTAGGAGCTAGAAAATACAAATGTGGGTAAGAATCAAAGGAGGCCTACACCAATTTATTTGTTGGGCACTGGAGAGTACTACTGCATAGGTGAAAAATTTCCCCTTTACTTCTTAAAAACCAGCTGGCTATTAGCAGCATCTAGGAATAGGCTTACACAAATCAGTCCAGCTGTGATCATTCAATGTATGCAATGAAAACTGAAGGAATTTCAATTACAGCAAAATTTAGTGTCACAAAGTATTCAACCAAATTGAACTTGAAAATTGAATGATTTTGATGAAATCATGAACTATTAGACATTGGTGTGATGTTATTAAGATCATCCTTGATTAGAAATTAACATTATTGTCAAATGCAGTATTCTGAATACTTTGGATTACTTAATATATTGTCATCCATTTTACAACTACATGAATGTACTATTGCTGTGTAATTTATTACTATTACTGAAAGCTACTCGCCATACAAATACCAACTAGATTTTTAAATCTTAAAAAGAACCCCAGTTATTAAGACATGTTAAGACAAATATGCCAGATGTTTTCCTTTTAAGCACATTTTATATAAAACCGATTTACTAGTAGTTATTTACCTAGCACTGCACTCTGCGTAGTAACATCATACGGTTGCACCGCATCATGTTTACAGTAAGCAGCACATGTCGATGGCTTCTGTTCAACCTTTCCAGTTTGAACCAGAGCAAACCGAGAAAGAGGATGAAAATAGTCATCCAGTACTTAGTTTAGATGAAGATGAAAACAATTGTGGGCTTCAGATCCTGGCTTTAACCAAAGCTTGCATCTCTGGACTGTGTCATCAAGGGGGTTATGGGCACATTGGTGATAATATTTGTAGATAAAGTCTGCTACTGTTATTGTTTACCATCATCCAGGAAATTGTCTAGCATCTGTTTGTCTTTGCATTTCTTAGCGTGGTGGCACGGTCACCTTATGGGGAAAAATTGTCGAGACTGCATTTGGTTTCAGTCTTCGCTTATAACCAGATGCACATGTGACCTCTTTTAGCAACTGTGGTCGACTAAATGCCTTGAACGCATCAGGGCTAAAATGACGAGCCTTGGGTCTTGTGGGAGTTGTACTCTACCGCAAGCATCCTCCCATTGCTTTCTTCTTTTTTTCTCATGAGGAAAGCTGTGCAGACTTACATCTGTTCCTTTGTTGCCTTTCAACAGGAAATTACAACAAAAAGCTGCATAATGTGGCATGGCAGTTCCTCTCCTGCAATAACAGGTTAGCAGAATGAAAGCGCCTATACTGCCGACAACCTATATATGTCATCGTCCCAGAATGCACGGAGTGCGCAAAAACATGACCGCTCTCACGGCTCCAAAATAGTTTCAAACAACAAAGATTTAATGAATAACAAAAACACTGTAGTTATTCTCAAGTATGTTTTTATGTAGTGGAGATAATTTGTAATATATTTAGAGTAACTTGTCATAATAGTCGGGGTTCCTGTTAATATAAAATGAGTAACAGTAGGGTGGACATTAGGTAAGGCTGCACTTTTTTGCAGTGATCTCGTATGGAAAACTATTTCTGTAGCAGTAATATGTTTTCTTTTTGTCTGTTAATAATCATGTGGATGATTATTGATTATTTGCAGCTACTAGGTTGTTAATGCTATCCATCATGTCTAAAAATAGCATGTTAATACGTGGAGATCCCGAAGGCTGCTCTAAAAATGATCAGATTATATTTTAAATATTTGTTCAATTCAAATTAGTTTCAATTATCTTGTATAATTTTTTTTAATCCATCCATCCATTCGCTTCCGCTTCTCAGGGTCGCGGGGGGCGCTGGAGCCTATCCCAGCTGTCATAGGGCGAGAGGCAGGGTACACCCTGGACAGGTCGCCAGTCTGTCGCAGGGCCAACACACAGGGACAGACAACCA
This sequence comes from Aulonocara sp. 'chitande type north' Nkhata Bay, assembly GCF_057382095.1. Classification (NCBI taxonomy): domain Eukaryota; kingdom Metazoa; phylum Chordata; class Actinopteri; order Cichliformes; family Cichlidae; genus Aulonocara; species Aulonocara sp. 'chitande type north' Nkhata Bay. The sequence goes on from NC_141354.1 coordinate 933,459, forward strand.
TTCGCGCTCATATTCACTCGCACATTCACACCTAATGGCAATTTGGATTTTCCAATTAACCTATCCCCACAAGCTGCATGTCTTTGGACAGTGGGAGGAAAGCGGAGTACCCGGAGGGAACCCACACAAACACGGGGAGAACATGCAAACTCCACACAGAAAGACCCTGGCCTGATGTTGGAATTGAACTCAGGACCTTCTTGCTGTGCGGCAACAGTGCTAACCACCGTGCCACCATGTTGCCTTAATTTAAAACTTGTTTCATTCAAGCTGAGCAAAGAAATGGTCCTTCTCCAAAGACTCCAGCATCTGAACATCATTAAGCTGAAGGAGGAAGAGAAGGAGAGGCCGAAAGAGTCACAGTCAATCTGGAGCAGGGGAACCCTCTCCAGATGATCCAGCTGCCCCAGAGCCCCTGGGTGGACAGATTCAGAGTGTGTCTGGACCTGGTCCGGCTCCTCCACTTCCTCTCTCAGTCGCCTCTGGGCTCCGTGGCCCTTTGGACTTCCAGCCTCGGCAGTTTGTCACAGTGTCCGGCTCGCTGAAGCTCACGGACCTGGATGATGCCAGCGCGGAGGAGACCACCTGTCACACAGACGCAGACTGTACTCTCCAGTTTCCACACAGAAACTTTACTCTGCCCTGCTCAGCTTGGGGTGTGTGTGAGGGGCTAAACGAGAAGAGGAACATTTACAACGCCTACAGGTATTTTTTCACCTACCTGCTGCCTCACCAGGCCCCGCCCGGCCTCACACACCTGGTAGACCGCATCATGAACGCCACAGGGGAGCTGAAAGCTGACATCAATCAGACACTGGAGGCCTTTGAACACATCCTCCACCTCTATAAGTCTGACCTACACCTGGAGAACCTGTCTCCATCAATAATCAAAGATCACACTGTGATGCGAGGGATGGGCACTTCTGGGAACGTGGAGTACCGCTGCTGGCCATCCTACAGCCAGCAGAGCTGCGTGCTGTCAGTCCACAGTGCCCGAGAGGCAGCGTGCATCTGTAACTCCCACTCTTAGTGCAACAGCTTCACTCTGACGGGGCAGAAGACTTGGACGGGCCGCCTCCTAGCCTCTTTCAGGAGTGGCTTCAGTCACCTGGTGCCTGATGGGACATCAGAAGTTTATGTAAAGAAGACAAAAGTGGGGGAAAGGCAGACGAGAGGGAGCGAGAGAGCATGTGGGAGTACAAGGGAGAGAGGAGACATGACAAACTGGGGGGAACATAGAATGAAACATGAGGACGGAAACAATACACAAGCACTCATACAACATATATAAACACACACACACACACACACACACACACATAAACACAGAGTAAAACGACACATGAGGTAATCTACTAATCAAGAAGGTAAACAGAACATCCTCGTTGATACAGAATAAACTCAAGACTAACAAAGTGAACTTAAACATAAACAATAATACAAAATGACATCAAAATACAAGAAAATTCAAAACACTGGGTCTAATTACCCAGGACCATGACATATCAAGGCTAGGTGTAGCTCAGCGCCCAGATTACATCCTTTGTTGTACTATTACATAAAGATCTGGTGGGAAGCTTTTAGAACATTATTTGAATCATTAGGTAGAAAAAACAGCACGCTTTGCCAGCCTATCGATAAAAATCATGTGCATGATAAGAGATAAAAGGCAGTCTTGATTTCTTCCGTGATATTAACACTTTGCTCTTAATTATGGTGATTTGAGATGACTAGTGGAAATAATTGGGTGGATGAAAATTTCTTAATCAGCTTACCTCTGGACATAATTCACTTCTCTTTTTTTGTCCTCTCCTCTCCAGCAACTTTTGCAGTCAGAATAATCTGAGTGCACTGTTGTGAGAAACATGTTTTACTTTTCCAAGATCAGCTGTATAAATTCACTACAGGCTCCTCTTGTTCAGGATTTATCTGTTTATTTCTTCATTTCTATTAGTGTTATTTCAGTTAATACATTGTCATATATAATGTCTAAGGCAGGACAGGCAGAAATACATACATAAATACTAGGGGTGCAACAATACACAAAATTCACGGTTCGGTTTGGTTCGATACTTTGGTATCACGGTTCAATATTTTTTCGATACAAAAAAATGTTCATGCTTTTTTAATTTGTCATTTATTAAAATTATAAATATATATTTTAACTCAAATGTACAGTTTTTGAATTTAATGTTGCTGAAACAACAAAGGGATAAAATAATAAATCTATCTGATTGAGAAATCACTCATCTTTGGAAAATGGTAAATGGCCTGTATTTACAGTATATAGCGCTTCTAATAGTCCCTAAGGACCCCAAAACGCTTTGCATATCCAGTCATCCACCCATTCACACACTGGTGATGGCAAGCTACATTATAGCCACAGCCACCCTGGGGCGCACTGACAGAGGCGAGGCTGCCGGACACTGACGCCACCGGGCCCTCTGACCACCACCAGTAGGCAAAGGGTAAAGTGTCTTGCCCAAGGACACAACGACCGAGACTGTCCAAGCTGGGGCTCGAACCGGCAACCTTCCGATTACAGGGCAAACTCCTAACTCTTGAGCCACGATCACCCCGGAAAACAGAGTTTATTACAGAGAAATGGCTCTTTCTAAATTAAAAGCTATACTATACGCTTCTTCTGGGCTATATTCTCAGCAGCATATTAAACATATCAGGTCCCCATAAGGAGAATCATGTGCTAACGGCTGTCTAAACGACTCGGGTAAAGTTTGTAGCATGCGTGCTTGTTGCTTTTGCCTGCTTCCACTTGTCTTTGCACTAGGATGATGTCAGTGTACATGTGCAGTCATATTCGTTGTGTTCCCACTAGTGCTGTCAGCGTTAATCTCGTTGAAATGACATTAACGCCACAACACGGCAAATCTCCGTTAACGAGATAATGTCATGGTCCCCGTGCCTGCTCGGCTGGCCCTGTGTGGCTACATGTTATGTTTTGTCTTTTCTCTCTCTCCTCTCTCTCTGCTCGCTACCTGGGCGGAGCTCATTGTGAGCTCCCGGCCTCCACCACCTGTAGGCAATCACCTGTGGCTCCTCACCTTGTTTGCTCCCGCTACTTAAGGCAGTGACTGAGAGCACCTCGCCGCTGGACTATTGAATAACGCTCGTCAGTGCTACTTTAGCCTCAGCCAGTTTTGAGCTCTGTCCGTGAAAGTTCCGTGCTAACCCTTGTTCTCTGTATGCAGATTTCTCGTGTTTGGTTTGGAGACTCTGGACGCTTTTCCCAACCCCGCTCTGCACCCCTGGGAACCCTGGCCCCCTTCTCCTTCACCTGTATATAGTGCACCTGGAGTGTGTAAATAAACCTGTTTTTCTGAGATTTCAGTCTGTGCCGAGTCCTCCCTGCTCCTCCATGACAGAATAGTCCAGCCAACCATGGACTCAGCGGACTCTGCTTCCTCGGCCCCGGCCCCGATTACCTTGGAGGAGCTACTACACCGGCACGAGCAGATGTTAGTCTGGCTCAGTGGAGAGGTGGCCGCCTTGGCTCTGGCCGTCGCCCAATGAACACCACTAGAGGCGAGCCCCCCCGAGACGAGCCCCCCGGAGCGCCCAGCCTCTGCCTCATCTCCTCAGGTAACATCAGGCTTTGCTGCAAGCGCTGCTGCACCACCTCTCTCCTCTGTGTCTTTGGATAAGCTGTTGCCCACACCTGAGGCATTCACGGGGGAGCTGGGGAAGTGCGCGGGGTTTTTGATGCAGTGCGCTATGCATTTTCGCCAATTGCCACATGTCTTTTCTAGCGATGAGGTCAAGATCGCCTATTTCGTTCAGCTGTTACGTGACCGTGCTTTGACCTGGGCGCAGGCTCAACTTCAAGCAAACCCTGTAATTACGTATGCTGACTTCCTTTCCAAGTTTAAGGCTGTGTTTGATAAGGGCTCCAGCACAGAAGCTGCCGGTCACCGCTTACTCAACCTTAAACAAGGTAAGCGCAGCATGGCTGATTATTCTGTTGATTTTTGGACCCTGGCAGCGCAAACAAAGTGGGGGCAGGAGGCATTAAGGACCACGTTACTAAATAACATCAACGACGACCTAAAGGACGAATTAATGATGCGTGAACTCCCTCAATCTCTGGAGGCTGTTACGTCGCTGTGTATTCAGGTGGATGATCGGCTGCGTGCGCGCCGGAGCGTGCGGAGGCACGCATCGTCGGAGCCACGGGCAACAAGAGACCCTTCCCCCGAGTCACGAGGAGCCCGTGAGTACAGCGGGGGCGAGGAAGGAGAGCAGCCGATGCAGATAGGTCGCTCCCGCCTTTCACCCGCGGAACGTCAGCGTCGGTTCTCCGCTGGTGAGTGCCTGTATTGCGGCCGTAAGGGTCACTTTATCTCCACCTGCCCGGCTCTGGCAAAAGAGCGCGCCCACCAGTAATGGAGAGGGTACTGGTGGGCGACCTGTATGGTAAACACTCCCATCCACGTTTAACATTGCCCGCAAAGCTCACGATACAGACAGCGATTCACCCTCTTTCTGCATTAATAGACTCTGGTGCTGAGCAGAGCTTCATTGATATCTCACTAGCCACAAAGCTGAACGTTGCTACCACAGCTTTGCCTAATCCTGTCACGGTTTGCGGGGCAAGCCGTGTGGATTTGTAGTAGGACCAAAAGGACGGCAGTTCTGGTGCAGGTGGGTGTTTATTTATGATAGTGGGTCGATACAAACAGCAAGGGTGGCAAAACATGAAACTAGAAACCTAAACTGGGTAAACTAATAAGACAAACCAGAAACGAAGATGCAGGGAGGTCCGGGGAAATACATACGGGGAGACGCAGGGAGACCGAGGGGAAACAATACAGACGAACCAGCAATTACTATGACAGAAGACACAACTTAAATACACTCAGAGAACACAGGGAGATTACATACAGGTGGGAACACAGCTGGGAGTGATCACGTGACGAGAGTAGGGAGACAAACTGAAACACTCACATAAGACGCAGACCTTCACAATAAAACAGGAAACACATACACGCAATGACATAACACACCAACTTAACACAGACTGGGGGACACAGAACATAGGAACATGAACCATGAAACAGAAGAGTAAAAACACCCAAGGTAACCAAAACCACAGAATACTAATAAACTAAACAAACACGGAGTCGCAGACTCCGGATCATGACAAATCCGCTCCGTGTGTCTGCCTTATCAGGCCAACGTTTGCCAGACATCACTCATATTACTGAACCCTTGTCTCTCACACTCTCCGGTAACCATACTGAAAGGATTAGCTTCTTCGTGTTCAAGACACCGTTTGCACCACTTGTGTTAGGTTACCCTTGGTTGGTGCAACATAACCCCCAGATAGACTGGAAGAAAGAGCGTGTTACGGGGTGGAGTGTGGAATGCCACATGAACTGTCTTAAAACTGCCACCCCCCCGGTCACTCAGCTAACCACAGTTGAGCCCACAGAGGAGTGCGATTTGTCCGCTGTTCCCTTTGTCTATCACGACCTGGCAGCAGTATTCAGCAAGGACAAAGCAAAAATGCTCCCCCCCCCACAGGCCCTACGACTGTGCCATTGACCTCCTCCCGGGGGCGCCGCTTCCCTCTGGCCACTTGTATAGTCTCACCCAACCTGAGAGAGAGACAATGGAGAAATACATCACCGACTCGCTGGCCGCGGGCATTATGTGGTCCTCTTCTTCTCCTGTGGGTGCGGGGTTTTTTTTCGTCAGCAAGAAAGACAAAACCCTCCGGCCGTGTATAGACTATGGCCTCAACAGAATCACGATCAAAAACAAATACCCGCTGCCCCTTCTCTCCTCTGCCTTTGAACTACTTCAAGGGGCTACAGTGTTCACCAAACTCGATCTGAGAAACGCTTACCACCTAGTGAGGATTCGAAAGGGAGACGAGTGGAAGACGGCATTCAATACACATCTTGGTCATTTTGAGTATTTGGTAATGCCCTTCGGTCTGACGAACGCCCCTGCTGTTCCAAGCGCTAGTCAATGATGTCCTCAGGGATTTTATTAACCGCTGTGCTTTTGTCTACCTTGATGACATTCTTGTTTTTTCAAAGACTGTGAAGGAGCACGAAGTCCATGTGAGACAGATTCTCCAGCGCCTGTTGGAGAACAGACTCTTTGTGAAGGCGGAGAAATGTGACTTCCACGTAGACTCAGTGGCGTTCTTGGGGTACATCATCGCTCAAGGTAATCTGAAGCCTGACCCGGCAAAGGTCCAAACAGTCCTAGACTGGCCCAAGCCCCCAAATCGCCTGCAGCTCCAGCGTTTTTTGGGCTTTGCCAATTTCTACAGGCGCTTCATTAAAGATTATAGTAAGATCGCATTGCCTCTCACAAGACTTACTTCCCCGAAGGTGTCGTTTCAGTGGGACCCGCCAGCCCAGGAGGCGTTCGCCTGCCTAAAGGAAAGGTTTGCCACCGCTCCTATCCTTCAACAGCCTGACCTCAACCAACAGTTCGTGGTGGAGGTGGATGCGTCGGAGACGGGGGTTGGGGCAGTCCTGTCTCAGCGCTTTAAAGGTAAACTCCACCCGTGTGCCTTCTTCTCTCGCCGCCTCACACCAGCGGAGCGGAATTATGACATTGGGGACCGAGAGCTGCTGGCTGTGAAACTCTCACTAGAGGAATGGAGGCACTGGCTAGAGGGCGCTGAGCATCCCTTTATTGTATGGACAGACCACAAAAACCTGGAGTACATCCGGTCAGCGAAGCGTCTCAACTCCCGGCAGGCCAGGTGGGCTCTGTTTTTCTCACGGTTTGACTTTTCTCTCACCTACAGGCCCGGGTCACGAAACGTAAAACCTGACGCCCTTTCCCGGCTGTTCACCGTTACGGAGAAAGACCCTGACCCTAAGCCCATCCTCCCCTCCTCCTGCGTGTTCGGAGCAGTCACTTGGACGATTGAATCCCAAATCCTCGAGGCGCAAGTCACCGAACCCGACCCAGGGACGGGCCCACCAGGGCGGCTTTATGTTCCCACATCCGTCAGGTCACGTGTTCTCCAGTGGGGTCACACCGCCCGCTTTTCCTGCCACCCTGGACTTCATCGCACGATCTCCTTCTTGCAACGTTACTTCTGGTGGCCCTCCCTGATAAAAGACACTAGAGACTATGTGACCGCCTGTCCCACGTGCGCTCAAAACAAGTGTCCCAACCAACCGCCGTCCGGGTTGCTCCAGCCTCTCCCCACTCCTGGCCGGCCCTGGTCCCACATCGCCCTGGACTTCGTCACGGGGCTGCCGTCCTCTTCAGGTAACACAGTAATACTAACCATTGTGGACCGTTTTTCTAAGGCTGCACATTTTGTTGCCCTCACAAAGCTCCCGACCGCACTGGAGACTGCTCAACTGCTCACGGCACATGTGTTTAGGCTGCACGGCATCCCTGACGACATCGTTTCCGACAGAGGCCCTCAGTTCACCTCGCGGGTTTGGAAAGAGTTCTGCATGACCCTGGGTGCAAAGGTTAGTCTTTCATCTGGTTTTCACCCTCAGACCAACGGACAGACGGAGCGTGCCAACCAGGAGCTGGAAGCTGCCCTTCGCTGTGTTGTCTCCCACAATCAAGGCACCTGGAGCGACCAGTTACCGTGGATTGAGTACGCTCATAACAGCCTCACGTCGTCCGCCACGGGAATGTCGCCGTTCAAGGCTTCTCTGGGGTACCAACCGCCGCTGTTTCCTGCTCTTGAAGGCGAGCATGCGGTCCCCTCTCTGCAACACCACCTCCGAAGGTGCCGTCGGGCCTGGCGTACTACCAGAGCGGCCCTGCTCCGAACTAAGGAGCGAAACAAGGCCCTCGCTGATCGCCGTCGGACCCCTGCCCCTGCATACGCCGCGGGTCAGAAGGTATGGCTGTCCACTCGCTTTGTGCTTATTCGCGCTGAGTCCTAGAAACTGGCGCCCACCTTCCTTGGGCCTTTTGAAATTGACTCTGTTGTCAACCCGGTGTCTGTTCGCCTGAAGCTGCCGCGCAATATGCGCATACACAACATCTTCCACGTCTCTCAGGTCAAGCCCGTGCTCTCCAGCCCGCTGTGCCCCCCTCTTAGGGCCCCTCCGCCCGCCCAGCTTGTGGATGGTCAGGAGGTGTACGCCATCACTCGTATTATGGACTCTCGGCGCCGGGGACGGGGTTTCCAGTACCTGGTGGATTGGGAGGGCTACGGGCCAGAGGAACGATCCTGGGTGCCCCGGTCGGCTGTCCTGGCCAAGGAGTTGATCCGGGACTTCCATCGTCGGTATCCGGGTAAGCCTGGTGGGTCGCCGGGAGGCTCCCGTTGAGGGGGGGGGTACTGTCATGGTCCCCGTGCCTGCTCAGCTGGCCCCCTGGCTACATGTTATGTTTTGTCTTTTCTCTCTCTCCTCTCTCTCTGCTCGCTGCCTGGGCGGAGCTCATTGTGAGCTCCCGGCCTCCACCACCTGTAGGCAATCACCTGTGGCTCCTCACCTTGTTTGCTCCCGCTACTTAAGGCAGTGACTGAGAGCACCTCGCCGCTGGACTATTGAATAATGCTCGTCAGTGCTACTTTAGCCTCAGCCAGTTTTGAGCTCTGTCCGTGAAAGTTCCGTGCTAACCCTTGTTCTCTGTATGCAGATTTCTCGTGTTTGGTTTGGAGACTCTGGACGCTTTTCCCGACCCCGCTCTGCACCCCTGGGAACCCTGGCCCCCTTCTCCTTCACCTGTATATAGTGCACCTGGAGTGTGTAAATAAACCTGTTTTTCTAAGATTTCAGTCTGCGCCGAGTCCTCCCTGCTCCTCCGTGACAGATAACTGCGCTAACGCACTAGTTCCCACCAATGTAATTGAGCATTGGGTGGCACATCCGACATACTGTTTTACTTTTGTCCATGACGCGCTTACCTTCAGGGTCATACGTCACATGAAAACCAAAATAGTTCCAAACGCCAGATCTGAATGAGGGTGGGGGAGGTTCAATTTGCCATGTTGCAAGGAGAGCTTAACTTCTGTCTCGCTAACTTGCCCTGAGCTCAGTGATTCTGGGTTCGATCCACTGAGCACTCAACACAGACAGCATCGTCAGAAGGAAAGTTGATAAAATAAATTTAAAAATTTTGTATTGTTCAATACATATGCGTACTGAACCGAAAGCACTGTATCAAACGGTTCAATATCGATACGAGTATCGTTGCACCCCTAATAAATAATAAACTGTTTGCTGCTACAACTACACGTTTCTTTTCCAACTATTTATTTATGAGTGACGTATGTATGTATGTATATATATGTATATATTGTACTATTCTTAGTTAGTGTATTGTCTGTCTTGTCTTAATGTTGGTTTAAAATGGAGCACTGTAACAAAAAATAATTTCCCCCAGGGATCAATAAAGTATTCTGATTCTGATTCTGAAATACCTACATAAATCAACAATCCTCTTGTGGTGTGTGTTTGTCTTTGTTATGAAGTGTACTTGTCAATGAGGATGGGAAGCTGCAATAACATCCCCCACGAGCCAGAGGCAGGCAGAGATAGATCTGGTGAAACCAGGCCATCTGCAGCCCCCAAGAGTACTGAAGACCTAAGAGGACAGGCAGCCAATCCCGCTGGAGACCAGGCTCCTCAGTGCAAGCTGAGGTCAGGGTCCCAGGGGCTCCAGGTGCCCAGAAAAGCTGGCAGTATCTGCCCCCCGCTTTCAGACAGTTGACTTACTTGTGGTTCATAGGGTTTTTAAAAGTACAATGTGAGGCAAAGTACTCTGTTAGGGTCATGAGGTCTTTAAGATAAGATGGGGCCTGAATATACAAAACCTTGTATGTGAAAATTCTGGATTTAACAGGGACCAATGAAGAGAAGCCAATAGGGGAGACATCTATTCTATACATCTAATACTGTATAGACCTCATAATGCTAAATTATATTCAGTTTTAAATTTTACAGAGTTATATCGTGAATGTTTGATGTGGAAGAAAGAGTCGGGTACAGTGCTCAGATTCTGCACTGAGTGGAATTAGCAGAAGTGAAAACCTCTACTATTTTTTTCAGGGAAGCCATACACTATGATGACTGTTTGCCATTATGTTGCCTTTCAAAATTGTGGTATTCTCTTAATGATGAATGCAGCTTCATCCATAAACGAGGAAGGGACCATCAAAAATGCAAGACTTACTAAATAATTTTATTTCCTGTATGTTAGCTGTAAGGTGATCCAGCATGGTACTGTGCCACTCTCTGACTACCACTTAGCCTGCTTTTGGAGGAGATTTTAGATATGATTGACAAAAATTTGGATGTATTTGATATGCATCATTCTGGTTGAAACACTGCGAATGTCTTCTTAGGTTCCAAGAGAAATGTTTCTGGCAGAGCTCCTTCCGTGCAACACACAGCTTGGGCAGACAGAGTTATGGGCAGCCAGCTAAACCCAGACACCCAGAGTAAATAGCATTTGTGATGGGATATTAGCCTGAGCTGTTCTCTCATTTGGAGTGTCTGTCTCATTTCATGCTGACATCTAAGAGCTCAGGAGGTGTATTTTCAGGCAGTAAGCATCCACTTTAAACCGCTGGATCTGATCACTTCTGGCATCTGTCAGTCACACTCTGATAATGTGTAATGGCATCTGGTGTGAATATGCAGGTAATGGCCTCAGTAAATGAATGCAAGGTAACCTTTACCCCACTGGAGAGCCACAAAAAGCAATCAGAGGTGGCATGGAGGACTTGCTAATGATATTTGCGGCTACTCAAACAGACACAGTAATGGGCTCTTTATATGCTCTGACAGAAACTGGCACAAAATGTGGATGAGCCCTCTGTGGTTCCTTGTCACAGCTAATGTCAGAGGTTGGAATTTATGTATGAATATTTAAGGACAAACATGTAGACAATAAACAATGAACAAGAAGTCTGTAAGGAATGTTCCATTTTTTTTTTACTCCAAAGCTCAAAGTAAGGCAAGTAAGTATTTTTCAGGGCAAATCCAACCTAAAATTGAATCCATATAAAGTATGTGTTTATAGAATCCATATAGAATTTTAAATCACTTCATTTTAGTATGTCATTTATACATTTTTTTAAATAAATTGTTATTTAGTAGCTGTTATTGGTTCATGGTATCATTTTGAAAATTTAGTTTCAATGTAATGTTTTAATTGAATTTTATATAAATGATATCAAATCACAACAACAATCACCTCACAACTGTATACTGTAAGGTAAAGACCCTAAAATAATAGAGGGAAACTATCAAACAACCCCCTTTCACCAAGATTTAACAGACAGTGGGAAGGAAAAACTTCCGTTTAACAGGAAAAATCGTAAGCAGAACCAGGCTCAGGGTGGGGCAGCCATCTGCTCCGACTGGTTGGGGGTGATTTGAGAAAGACACATTGTGTAAGAGATCAATATTAAATAATTATTAAATGCAGAGTAGTGTATAAACACATAGTGAATGAATCATGGGAAGACCCCAGCATACTAGACATAAGGAAAGGGAGGTTTGAACCTGATCATGCCCCAGACTGTGTAAATGATTCATCTTTAGCTACTACAAAGCTTTTCCCCTCCCCCACCTCGGCGCCTCAGACCATATCACTGTCATGCTAATGCCTGCTTACAGACCGCTCGTTAAAGTCACCAAACCGGTTCGTAAGCGGATAAAAGTGTGGCCAGAAGGGTCTTCAGAGGCTTTACAGGACTGCTTCAACACCACAGACTGGAACATGTTTAAGCAGGCTGCCACCTATAACAACACCACTGACCTCCAGGAGTACGCAGAGACTGTTACTGCCTACATCAACAAGTGTATTGAGGATGTAACAGTCACGAAAACCATAACTGTCCGGGCCAATCAAAAACCATGGATGACAGGAGAGGTCTACAGGCTGCTGAAAGCTCGGAATGTTGCCTTCAGAGATGGAGACGAGGCAAGCCTGAGGACAGCTAGGGCCAACCTTTCCCGTGGCATCAGAGAGGCTAAGAGACAGTACTCCAGGAAAATATCTCATCACTTCAAAGACAGCAGAGACTCACGGAGCCTGTGGCGGGGCATTCAGACCATCACAGATTACAAGCCCCCACCACAGACCTGTGATAGCACTATCCCCCTGCTGAACGAGCTGAACACTTTCTTTGCTCGCTTTGAAGTCCAAAACAGCACCACTGCACAGAAGACCCCACCCCCTCCTGGTGACCAGGTGATGACTCTGTCCCCGGACAGCGTGAGGAGATCCCTCAGCAGGATCAATGCACGTAAAGCTCCGGGTCCTGACAACATTCCTGGTCGTGTACTGAGAGACTGTGCAGTGGAACTCACTGATGTCATCACAGACATCTTCAACATATCACTCATCCAGGCTGTCGTCCCCACATGTTTTAAAGCCACCACAATCATTCCGGTTCCAAAAAAGTCATCTCCCTCCTGCTTTAATGACTACCGTCCTGTTGCACTTACTCCCATCCTGATGAAGTGCTTCGAACGACTAGTCATGCAACACATCAAGACTGTCCTGCCCCCCTCCCTGGATCCCTTCCAGTTTGCGTATCGGCCAAACCGCTCAACCGATGATGCCATCTCCACTGCACTCCACTCGGCACTCACACACCTGGACAAAAAAGACTCATATGTTCGAATGCTGTTCATAGATTTCAGTTCAGCATTCAACACTATAATCCCCCAACAGCTCACTCAAAAACTGGTCCAGCTGGGGCTCAACACCTCACTGTGCAACTGGCTGTTGGATTTCCTCACCGGAAGACCTCAAGCAGTACAGGTCGGCAGTAATACATCCAGCACCATCATTCTAAACACGGGGGCCCCGCAGGGATGTGTGCTGAGCCCCCTCCTCTTCACTCTGCTGACCCATGACTGCACTCCATCATACAGCTCCAACCTCTTCATCAAGTTTGCGGATGACACAACGGTGGTGGGTCTCATTAGCAACAAGGATGAGACCGACTACAGAAGTGAGGTGAGACGCCTGGCCACGTGGTGTGCTGACAACAATCTCTCTCTGAATGTGGAGAAGACGAAGGAGATTGTTGTGGACTTCAGGAGAATGCACACCCAACATGCTCCTCTGACCATTGACGGAGCGTCTGTGGAGAGAGTGAGCAGCACCAAGTTCTTGGGTGTGCACATCACAGAGGATCTCTCCTGGACGTACAACACCACAGCACTGGCCAAGAAATCACAGCAGCGTCTCTTCTTTCTCCGCAAACTAAGAAGAGCAGGAGCACCAGCCCCCATCATGTACACTTTCTACAGAGGCACCATCGAGAGCATCCTGTCGAGCTGCATCACTGTGTGGTTTGGAGCCTGCAATGCGTCCTGTCATAGAACCCTCCAACGCATAGTGAGAGCTGCAGAGAGGATCATTGGTGTCTCTCTCCCCTCCCTCCAGGACATTTACAGCACCCGTCTCACTAAAAAAGCCCTTTGCATAGCGGCTGATCCCACGCACCCAATGCAAAGCTTCTTCAAGCTGCTGCCGTCGGGGAGGAGACTGCGAAGTCTCCAGGCCAGGACCAGCAGACTGAAGGACAGCTTCATCCATCAGGCTGTCAGGAAGCTTAACTCCCTCCCGATTCTGCCCCCTCTCCCCTCTCTCCTCCACGGTCTCACTGAACTCTGTCACACACACACACACACACTCTGACTCACTCACTGGCCTGCACCAGTTACCAGTCACTTTGTGGAGCATTGGACTGCCATTACCTCATAAGACTCTGTTGTTACACTACCACTTACCGTACATTACTAAATCTCCATTTGCACTATTTGCCTATTTGCACTACTCTGCCTGGTTTACACCCAATGTCATTTACCCATTATATTGTATATTGTATAGCTTTCTTGTTATATGTAAAATTGTATTGTATTTATTTAAATTTTTACTTTTTAATTATTTTACCTGCATTTTTTAATCACTCTTATATTTAAATGTTCATTTACTATTTTATCTAGGGATTGAGAGTAACGTAGTTTCTATTCTCTGTATGTCCTGTACATGTGGCAGAATTGACAATAAAGTTGACTTTGACTTTGACTTTGACTATTGCATATTTCTGCCTTAACCTGAATGGCAATTTTTTTTCATGTCACATTTTACTTAAAGCTACACTATATTGCCATATGTCTTTGCTTGAACTCAAGAAACAAAGTCAAGAATTTAAACTAAAGTTTTAAAATAGGCATTAACAGTTTAATATGATAGATACTTTGTTTGTGGTTGTACTTGTTTGTGAAGTTGTCTGAAATACTCACTACTGTTTTTAGAACATTGTTTGATTTTTAATCTTTGTTATTTTTTTCATGATGACATTTCAGTATACACCGCTCAAAAAAATTAAAGGCACACTTCGAAAAGATCTCAGTGGGGAAAACAATCATGCCGGGCATCTATACCAATATGAACTAGGTAATGTGTTAGGAATAAAAGGATGCCACGTCATTTTGATGCACAGGTTGAGGGCCAAATTCAAAAACACCCCAAAATTCACAGTGAAAAAAGGATGCACAGGCTAGTCCAATTTCATGCCAACAACTCAAAATGCTACTCAGAGTTGCCTGACTGTAGAGGTCTATGCTTCCCCACACCATCACTGACCCCCCCCCCCCCCCCCCCACCAAACCAGTCATACTGAACAATGTTACAGGGAGTATCATGCTTTCCACAGCTTTTTTAGACTCTTTCAGATCTGTCATGTTCTCGGGGTGAACCTGCTTTCATCTGTGAAAAGCACAGGGCACCAGTGGTGGACCTGCTAATTCTGTGCACTGTAGAAGTAGCAGATACAGGTCCTGCCGATGGGTTAAGGATCTTCTACGGCCCGATCCAGCTCTCCAAGAGTAACTACCTGTCTCCTGGAATCTCCTGAATGCTCCTGAGACTATGCTGGAAGACACAGCAAACTTTCAGACAATGTCACGTATTGATTTGGCATCCTGGAGGAGTTGGACTACTTGTGGAATCTCTGCAGTTATCACTTCATGCTATCAGTTGTGACACTGATTCTAGCCAAATGTAGAACTAGTGAAACTGATTAACAACCCCATATGCTACTTAACTGACCAGATCAATGTCTCACAAGTTTAACAGACTTGATGCCAGTCTTATGTCCCATGAATTTTTTTTTGAGCAGTATATTTAAGTTAAAGTACCCTGTGGCTCCAATCGCTCACTGTGACGCTTTCTCTTTTAAACCCTTGTAAAATTCACACTCTAGTTCTGCACCTATTCAGTTATGTTTATGTCTTGCAATACATATTTATATGTTCTGCATCATTTTGTTCTTTGTCTCTTCCCTTCTTTTACTGTAAAGATAGCTGAAACTTGTTCGAGTCTCAAAGTTCTGGTGGCATTTTAGTTTCCTTTTGTAAATGCTTTGTAGGATATAGATGATTCTCATTTTTAATAAAGCCACAGAAAAAAGTGAACTAACAACTAGTTACCATCTAAATTAACCACAAATTAGAATATGAAATAGTTATAAAACCTTTATTAATACAACTAGCTCATTTCAAATGTGCCTTTAAATGCTTTATTAATCATTTACATAGACTTTTTAAAATTATATCATGAACCGTTAACAACTCCCAAATAAATTCTACAAAACTATTTGGTAGCATTTTATTGTAATGTCACACCATTAAACATTAGTGAGGTATCAGCGAGGGCTCCTCCTTAGTATGCCATTTATAAATACAGATATGTTTTTCCATCTGTTACTGTTACACTATATACAGATATCACTGCAATTACATCACTACTAGTAATAATCATATTCATAATAATATATCTTTATTTATAAATGGCAAACTAGGGATGATTAATGCTATATAAATGATGAATTCAGCACTTGCTAATACTTTATTAATACCTTAATAATGCTTAATAGTGTGAAATTACTATGAAATACAAAGCAACTATTTACATCAATGTTTCTAAATGACAAGCTAAAAGGGAGTATTGGTTTTTAAAAGATGAATTAAGTTTTAACTAATACCTTAATGATGTTCAATACTGGGTGGGTATTATAAAGTGTCACCCAACATGGATTTGTTTTGGGTTTTTACTGTAATGTCTGAAAACTCCCTTACTTCTTTAGGCAACTTTTTGTGTATAAATCTTGTTTTTGCTGTGCTCTTGATGGTCAGTATATATTTTTACATTGATGTTATGTTAAACATATAGTTCTCATCATCCTCTCACTTTTCAAGTACCTAAAAAAGTTGGAATTTCAACAAACCTCTATGTTAGACAAAATTTGGAAAGACCCTGAACATGGTGACACTGCAAAAATATTTTTATGAGATGTAATAGGTGATATATATGTGAATTAATAAAGCAAAATCAGGCAAGCTGTAAATGATTATGATTAAGGTTAGTTATTCATTTGGAATAAAAATGGTTTTGGGTGCCACATTCAAAGTCAGTATTTCTCCACTATTCCATTCTCTTTTTCCTCCATTCTCTCTCCTTGCCTCCTGAAATTCACAACTGCTCCTACTGGGATTATCAATCCTTAATCAGCCCTCCCCACTGCATTCATGAGACAACTCAATCGGGCTAAGATATGCTAATCTTATTCCTCAGATGATTATGCCATGGAGTCAACATTGATCTTCCATGACCTCAGAAAAACACAGGCCCCCCAGTCAAAAAGACTGATGGTGATGTGTGTGTGTGTGTGGTGTGTAGTGGGAATAATCTTCTGCTGTGAATCAGTGAAATTTTTGAGGACTCCTGAACTGCTGTGATCGATTTCAGACCAATGAGACAATGGAGTGGCGCAAAGAACTGATAAATGCTTTGTGCTGTACAACAGTGTGGGATTTCTGATGTATTGCACTAATATATAAAAAGATTAAACTGGGAAATTTCATGGCAAACTGATTCAGTAAGGGTGAAGAAACATTTAGGTTGCCATGGGACCAGTGTTGGGTAAGTTACTTTAAAATAGTAACTTAGTTACATTACTAGTTACTTCTCTCAAAAGTAACTCAGTTACTTCAAGTTACTCATTACTTTCAAAGTAACTAGTTACTAGGGAAAGTAACTTTGGTTTTACTCAGAATTCTCTTGTTAATGTGTTTCTTCCATAACTTTGCCAGTCTTCTAGTTTGCTTACTTGCCACAAGTGCACTGTGCCACCTACCAATAGAAAGGAAAAGATAATGTGCATATTTCCACGAGAGAAATCCCACGCCTGGACCGTCATTGACTGCTGCCATGATTCTAGCCTACGTCACAGCGTCATGTGCGCCTTTTACATCCAACACAAAAACTGCAGTCGTGGTGCTTTCGATTGTACTCAGAACTCAGAAATTCTGCCTTCTGAACAGGAAGATGTAGGCAACACCAGACTGCAGATGAGCTACATACATGGCTGGACTGGGACAGAAAATTGGCCCGGGCATTTTGACTAGAGACTGGCCCACCATTATAGGAAAAATCATAAAGCCTTTGAATGAAAATAAACACTGTTGTGACAGTGATGTACACTGTTTTGATGGTATATACAGTGGGGCAAAAAAGTATTTAGTCAGCCACCGATTGTGCAAGTTCCCCCACTTAAAATGATGACAGAGGTCAGTAATTTGCACCAGAGGTACACTTCAACTGTGAGAGACAGAATGTGAAAAAAAAATCCATGAATTCACATGGTAGGATTTGTAAAGAATTTATTCATAAATCAGGGTGGAAAATAAGTATTTGGTCACCTCAAACAAGGAAAATCTCTGGCTCTCACAGACCTGTAACGTCCTCTGTAAGAAGCTTTTCTGTCCCCCACTCATTACCTGTATGAATGGCACCTGTTTGAACTCATCATCTGTATAAAAGACACCTGTCCACAGCCTCAAACAGTCAGACTCCAAACTCCGCCATGGCCAAGACCAAAGAGCTTTCGAAGGACACCAGGAAAAGTATTGTAGACCTGCACCAGACTGGGAAGAGTGAATCTACAATAGGCAAGCAGCTTGGTGTGAAAAAATCAACTGTGGGAGCAATCATCAGAAAATGGAAGACATACAAGACCACTGATAATCTCCCTCCATCTGGGGCTCCACGCAAGATCTCATCCCGTGGGGTCAAAATGATCATGAGAACGGTGAGCAAAGATCCCAGAACCACACGGGGGGACCTGGTGAATGACCTGCAGAGAGCTGGGACCAAAGTAACAAAGGTCACCATCAGTAACACACTACAACGGCAGGGAATCAAATCCCGCTGTCAGGGTCCTGGGTCTGAGCGACCCAGGATCCCTGAGCAGTTATGAATTATATTATTAGTATTATTATATGTATTTTGGTGTTGCTTCCCTTCTCTGTGCTTGTGTGTATGTATATATATATGTGTGTGTGTGGCTGAGCACCTGTTTATAGGCGGCGTCAGGCCTGGAGGGTGTGGTCCTGCAAGGGGACTGGCCACACCCGAAGCCACACACCTGCTGCTGATCAGGCCTCGTCGGGGGAGCTACTTAAGAGAGTCTTGGAGCTCCCACCGACGCGGGATCATTCCATGAGACTCCACGTTAGTCTTCTGCTTAGTTAAAGTCTGAGTGTATGCCTACTGGAATTAAGTGTCTTGACGGCTGCCTCTGTCATTTTCCCCTCAGGAGGAGCGTGGAACATCGGAGGGCAGCAGGCACGGGGTGTGTGTGGACACACGAGAGTGGAGAACACGGAGCACGGACTTTTTGGGAAGACACGACACGGGAGTCACGGGAGAGCACGGGGATTTACTGTTATTGTTTCCATCACTGTAAATAAACGCACTGTTTATACACAGAGTACCGCGCCTGGGTCCTCCTTCCCCACTCCTTCCACGGTGTGCCATGCCGCACCGTGACACCCGCAGTGCCAGACGTGTTCCGCTGCTGAAGCCAGTGCATGTCCAGGCCCGTCTGAAGTTTGCCAGAGAGCACATGGATGATACAGCAGAGGATTGGGAGAATGTCATGTGGTCAGATGAAACCAAAGTAGAACTTTTTGGTATAAACTCAACTCGTCGTGTTTGGAGGAAGAAGAATACTGAGTCGCATCCCAAGAACACCATACCTACTGTGAAGCATGGGGGTGGAAACATCATGCTATGGGGCTGTTTTTCTGCCAAGGGGACAGGACGACTGATCCGTGTTAAGGACAGAATGAATGGGGCCATGTATCGTGAGATTTTGAGCCAAAACCTCCTTCCATCAGTGAGAACTTTGAAGATGAAACGAGGCTGGGTCTTCCAACATGACAATGATTCAAAACACACCGCCCGGGCAACAAAGGAGTGGCTCCGTAAGAAGCATTTGAAAGTCCTGGAGTGGCCTAGCCAGTCTCCAGACCTCAACCCCATAGAAAATCTGTGGCGGGAGTTGAAAGTCCGTGTTGCTCGGCGACAGCCCCAAAACATCACTGCTCTCGAGAAGATCTGCATGGAGGAATGGGCCAAAATACCAGCTACTGTGTGTGCAAACCTGGTAAAGACCTATAGTAAACGTTTGACCTCTGTTATTGCCAACAAAGGTTATGTTACAAAGTATTGAGTTGTATTTTTGTTATTGACCAAATACTTATTTTCCACCCTGATTTACCAATAAATTCTTTACAAATCCTACCATGTGGATTCATGGATTTTTTTTTTTCACATTCTGTCTCTCACAGTTGAAGTGTACCTCTGGTGCAAATTACTGACCTCTGTCATCATTTTAAGTGGGGGAACTTGCACAATCGGTGGCTGACTAAATACTTTTTTGCCCCACTGTATGCATCAATCTATCAATCGTTTGTTGTAAGATTCAGATAATTATTTTTTAAAAGCTAGACATTTTAAATGAGAATAAGAAAGAAAAGTATTTCTTTGTGCCCCCCTTTCCCTGTTAATGCCCTACCTGGCCCCCTGGCAACACTTTGCTAGATTCGCACCTACACAGTTACCAGCTGTCAGCTACCTAAAAAAGGATCCTGGGGTTATTGGTCTCTCAGAAACAGTTCATAACTTCCCTTCAACTCATTCATGTTACCTAAAAGGTAAACCTGTTTCTCCATCACCTGTTCAGCTCTGATGATCCAGTAAGGACATCTCCTGGTTTCATCTTCATGTTTCCCTCTCACCAGATAACCAAACCATATCATGACCAGCAGCTTTTTTGCAGCTGTGGCGCCAGCAAACATCAGCTGATACTAGAAATTAATATTAAATAAATTCTAACAATAGCTGATCAAGCTTAAACGTGCTGCTGTTGTTTAGAGCGACATCCGCTGGTTTCCTCTTTCTTGCGCAAAGTGAGCGATAAACAAACAAGAGAGCCGATCAGCTGATCATTGATCAGTTTTCATGATTGAAGTAGAAACGGGAGAGGGAGGGGGTAGAATGAAAGAAGAAGAGGCAGCTGTGCAGCGTAAAGACACAGAATAACTCCAGCTTTGTGCCTTTTTCATTGTAGCTGAATTACGGGACAAACTGTTCCTTTTCACCTCAATAAGAAACGCGTAATATTTTCTCTGAATACCAGACGGGACGGTTGGCAACTCTAATAACTTATGAACAAAATAAAGTTCAACATCATTAACTTCATAGCACCCACCCAGCTCTATAGAAACTCCGTCATGCTAGCTAGCACGCAGTACGGAAAAAGTCAGAATAACAAAAATAAACTCCACCTAAACTTGGTTTATATCTGACACAGAGAGACTGCAGGTCATAACTTCTTACCTGAAGTTAAGTTCACACTTGGACCGGCGGCCGCCTCGGGTCTCTTTTCCTTCTGCGTCCCTTTTCTTTCATCCACCTGCTGGCTTCCCCCACCTACTAATGTTACTGAATCTGTGGAAGCTCCGTGATAGCCACCAGACGAAGTAACGAGTAACGACCCTATCTAAATCCGAGTAACGACTAACGCGTTCCTGATTTTGGCATAATAACTAGTTACCGTGCTCGTTACCACAATAATAACGTAGTTACTGTAACGCGTTACTTAATAACGCGTTAGTCCCAACACTGCATGGGACACAGAACCTTATGGTGAAATCTGTTTAGATTCATCCAGGGTTAGCAGGGATACCTTGAACATGCAAGCACTTCTTATAATATTGTTATAGTTATTTTCTGTGAGCAAAGAAAAAAGAGATTAAAGCTTCACACACTGAAAAATTACGAAGGATATTTTGAGGTGCACCCGTTGTAAATGGACTAGTTCTTTGTGAAATGATCAGGATCCACACAGTGTTCCAGGGTCCCTCTGAGCACCTTTATTTTAAAATACAGCATTCCCAGTGCTTCAGCACCATATATGTTCCAGCCGGGAAGCCAGCTTTCCAGCACCTTCCCACACCACACACCGCTCATTTCTGGGCCTAGGCACTAAAAAGAACATGGTTCATTAGTTGTATCCCTCTCACCTAGTGATTTGTCGGTTGTGAATGAAATGGCTCTTAGAGACGACTCTTTGAAGTGAACGACGCGAGCCGGCTTTTTTCTTTCTCTCACCCTCTTTTTTTCCGCTTCCCTCGAGCCTTGTGCTTTGCGCTGGGAAGACGGGATGATTGCGGATGATAAAGGATTCAGAAAGTTAATTCATGCAGGCCCATATGACAGAATGTGCATCTTCTTTTTGTTTTCCTATTTTTTCATATTTATATTTAATAGGGTTGAGTTTGCAGTGTTTTGTGATGTTTCACTTTAAATTTGTTTAAAAGGAAAAAGCTGAAAATTTAAATAGTTAAAAGTTGAAATGTAAATAGTTGGTTTTTGTATTATATGAGTTATCTATTACATTTTATGTGGAGTGAATAAACAAAAGTATATTTACGGTGACCCCTAGAAACAAAGCACGTACAAACTCCAAAACACGTACGAACTCCAAAACACGTACAAACTCCGAAGCACGTCCAAACCCCAAAGCACGTCCAAACTCGAAAACATGTAAAAACTCCAAAACATGTACAAAACAACAGAAGTGCTCCAGCATGCTAGGGGCAGTGTTGAGCTTTTGTTACCTAGTGGCTACACAAGCCAGGAAGTACCAACGACCGGATTTGGTGTGTGGTAGTAACAGGTAAATGAACATTTTTTAAAATTATTTGAATATGTATGAGTGCCTGTGTATAAATACACAAACATTACACATATGCTTTCAATTGTGTAATTTAAGTGATCTAGGTAGCTCTGTTTTGGAAGTTCAGTTAACGCTAGAAATGTGCTTTGGAGTTTGTACATGCTTTGGAATTTGTACGTGCTTTTTGGAGTTTGTACATGCTTTTTGGAGTTTGTACATGCTTTGTCTCTAGGGGCCACCATATATATTTATATATAAACACAGGTTTTTTTTTTACATTAGTAATTCCTTTTGTGCATAATTTTATAATGTTGTTAAAGCAACAAAACAACCTGAAGAGTTGGTTGGGATCCGAAAGACCCGGCTCTTCTTAATGAGTCGAGCCAAAAGAGCCGGTTCTCTAAAAAGAGCCAGAAATCCCATCACTACTCTCACCTGTCCACTCCATCCTCCCGGCACAGCCCCGTCAGCTTACCGTACCACCCCTCCAGCAGAGCCAGAGACCACACCCCTGCCACACACCTGCACCACCCGACTGAGGCTGTGCCGACATCGGCTGAACCTTGCGAGAGTCCACACTGAGGCTGTATATGTTAGGATGCCTGGATCGTTGACCCAGCGAGTTTTCAGACCCCTTAGCGACTTTTTTCTAAAAAAAAAGTCGCTAAAAAAAGACGTGAAAGCGCATATCGCTTTTACTCTCAACAAGCAGCGGGTGCTGTAACGCAGTCAGTTCTTCTTTTACTCTTTTACTGTTATGCTGTCTTGTGGATCACAAGGTTTAAAACTACTTATAAACACACACACACAAAGTAACTCCACCAGAGTGCCTATTTCAGGTCACTTTTGCCGGTCCAAGCCCGGGTAAAGGAGCAGGGGTGGAACTGTGACATAAAAAAAAACAATAATTGGTAAAAGAAATTTAATTTGTAGTTCTAAATAAACTCTAAATGCATTTAGGACGTTTTTTACTCACTTTATGTCTCTTCCACGATGTTATTTCTCTCTCCAACAACATAATTTACAATTAGATTAGCATGACCAATTATGCAAATTAGGCGATGACGTCATTTAGTGACTTCTAGCGACTTTTAGGACAACCAATAGCGATTTTCCTTACTGAGGAGTTGGCAACACTGGTTTTCTGTTTTACTTTGAAAGTCTGTGTCTCATGTAAATGCGTCTGGTTTTGCTTCCTTTGTCTCGTTAGGCCTGATTTGCCCCAGCTGTGTTTCCCTCCTGTTACCCATTCCCCGATTGCTCCCTCTGTGTTTCTCTGTGTCTGTGTCGTGATCTACCCTCATTCATGCTGTGGCTGTCTGGCTGTCTGGCTGTGTGTGTGTGTGTGTGTGTGTGTGTGTGTGTGTGTGTGTGTGTGTGTGTGTGTGTGTGTGTGTGTGTGTGTGTGTGTGTGTGTGTGAGTTTATTTGGATTTTTGGTACGTTTTGCCATCCAGCAATAAAAGCTGAGTTTTGAAGTACACTTTTGCCTGCCGTGAGTCTGCACTTTGGGTCTACTACTCCTGCCTGCACACAGCGACACATGACAGTATAGACCAGTCTTTCTTTACAAACAGAACTATGGGGCTACACCAGACGCTGTTTGACTCTTTTATTACTCCCATTCTCAGCATTTCAGCAACTTCCTTCTGAACAATTTGCCTCTTATGTTCAGGTAACCTGTAAGGCCACGAATGCACCATCACGCCAAGCTGCGTTTCAAAATTCTTAAATAGTGCTTTTCCACTCTTTTTTTTTTTTTTTTATAAATTATGCAGTTTAAAACCTCTTAAGCCCCCAGGGAGTTTCTGAGCTTCCTGCTCGAAAATGTAATGCCCAAATTTAATTGATTATTCCTCTGCAATTACAAACTCTGTCTGACACTTCTGAAATTTCATCAGAGGTGTAATTATTGAAGCAGAAATTACGGTGTCAAAGTTCCTGAGAGTGGAACACAGAAAAAGTAAGTAGATTTTATATTTTTTATTTTTAGCACATAACCCTTCTAAAAATGTGTCAGTTAACATGAAAAAATGAATAAATTTTATTAACAGGCCTACAAATGCTTTTTAAAAAAAAAAAAAAAAAAAAAAATATATATATATATATATATATATATATATATATATATATATATATATTTTTTTTTTTTTTTTTTTGAAGAATTAACCACACATTTACATGGCAATGGCCCTTTTCTGCTGTGGGCATGGAGCGTTTAATTGGTCTCTGGTCCTTTAAACTCTGAGGGGCTGTAACTTTGGTTTCTTTTGGTCAATTTGCATGATTGACACCTCTTTTTAATCATTTGAGCCAATAGAATCACAGTAATGATGTCGCGTTCACGTCACTTCAAACAATCAGACGTTGCAATGCCAAAACCCACGTGGGCCCAAATTTACTGCATGTGGCAACTGTCCAGTCACGTGTCTGTGGGTCTAAAATGGAAGTTGTTGACGGAAAATGGCTCTGATGCGGCTAGGTAGGCGTGGTAACTACTGATAATCACGTGGCTACCGACGAAAATTACGGAGGAAATCTTTCGGACTCGTTCGAGATCGAGATGGGAGTGCGACAAGGCTGCGTTATTTCGCCATTCCTTTTTGTGCTTGCTGTGGATTTCATCATGCGAGTTCAAGGACACGACGGACGACGAATTGCAGATCTTGATTGAGCAGACGACATTGTGCTACTCGTATCAAGATTATGTTACCAACAAGGAGGTTCTTCATGTGGCGTTACTTAACTTCTCTTAAAAGGAATGGATAATTGTGTCATGGAGACCCGCCCGAGGGACACGGAGTCATGGACGACCAAAACAGACGTGGAGACGGTCATTCATTGCGGACCTGAAAGCGGTCGATCTTTCATGGGACAAGGCTGAAGATGTGGCTGTAAACTGAGCTCGTTGGCGATCCCTTGCCGCCCAATGCACCATCCGGCGCAGGAGGAACTAAATAAGTAAGTAAGTTAATCTCTCATTGCACTCTTAAATGAGCAGTTGGAGTTTAAAAAAGAAATCATGGAATCCATTTATAAACCAAAATGTATCTGTTAAGTCTAATTGTTGAATGTTGTCATTATGTTCTTAAGTTTGTACACACACACACACACACACACACACACACACACACACACACACACACACAGTGCCTTGTCTTAGAACCATTTGGGGAATGGTTCTAAGACAAGGCACTATGTGTGTGTATAGAGAGGTGCTCAGGATCGAAGGAATGTCTTGATCCTACTGCTTGAACCAAGACTGTACAAATTTAAGAACATAATGACAATGGTGGGCGTTGCTTTGCTGTGATGTGTATTGTGTGAACTGTTTTCCCAATAAAAGGCAGCAAGCGGAGGCCGTTGTTGGGGCCATTCGTTATGAGATTCGAAGTGCGTTTCTGAGATACTGACGAGGCCTCCCTTGCAGGTAAATCGATCGATCGCTGACTGTCTTGTTTTCTTCATAATGAATAACTCTCTAAACCAGCAGGGCTTGTGGAAACACAGACCCAACAGTATCCTAAACGTTTGACTCATCAAAGTAGACACCTTTGATAAGAGCTGAACACACCTGTGGCATTCTTTCTACAATAGAATTCAAATTTTCTTCAGAAAGTTCTTCCCATATCTTTTGCAGAAGTTCCTATAAATGTGTGGCACTTGTAGGTTGCTTTGCTTTCACTCTTCTGTAGAGTTGATCCCAAACAAGATTGATAGGGTTTAAGTCTGGACACTGTACTGGCAAATCCATGTTTTCAAGTTAAGTCAAGTCAAGTAATGTTTTATTGTCAACCCAACAGTATACACAGTTATGTTCTGTGTCATCATCTTGCTGTTGGATGAACCCCTGACCAACTAGGTGCATACCAGATTGTATTGCATGATGCTCCAGAGTAGAATAGAATAGAATTCAATAGAATAGAATTCAACTTTATTGTCATTGCACATGCACAGGTACAGGGCAACGAAATGCAGTTTGCATCCATCCAGAAGTGCTTTAGTGATATAGATATATTACAATATATATTAGCAATAATATAGATATGTGAGTATATTACAGAAATGGGTCTATTATGGTATGTTATAATGTACACGGTATGAAGTATGTTGTGAATATTCTATAACTAGGGATGGGTACCGGTGTCCGGTGCCATGATGGCACCGGTTCTGACATAAACGGTAGTAACCAGACCGAAAGCAGCGCACATTTCGGTGCTTTATTTCGGTGCTTTTTTTTCCTGAGCTGTGATACACTTCTACCCAATCATTTTACGTTTCCGAGGATAGTAGGCGGGGCCAGGTACGTACGTTCTTTTATGCAGAGCTACAGATTAAAAATGCCCAAGGCGAAGCGGTCAAAAGTCTGGCTGTACTTCACAGCAAAAGATGCAAACTCAGCAGCCTGCAACAAGTGCTTTAAGCTGATACTGTCAAAGGAGGTAACTCCTCAAATCCGATGAAACACCTGGCGACGCATAGCGTTTTTTTTTTCCAAAAACCAAGAAATGCGCTGTATTTGATAGCTTGCTGCGAGACCTCACACCGAGCGCATCTACTGCGGTGTGGTGCCTGTTATCGGACCCGGAGTTAGCAACATACCCAAAAACACGAAGAGGAGAGTCCTGGCCCCTAGCCCTGCCAGTGTAGCAGAAATGATGACGGATGATGATGCAGCAGCAGCCGTTCTTCTCTGCGTGAGTAATTTACGTTGAGTAGGCTAACCACGTTATTAAATTAATGCATGTAAGGTGAACTAGCAAACATCATCATATCTACATGCGGCTGTCTTCTTGTTTGATGGCAGATACTCCCTTCACCCTGGCCAAAAAGGCTAAAATGACCAAAGTAAAAGAGGGAAACAGCTGAACATGAGAGGTTTTGGACAAAGTTTGTGTTTTTTCCATTTTTTAAGCACTGCTTCCAGCCAAGAGTGATACCATATATGCCCTATAGCTGCAGAAAAGGCTAACATTGTTATCTTTTTACAAAAACCAAATCAAATCAAATCAAATCACTTTTATTGTCACATCACATGTGCAGGTACATTGGTACAGCACATGTGAGTGAAATTCTTGTGTGCGAGCTTCACAAGCAACAGAGTTGTGCAAAATACAATAATGTAAACAAGCAAAATACAAGAATGGCTACATCTGAAACTAATAAATATATGTACAATATATAATAGTATATGCATTTCTGGATGTGTATAGTAAATATTTTCCTAAGTGTGTGTGTGTGTGTACACATATTTTACAAATTAAATAGAGTAAACAATAAAATATATAAAATATATAAAATATACAGAGTTGAGACATGTGCAAAACAGTGGCATTATTGTACAGTATGGAGTGCATAATGTTAAAGTTCCAGTAGTGAAGCTGAGGTGTCTATGACGTGTTCAGCAGTCTGATGGCCTGGTGAACCAGCTGAACATGAGAGGTTTTTGGACCAATTTTGTGTTCTCCATTCTTTAAGCACCGGTTTGAGCACCGTTTAAGCACCGGCACCGTTTCAAAAGTACCGATTTGGCACCGGTATCGGATAAAACCTAAACGATACCCATCCCTATCTATAACTATAAGTATGTACAGGCTGTAGTGAGTTCAAGCTATGTACAGGATATGAACAGGATATAAATATGAAAAACTATACAGAATATGAAATAAATAACTTTACAGAATCTGAGATATACAGCTATACAGAAATGGGAACTATGCAAGTTGTAAACATTTGTAGGGTTAAAAATTATCGAATGTACAGAATGATTATTTACACAGAGCTATACGGTTGTGCAGTTAAGATAAGTGAGATATAATTCAGAGGCTATATAAAGTGCTAGTGGTTGTGAGTGGTGGTTCAGTCCATGTTATTATTGTGTGTTTGAGGGTACTGTCAGGGTCCTGGGACTGGGCGACCCAGGATCCCTGGGCAGTCATGGACCTGTGTATTATTATGTATTTTTGGTGTCGTTTCCCCTTCTCTGTGCGTGTACATATGTGTGTTTCTCTGTGCTGTGTTAGTCTGTGTCTCACTCATATGTTTAGGTGAGGTATGGGTGTGTATGTCTGCGGGTGTGCCTGGAGGATGGAGCTCGGCCACCTCCAGGCCTGAGGGGTGTGGCCCTGCGGAGGGACTGGCCACACCCGAAGCCACACACCTGCCGCTGATCAGGGCTCGTCGGGGGAGCTACTTAGGAGAGTCTTGGAGCTCCCACCGACGCGGGATCATTGCATGAGACTCCACGTTAGTCACCCTGTCTAGGTTTTGTCTTAAAGTGTATGCCTGCCATTCCAAGTGTCCTGACAGCTGCCGCTATTGTTTCCCACAGGTGGAGCGTGGAAGGCTTGGGAGAGCAGCGAGCACCGGGGGGTGCTGACACGGGAGCAGAGAGCACGAGGGAGACACGACACGGGAGTCTGGGGAATACACTGGGGTTTATTGTTACTTTCCATCACTGTAAATAAACGCACTGTTTATACACAGAGTACCGCGCCTGGGTCCTCCTTTTCCCCACATCCCCACGGTCTGCCAGCCAGACCGTGACAGAATGATCCCGCCACGTGTGGACCCAGCGGTCTCTGAGGAGAGGCTCAGGAGGAGGCTCAGTCCATGTGTTAACATGGGTCAGATGTCAGGAGGCAGAGTTCAGGAGTCTGACAGCTGTGGGGAAGAAGCTGTTCCGGTACCTGGTGGTCTTAGTCCGGAGGCTCCTGTAGCGCCTCCCAGAGGGCAGGAGGGTGAAGAGTCCATGTCAAATCAAAATCAAATCAAATCAAATCACTTTTATTGTCGCATCACATATGCAGGTACATTGGTACAGTACATGTGAGTGAAATTCTTGTGTGCGAGCTTCACAAGCAACAGAGTTGTGCAAATACAATAATGTAAACAAGAATGGCTACATCTGAAACTAATAAATATATGTACAATATATAATAGTATATGCATTTCTGGATGTGTATACTAAATATTTTTCTACGTGTGTGTGTGTGTGTGTGTACACATATTTTACAAACTAAATAGAGTAAACAATAAATAAAATATATAAAAATATACAGAGTTGAGACATGTGCAAAACAGTGGCATTACTGTACAGTATGGAGTGCATAATGTTGAAGTTCCAGTAGTGAAGGTGAGGTGTCTATGACGTGTTCAGCAGTCTGATGGCCTGGTGGAAGAAGCTGTCTCTCAGTCTGCTGGTACGGGACCGGATGCTGCAGAACCTCCTTCCTGATGGAAGTAGTCTGAACAGTTTATGGCTGGGGTGACTGGAGTCCTTGATGATCCTCCCCGCTTTTCTCAGGCACCGCTTCCTGTAGATGTCTTGGAGGGAGGGAAGCTCACCTCCAATTATCCGTTCAGAGCACCGCACTACTCACTGGAGAGCTTTGCAGTTGTAGGCGGTGCTGTTGCCATACCAGGTGGTGATGCATCCAGTGAGGATGCTCTCAATGGCACAGTGATAGAAGGTCCTGAGGATGCGGGGGCTCATGCCAAATCTTTTCAGTCTCCTGAGAAAGAAGAGGCGCTGCTGCGCCTTCTTCACTGTTTTGTTTGTGTGTACTGACCACGTAAGATCCTCAGCCAGATGTACACCAAGGAACCGGAAGCTGCTCACTCTCTCCACAGCAGCGCCGTTGATGGTGATGGGGGTGTGTACTTCTCTGCACCTCCGGAAGTCCACTATCAACTCCTTTGTCTTTGCGACGTTGAGGGTGAGATGGTTGTCTTGACACCAGTGGGTCAGGGCGCTGACCTCCTCTCTGTAAGCCGTCTCATCACCATTGGTGATAAGACCCACCACTGTAGTGTCGTCCGCAAACTTCACAATGATGTTGGAGTTGTTAGTGGCCGTGCAGTCGTAGGTGTAGAGTGAGTATAGGAGAGGGCTCAGTACACACCCCTGTGGAGCACCAGTGTTCAGTGTGATGGGGGATGAGGTGATGCTGCCCAGTCTGACCACTTGGCGTCTGTCAGACAGGAAGCTAAGGATCCAGCTGCAGAGGGAGCTGCTCAGTCCTAGATCCTGCAGTTTCCTGTCCAGCTTTGAGGGAACGATGGTATTGAATGCTGAGCTGTAATCTACAAACAGCATTCTCACATACATGTCTCTCTTCTCCAGGTGGACCTGTTGTGGCGGTATGCGAAATGTAGAGGGTCCAGTGAGTCGGGTAGTGCAGAGCGGATGAAGTCCCTGACCAGCTTCTCAAAGCATTTGCTCACGATGGGGGTCAGGGCTACAGGTCGCCAGTCGTTAAATGAGGAGATGGTGGAGGATTTGGGTACAGGGACGATGGTGGCCATTTTGAAGCAGGCTGGGACTACAGACAGAGAGAGGGAAAGGTTGAAGATGTGTGTGAACACTCCAGCCAGCTGAGCCGCGCATGACTTAAGGACGCGGCCGGGAATCCCGTCCGGACCAGTAACTTTGCGTGCGTTCACCTTCCTGAAGCACTTCCGCACATCCTCCTCAGACACAGTGTGCGCACTGACGTCATCCGCGGTGCGCACACTGTCCGGTCTCATGGTGTTCGCTGTGTCGAATCTAGCGTAGAATACGTTTAGATCCTCACACAGAGAGGCCGTGGTCTGCGGTGTGCTGGTTTCCCTCTAAAGTCTGTGATCGTGTTTAGTCCCTGCCACATACTCCGAGGGTTGTCAAACTGTTGCTCGACCCTGTCCCTGTACTCACGTTTGGCTGCTTTGATCGTCTTCCGGAGTTGGTAATGTGCGTGTTTGTAGTCCGATGTGTTCGCGGAGGCAAAGGCGGTGCTCCTTGCCGCCAGTGCCGCGCGAACATCTCCGTTAATCCAGGGTTTTTGATTTGGGAAGGATTTAACTGTTCTGGATGGGACGACATCTTCCACGCATTTCCTGATAAATCCGCAGACTGAGTCTGTGTACTCATCAATGTCCATAGCAGCCACGTGAAACATTTCCCAGTCCGTGTGATCAAAACAGTCCCGCAGCGCAGACTCCGATTGGTCTGTCCAACAGTGCACCGCCCTCCGGGTTGGAGCTTCCTGTTTCAGCTTCTGCCTGTAGGCGGGCAGGAGCAGGATGGAGCGGTGATCTGATTGGCCGAATGGGGCGCGGGGGAGGGCTTTGTACGCATCCCGGAAAGAGGTGTAGCAGTGGTCAAGTAGCCGGTCTCCACGAGTGTTGAAGTGGATGTGTTGGTGGAGTTTCGGTGAGACTTTCTTCAGGTTTCCCTTATTAAAGTCCCCGGTCGTGATAAACGCTGCCTCTGGGTGTGCGGTTTCCTCGCTGCTGATCGCGCTGTACAGTTCCCTGAGTGCTCGGTCATTGTTGGCTTGTGGGGGAATGTAAACAGCCGTAATAATCACTGCTGTAAATTCCCTCGGTAGCCAGAATGGCCGGCACTTAATCATCAGGTACTCCAGGTCCGGTGAGCAGAAGGATTTGACCGGGTGCACGTTCGCATAATCATAACCATGTGATGGGTGACTGGGGTCTTTGATGATTTTTCCAGCCCTTTTCAGACACCGCTTCCTGTAGATGTCTTTCATGGCAGGAAGTGGTGCTCCGGCGATGCGCTGGGCAGTTTTCAAGACCCTCTGCAACGCCTTCCGGTCCGAGGCAGAGCAGTTCCCGTACCAGACTGTTATACAGTTGGTCAGGATGCTCTCGATGGTGCAACGATAGAAGTTCACCAGGATGTCTGAGGACAGGTGGTTCTTCCTCAGAGTCCTCAAGAAGAAGAGGCGCTGATGAGCCTTCTTGACCAGCTTGGAGCAGTTGGTCGTCCAGGTGAGATCCTCGGAGATGTGGACTCCCAGGAACTTGAAGCTGCTCACGCACTCCACAGCCGTCCCCTTAATGTGGATGGGTGGATGTGGGTCAGCATTCCTCCTGTAGTCCACGATGAGCTCCTTGGTCTTCTCGGTGTTAAGCAGCAAGTTGTTTCTGTCG
Source organism: Aulonocara sp. 'chitande type north' Nkhata Bay (assembly GCF_057382095.1). NCBI lineage: Eukaryota > Metazoa > Chordata > Actinopteri > Cichliformes > Cichlidae > Aulonocara > Aulonocara sp. 'chitande type north' Nkhata Bay. The sequence goes on from NC_141354.1 coordinate 965,415, forward strand.
CACCACTCAGCCAGACGATCCACCTCCTCCCTGTAGGCGGCCTCATCGTTGTCACTGATGAGGCCAATCACCGTGGTGTCATCTGCAAACTTAATGATGGTGTTGGAACCATCAGCAGGTCTGCAGTCGTGGGTGAAGAGGGAGTAGAGGAAAGGGCTCATCACACAGCCTTGTGGTACACCGGTGTTCATCGTGATTGTAGATGAACAGTGGTTATCCAGCCGGACATGTTGGGGGCAGTTGGTCAGGAAGTCCAGTAACCATTTGCAGATGAGGGAACTGATGCCCAGGTCTGTCAGTTTCCTGATGAGTTGTGAGGGGTGGATTGTATTGAATGCTGAACTGAAGTCTATAAACAGCATTCTGGCGTAGGTGTTGTTGTTGTCCAGGTGTGAGAGGACAGAGTGCAGTGCGATGGAGACTGCATCATCTGTGCTCCTGTTCTGGCGGTATGCGAATTGGTGGGGGTCCAGGGTGGGGAGGAGACAGGATTTGAAGTGTGCTAGGACCAGCTGCTCTAAGCACTTAGTGATGATGGGGGTGAGTGCTACTGGGCGGTAGTCATTGAGGCAAGATGGGTTGGAGTTTTTGGGTATCGGGACGATGGAAGTGGATTTGAAGCAGGCCGGTACCACAGCGTGGGCCAAGGACAGGTTGAATATGTCTGTGAGCACTCCTGCAAGCTCCCCAGAACACGCTCTGAGAACACGCCCGGGGATGCCATCAGGACCTGCAGCCTTGTGGACATTGATCCTGCTCAGCACCGCTCCTACATCGGTAGGGGAGAGAGTCAGAGGTTGGTGGTCTGGCGTCACGTCTGCTTTGGTTGTGGTTGTGGGGTTCCCTCGCTCAAAATGAGCATAGACGTTGTTGAGCTCGTTGAGGAAGGAGACATCAGAGGATGCAGGGGAGGGTTTGGTGGTCCTGTAGTCTGTAATGGTCTGGAGTCCTTGCCACATGCATCGGGGGTTGGAGTTGGAGAAGTGTTCTTCTACCTTCTTTTTGTAATGGTGTTTGGCTTTTTTGATGCCCTTCTTTAGATTAGCCCTGGCTGTACTGTAGGCATGTGCATCTCCTGACCTAAAGGCGGTGTTGCGGGCCTTCAGGAGGAGACGAACATCCCGGTTCATCCAAGGCTTCTGGTTGGGGTACATGGCTCCAGCCTGGCTCCAGCCAGGTTGGAATACACATGGTCTAAAGTCTTGTCTCCTCTGGTGTGGCAGGAGACATGTTGGTGGAATCTGGGGAGGACTGTCTTTAAGTTGGTGTGGTTGAAGTCGCCAGCAACAATAAAAGCAGCCTCGGGGTGTTTATTCTGGTGTTTGTTAATGGCTGCAGAAAGTTCTTTCATGGCCAACCTAGCATTAGCGTCGGGGGGTATATACACGGCAGTGAGTATGATAGAAGTGAGTTCTCTGGGGAGGTAATAAGGTCTGCATTTGACCATTAAAAACTCCGCATTAGGTGAGCAGTGACTCTCAGTAGTAGTGGAGTTCACTGTGGTAGCTGTTTTGGTTCAGGGTGCCTCTCTGTACAAGTCACTGACCCTGGATCCAGCAAAACAGCTCCAGACCATCACACTTCCTCCTCCACGTTTGATAGTTGATGCCACACACTCTGGAACCATCCTTTCACCTACCCGACGGCATACAAAGGTCCTGCATGATAAACTGAAGATTTCAAATTATGATTCATTAGTACATAATACCTTCTTCCAGTCTTCTGTAGTCCAATGGCGGTGTTTTATGGCCCAGGCAAGCCTCTTTGTCTTACTCTGACATCTTAGCAATGGCTTTCTTGCTGCAACTTGTCCTGTCAACCCTGCAGCTCGAAGTCTTATCTTCACAGTTGAAACTGAGACTTGCTTACTATGATCACTGATTAGCTGTGCTTGAAGCTGTTGTTCTGTGAGCTGCCTATCACTCAAGCTGTTTACTCTTAGGAACTTGTCCTCTGATTCAGTTGTGGCTTTAGGTCTGCCAGACTTTATCCTGTGAGAGTGTGTCCTAGTTTGAGTGCATTTTGATGGTGTACTCACTGACACCTTGACTTTCTTTGCAATGTCTCTGTAGGGAAACCCTACATTTTTAACATTTTCTACATTTCGTGTTTTCTGGAAAAGGCTTTTTTGTATAATTCTGAAATATACATTATTTTTCATTTTTTGGGTAACGTAAACTTTTTTTTAACCTCTGGCAGTTCACCACTTACCTTATTACCATTTTGAGCTATTCATTGGACTTGAACAACTTGAATTGTAATAAATAACTGGAAAAATTGGTGTTCTGAAACTTTTGACTGGTAGTGTAAATGCATTATGAACAACTCAGGGTTCTGTATCTTATCTAAGAAGTGATTAGTGCAAAGAGGAGCAGCAAGAGAACGAACCACCAACCTTGACCCCACCCTACCTCCTGAGCTACAGCCACCCCTGGAAGTGTTAGTAAAAGTGATATTTTGACATGACCACCCATATTAGTGAAAGTTAAATGTCAAGTTAAGCAATATGATTAGCAGTTACAGTGAATACCTGTCCAATTCCATCACCATCTGAATAGTACAATGAACAAAAGTGCTGGACTCATTAAATTGGCTGACATCACCAAACCAAGACCATCCTTCTGCAAGACTGGAAAACCAACTAGTTTTAGCAAACAACTCTGACAAGTTGGTTTTCTGATTTACTTCATATTTTGTGAGTCAATAAAAGACTGAAATAATATAAATATAGGATTTTTTTTACAGTGAAAATGAATATCACACATCTTAGTGATCTATTTTTGGCAGCTGGATAGTTTCAGGATTTTTCACAAATGTGATCTCTTATCTTATCAAACTTAAGGTACTGTATAACTGAACCTCAATCCATCTGGACCAATCTCTGTTGTTACATAGATCTTGCATTTTATTTTTAATTTTAGATGGTTAATCAAAGACAGAGAAAGATGTGTGAATAATGTTGAAATATCAAGGACTGTTTTAGGTTGAAGTTATGACATATATAGTGATGAGCAAGAGCTTCAGCACATCAAATACTTTAACTGATGAATTAAATGCTACTAAATTATAAACTAATATGTCTAATACATCATGCGGTGTTAACAGTTACAGTTCTATTACTGCATGTACTCTTAGGGTGCTACTGACAATTATTCATATTCAGTGTAAAACATTTCATTTTCAGTTCAGTTACTGTACTTTTGGAAAGTAGAAGGAATTATACTATAATTTGACAAGGTGTATCAATATATTTAATTTGATCATTATTATTTTTTCATAATATAAGAATTAATCAATTCACGTATGTACTGATAGACCAATGTTCCGTCATATCATAAATGGACTAATCAACTCAATTGATTAAGAGAAGGCTCACATAGTCACCCGAAACATGTATCATTATTTGAGAAAAGCATCATTTACTTTTTTATTTTGTATGGTATGATTTTAGCTCCTGCTAAGTTGAGAAACAGTATACTGCAGTGTATATTCTACAAATTTACATTCCAGTAGTATCACCTACGTGACATGAGCTACTTCATCTCACCACAGACAACATATGCAAACATTTCTTTCTTTATGAGCTGCACTGCACACAGCCCTGGGCCTCTTACGGGTGCATATTTTTGCTTTAGCAGTTAAATTGAACCAGGGATGAATTAGTTCTACAATTTATTGGGCTTAAGCTGCAGGGCCTGGGCTGTTTTTATGAGGGTATTTGGTATTACTTGTGCACATAGGAGAGTTTGTGAGCTGAGTCCTGTGGTCACTCTGAACCAATACAAGTGATCATGGTTTACTCACATCTGAATGGCCTGGCCCTAACCTGAAGGACAGTGATGTTTGTGCTAAAGCTGTGTACTGTATTTATTCTTATTGTATTCTAATTTTTGCCTCATAACTTTTGCACTGTCCACTCCTGCTGTGACAAAACAAATTTCCCACGTGTGGGACTAATAAAGGTTATCTTATCTTATCTTATCTTTAGTCTGCTGTGTACAGAATATAACGATTTTTCCCAAAGACCAAAAAAATCTGGTCTATTTTTATGTTCAAGCTCAGCATCATGGAAAACACTTGTTGATATGTGAGGTGACACTAGATGGCAGTATGACTCAAGTAAAATCTGCATCATTCATCCTCCTCCCCTTTCTCTTCTCCTCCTGCAGCCCTTTTCTTCTCCATGTTGAAGCTGCAAACAGCATCTTTAATGGAATGTCAAGAAAAGGCAGCATTGTGCCTGCCTGTTTGAAATACAGAGGCAGTTTAAACAATACGCTTCCCCTGTTCAAAAAGCTAACGCATTGCTGTGATTCCGAAGGTGTTCTCCATTTACTTTCACTAACTCCCATAAACTTCCTATGGTTGCTTTCCTCAATGAAGGGATGAAGTAGGCTACTGTTTTTGTTTGTTGCCTTTTTGTAAACACTCCTTAGTAACCCAGTGTTCCATGTTAACACAAATGTTAATATATTCTTATTCACATATATTTTCTAGATTTTCTGAAAATATGTTTTTGTGTAATTTGCCACTTGTCGTTTTGTCTTCACATTGCATCACTGTGCCTGTTTTAAAGGCCAATGATTTTGGATCCATCAGCAGATGAATAGTCATTAGACAAGTAATTAATTGTCCAATTGAGTGCATCTATCCCCGCTCACCCCTGCAGGGCGGCCTTTATTCTTCAAAATCGGGTCTTCTATCAGAGGATTCTCGACCACCCCAGGGGATGTTTCCCATTTTGACCTCGGGACTTCCAGGCCATTTTCAGCACAGATGTTTCTGTATAATGTGCCACCATGATTAGTGCCTCTGTGCTGTCTAGCTTTTTCCAGCCGCTGGTAGGATTTCTGGTTGTCAGCAACTTCCTGTATCTGCCGGTGGTGCATACCGTGCAGTGGCCGATCCTTCCATGATGGTTCCTCCTCTTTCTTCGGTTTCCGCTGCCTGAGGCACTGAGCATGTGGTCAGTTGTGGTCATCTTCCTGATATACTTGTAGATGTTTGTTGTCTCATCCTGGGCTGTGGTACTGACACTCACTCCTTCCTTCCACTCAGCATACAGCCTCAGGGTGCTGGACTTGAGGTGAAACCTGCATGGTCAGGAGCTTCCTGGTCTTGATATCAGTGGCTTCCATCTCCTCCTTTGGCCAGCTTATTATCCCAGCAGGGTACCTGATCACAGGCAGGGCGTAGGTGTTGATAGGCCGGATTTCAATAATAATAATAATAATAATAATAAATTTTATTTATGAGCGCCTTTCAAGTCACCCAAGGACACTTTACAATAGGATAAAACACTTAGTAAAACAATGGCAGAATAAGAACAATAAAATACAAGCACAAGATAAAATGAACAAACAGTGGATTCACAGTGAATATGCAGATTTGAACAGATGAGTTTTGAGTTGGGATTTAAACTGGGGGAGAGAACCAATATTTCTTATTTCAGGGGGCAGAGAGTTCCACAGCCTGGGAGCAGAGCAGCTGAAAGCTCTGCTTCCCATGGTGGTGAGGCGGAAGGAAGGTACAGTAAGCTGGATAGAAGAAGAAGAACGAAGTGAACGGGCAGAACAAGTGGTGGTTAACAGGTCAGAAAGGTAAGAAGGAGCGAGGTTATGAATGGCCTTGAAGGTGAGCAGAAGAAGTTTGAAAATTATCCGGAATTTCACAGGGAGCCAGTGAAGTTCCTGAAGAACAGGGGTGATGTGCTGATAGGAGGGGGTTCTGGTGATAATGCGAGCAGCAGAGTTCTGAACCAGTTGAAGCTTATGGAGGGATTTTTGGGGGAGACCATGCAGAAGAGAATTGCAGTAGTCAATACGGGAGGTAACAAGACTATGTACAAGAATGGACGTAGACTGGGTGGAAAGAGAAGGAAGCAATCTGTTAATGTTACGTAGATGGAAGTAGGCAGAACGGGTGAGATTATTGATGTGAGATTTATAGGAAAGTGAACTGTCTAGGATGACACCAAGGCTCTTAACCTGAGGAGAAGGGAAAACTGTGGAGTTATCGATGGTGAGTGAGAAATGGTTTGCCTTCAAAAGGTTGGATTTGGTGCCAATAAGGAGGATCTCAGTTTTATCCTCATTGAGCTTTAGAAAATTAGAGGTAAACCAACTCGGATAGACATTCTGTAAGGGAAGAAGGTGGGAGGGAGGAATCAGGTTTGCAAGAGAGATATAACTGGGTGTCATCAGCAAAACAGTGAAACTGAAGATCAAATTTGCGGAAGATGGTACCTAGAGGGAGGATGTATATTATAAAGAGAAGAGGGCCTAAAACTGAGCCTTGGGGTACACCAGAGGTGACGGGGAATAGACGAGAGCGGAATGATCTTAGTTGAATAAACTGGGAGTGGTTGAGGAGATATGATTGAAACCAGACGAGGGGTGTGTCAGAGATGCCGAGAGAGGAAAGTCTGCTTAGAAGGACAGAGTGAGAAATGGTGTCAAAGGCTGAGCTCAGATCTAAAAGGACGAGAATGGTGAGAAGACCAGAGTCAGCTCCGATTAGAAGATCGTTAGTGACTTTAAGTAGAGCAGTTTCGGTACTGTGACATGAGCAAAATCCAGATTGAAATCTCTCGTAGATGTTATTATTAATCAGGTGTAAATGAAGTTGAGCTGCAACCACTTTTTCGAGTATCTTAGAAATGAAGGGTAGATTGGAAATCGGACGAAGGTTGTTAAAGTTGTTAGGATCTAAGGAAGGTTTTTTCAGTATAGGAGTGACTAGAGCAGTCTTCAATAAGGAGGGAACGATACCGGTGGTGAGAGAAGAGTGAATGATAGCAGAAATGAGTGGGAGAAAAGAAGAGAGGCAGGATTTCACAAGCCCCATGGGCATGGGGACAATATGACATGTGGCAGGCTTTGATTTACATATTAACTCGGAAATATCAGATAAATCAGCAAGATGAAAAGTGGAAAACGGCTCAAAAAGGAGAAGAGGTTCTGGAGAGGGCGTAGACACAACATTTGATCTGAGTTGCTGGTGGATGTCATTGATTTTTGTAGTCTAGAACAGCATCAAGGAGTTGCATGTTTCAGAGGAATAGAAGTGCGGTGGTAAAGCGTTGGGGGGTTGAATTAGCTTGTTGAAAACTGAAAACAGAGTCCTTGCATTACCCTCATAAGAACTGATAATACCAGAGTAGAAGCTTTGTTTGGCCTTGTTAATGGAGTCTTTATACTGAAGTACGTGGTATTTATAGATTTCTGAATCAACAGTTAAACCAGATTTCTTATATTTATGCTCTAGCTGCCGAGCTTTGGCGTTCAGAGCTCGGAGGTCAGAGGTAAACCAGGGAGCAGAGCGAGCGAAGGAAACAGAGTGGGTTTTTACAGGAGCCAGAGAATCAAGGACAGTGTGTAGACAATTATTATAATATAACAACAAATCATCAGGAGTAGAATAGAAGTCCGGAATCTGAACATTGTCCAAACTGCTAGTGAGAATGTCCATATCAATGTTCTTGATGTTGCGGAACGAGATGAGACGGGTTGGCTTGGTAGAAGAGCAGCAGAGAGTGAGGTTAAATGAAAGGAGGAAGTGGTCAGTTATGGGGATTTCAGTAGCAGAAAAATTCGAGGGAGTAAGACCAGAACAGCAGACAAGTCCAGGGTGTGTCCTTTAGAGTGAGTGGGAAAGTCGATAAATTGTTTAAATTCAGAACCTTCGAGACAGGAGGAAAAGTCTCTGGTGAGCAGAGGGTCATTATTGTCCATGTGAATGTTGAAATCTCCCACCAAGATCACATTTGGGGAGAGAGATGAAAGATGGGTTAGTAGATTAGCAAAGTCACTGAGGAAGACAGGGTTAGGTTTGGGGGGGCGGTATACAGTAGCTATGATAGTGGGAATGGGTCCAGTCAGCTCACATGCAAGGACCTCTAGAGAACTAAAGGTATCAACATTAACTGGCAGGACTTTCAAGTGCTGGCGAAAAAGGATCGCGAGACCACCCCCACGACCTGAGCAGCGGGGTTTAGAAAAGTAAACAAACCCCAGAGGAGCAGATTCGTTTAGCTGAGGAAAGTCATCAGGTTGTTGCCAGGTTTCAGTTAAGCAGAAAAAGTCAAACTTACGGTCAGATAGGAGGTCTTGGATGAGAGGTCCCTTACTTGTCAATGAACGAATGTTTAGAAGACCGAAGTTGAGTGGAGTATCTTCTTTTTTGCTAATCGCGGTGGGCGCCCTAGGCAGGTGGGCTAGAGATCGATGGTTGACAGCCCGATCAGGGTTCCTGCGAGGGCGGCGAGTAGCAGACCAGAACGATTTAGTTCCATTGGAGTTATGGAAAATCCTGCGGGACCCGCGATGGATGTATCTCCGGCGAGGCTGGAAAGTGATGCCCGGTTGGTAGTGAAGCTCCGCCGGCGACGGGAGCGATAGCTGCCCACGAAGGCACAGGAGCTCAGCGGCTGTATAGCGGAGCAGTCCAGCCGTAGGATGGTAGACGAGCGTCAGGAGAATCCAAAATAGTGCCGACCAGCTCAGGAACATCTTGGTCCGCATCTTCGATTGTGTGGAGGAAAAGGAGCCGAGCTGGCCGGAGCAACGAACAGGTAGGCTAAAATAGCTCAAACAGTTAAGCTAGTGCCGCTAACTGAGAAGAAGACGTGAGAACACATTCAGCTGAAATAACAGAAGTTGAGGACAAGAGTTGCAATTCAATCCCTGGCAGAGATCGATCTGGTGCTGAGTGTGAATGTCCCTGTTCATTCAAATCTGAATCCAAATAATCCAATTAATCCAAATAAATCCAAATAATCGAAAAATGAACCGGTGAGTAGCGGCAGCCAGACGCGCCAGCGTTCACTCAAGCCGGAAGTCAGTAGATCTCAGTAGATTTTGTTCTTGCCATTCAACTGACTCCTCAGGACTTATCCGACCCTCTGCAGGTATTTGGTGGTTGCAGCTTTTCTAGCAGCCTCTTCATGGTTCCCATTTGCCTGTGGGGGATTCCCAGGTAGTTGTAGCGGTCCCCGATGTCTGTTCCCTTCTGGTAGTTCAATCACCTCAGTTCTAACTACCTTCCCTCCCTTTGTTACTATACGACATTCCAGTGTCCTTGCTGTAGATCCTGGTGGTGTGGATCAGTCACCATACATACAGGGAGTGCAGAATTATTAGGCAAATGAGTATTTTGTCCACATCCTCTTCATGCATGTTGTCTTACTCCAAGCTGTATAGGCTCGAAAGCCTACTACCAATTAAGCATATTAGGTGATGTGCATCTCTTTAATGAGAAGGGGTGTGGTCTAATGACATCAACACCCTATATCAGGTGTGCATAATTATTAGGCAACGTCCTTTCCTTTGGCAAAATGGGTCAAAAGAAGGACTTGACAGGCTCAGAAAAGTCAAAAATAGTGAGATATCTTGCAGAGGGATGCAGCAGTCTCAAAATTGCAAAGCTTCTGAAGCGTGATCATCGAACAATCAAGCGTTTCATTCAAAATAGTCAACAGGGTCGCAAGAAGCGTGTGGAAAAACCAAGGCGCAAAATAACTGCCCATGAACTGAGAAAAGTCAAGCGTGCAGCTGCCAAGATGCCACTTGCCACCAGTTTGGCCATATTTCAGAGCTGCAACATCACTGGAGTGCCCAAAAGCACAAGGTGTGCAATACTCAGAGACATGGCCAAGGTAAGAAAGGCTGAAAGACGACCACCACTGAACAAGACACACAAGCTGAAACGTCAAGACTGGGCCAAGAAATATCTCAAGACTGATTTTTCTAAGGTTTTATGGACTGATGAAATGAGAGTGAGTCTTGATGGGCCAGATGGATGGGCCCGTGGCTGGATTGGTAAAGGGCAGAGAGCTGCAGTCCGACTCAGACGCCAGCAAGGTGGAGGTGGAGTACTGGTTTGGGCTGGTATCATCAAAGATGAGCTTGTGGGGCCTTTTTGGGTTGAGGATGGAGTCAAGCTCAACTCCCAGTCCTACTGCTAGTTTCTGGAAGACACCTTCTTCAAGCAGTGGTACAGGAAGAAGTCTGCATCCTTCAAGAAAAACATGATTTTCATGCAGGACAATGCTCCATCACACGCGTCCAAGTACTCCACAGCGTGGCTGGCAAGAAAGGGTATAAAAGAAGAAAAACTAATGACATGGCCTCCTTGTTCACCTGATCTGAACCCCATTGAGAACCTGTGGTCCATCATCAAATGTGAGATTTACAAGGAGGGAAAACAGTACACCTCTCTGAACAGTGTCTGGGAGGCTGTGGTTGCTGCTGCACGCAATGTTGATGGTGAACAGATCAAAACACTGACAGAATCCATGGATGGCAGGCTTTTGAGTGTCCTTGCAAAGAAAGGTGGCTATATTGGTCGCTGATTTGTTTTTGTCTTGTTTTTGAATGTCAGAAATGTATATTTGTGAATGTGGAGATGTTATATTGGTTTCACTGGTAAAAATAAATAATTGAAATGGGTATATACTTGTTTTTTGTTAAGTTGCCTAATAATTGTGCACAGTAATAGTCACCTGCACACACAGATATCCCCCTAAAATAGCTAAAACTAAAAACAAACTAAAAACTACTTCCAAAAACATTCAGCTTTGATATTAATGAGTTTTTTTGGGTTGATTGAGAACATGGTTGTTGTTCAATAATAAAATTATTCCTCAAAAATACAACTTGCCTAATAATTCTTCACTCCCTATATGTGTCTTTCTGTCTGTCTGTTTTGCAGCTCTGTTTCCTGCTTATTACATAGCACAGTGGTTTCCAGGTAATAATTACCTGTTTTAATAGGTTGTTAATATGTTATTAAATAGAAACAGTTTTGCATTATGCAGTTCTGTTTCCTGCTTATTACACAGAAACTACCACAGGTAATTTTATTTTATTTTATTTATGCTGGACATGCTCCACGTTATGCTTATGCTATTCATGTCATGTCATGTCATTCATTCATGACAATCCAAAAATGCTTTATATTTGTTGTTAGAGATTTTCAGTACTGCTGAAGGACAGTGGGTCTTTCAGATTTAATTTGTGCTTTTCATATGCAAAGTTTTGCAATGTTTTGAGACAAACAACATTGCAATTTCAGTACACAAAGGAAGAAGTGTACATGTTACACATGTCAAAATAAATATTTTCCATAAAAAATTACTTTGAATGCTTTACTTTAAATTTTGTGAATGCATCACTTAAACTTCAAGCTCAAATTTATTGACAATGAGATGAAACCATGGCTTTTGTGCCTTAACGTTGACTATGAAAAAATTTTGTCAGCACCTCTCTGATTCTTATTGGCTGAACATCTGGTAAGATGCCTCCTTCGGTACCTCTAGAATTACGCAGATCAGCTTTATCAGTTTCATTGTAGGCTTCACCATGTTTTTTCACACACATTGTGGAGTGTGCAGCATGCACGTTTCCCAAGGCACCTCCACTGACCCTTAAGTTGGCCAAATGCACACCCCACTGTCATCCTGGCTCTGCTTTGTCGCTCGTTGAAGTATTGTTGTTCTTCAGTTAGACTGGAACTTCAACACCCATGATTTCTTCTGTAACCTAAGATTATGTGAATACAAGGTGACACACATCAACAAAGAGGAATGATAAAACAATTTTAATTACAATTCACTGTGTTCAAAGATACTGACTGGTGGAAATAGCTTCCCTCTCTCTGCCATTGTGTGTATCTCAGAATTCTTGAGAACCCTGGCATCGTGAACGCTTCCTGGCCATTCAGTGTAGATGTTAGTGAAACTGTTGGAAAGACAACGTTTGAGAAAAGTGAACATTTTATTTCTACTGTAAATCTGCAGATTCTCACAGAAATCTGCAAGTATCCTTTGAAGCACTGCTCCTCTCTAAAACAGCAATAAGGATAATTATCAGGCCATAAACAGCAAAATAACTTCATAACTTAAGGCAAAATTGCAAAACGTAAAGTCCAAAACAAGTCTTTATATTACGGGCCATCAGTCAAACAATACTGTTTGGTCTGGGTATGGGTGCCAGAAAATGCAATATATTTTAATAAAGTATATGAAATCTGTTTGTGAGGTGGGTAGTATAAGTTTGACCTTTTAAGAGTAGTTTTACTGCAACATATTTTGTTACTATTATAGTACTAGTGTAAAAGTAACAGTTCACCACTACATTGAGCAACACTTGATTACTTATGACAATTTATAAAGGATCACTCATTGATTTCAAAGTCAAAGTCAAAGTCAACTTTATTTGTCAATTCTGCCACATGTACAGGACATACAGAGAATAGAAATTTCGTTACTCTCAAACCCTAGATGAAATAGCAAATGAACATTTAAATATAAGAGAGTGATTAAAAAATGCAAATAAAATAATTAAAAAGTAAAAATTTTAATAAATACAATACAATTTAACAAGAAAGCTATGCAATATACAATATACAATATTCAGGTAAGGGTAAGATAAGATAAGATAAGATAAGATAAGATAGAACTTTATTAATCCCTCGGGTGGGTTCCTCTGGGAAATTCGATTTCCAAAAAAGCCCAGCACCGACAGAAGTTACAGAGTTACAGAATATTATATATATATACACACACACACACACACACACACACACACACACACACACACACACACACACACACATATATAAATACAGAGACAATATAAATAAAATATACGAAGGGGATAAATAGAATAAATAGGAATAAAAAATAAAAATACAAGTGAATTGCACATTTCAAGTATTGAGGTCTATTGCACTGTTGACTATTTACAAAAGTATTGCACAAAAGGTATTGCACAGTGAGGTGAAGAGGCACTACAGCTTAGTTGTTCCCCCCTCCTTTGTCCTCCTGTTTCCCCTCCCTCTCCCCTCCAGAGAGGAGTTAAACAGTCTGATGGCGTGTGGGACAAAGGAGTTTTTAAGTCTGTTAGTTCTTGTCTTGGGGAGAAGCAACCTGTTGCTGAACAGACTCTTCTGGTTGTTAATGGCCGTGTGCAGAGGATGCCTGGCATTGTCCATAATGTCCATCAGTTTCTTTAATGTCCTTTTCTCTGCCACTGTCACCAGAGTGTCCAGCTTCATGCCGACCACAGAGCTAGCCCTCCTGATCAGTTTCTCCAGCCTGGATGAGTCCTTCTTTGCTGTGCTGCTCCCCCAGCACACCACAGCATAGAAAAGGACTCCAGCAACCACTGACTGGTAAAACATCCTCAGGAGCTTCCTGCAGATGTTAAAAGACCTCAGCCTCCTGAGGAAGTACAGTCGGCTTTGTGCTTTTTTATACAGGTGCTCTGTGTTGCATGACCAGTCCAGTTTATTGTCCACCCACAGCCCGAGGTACTTGTACTTGTTGACCACCTCCACCTCCTCCCCCGCTATCTGAACCGGCAGTGGACCTGCTCTAGACCTCCCGAAGTCCACAACCAGTTCCTTAGTCTTTGAGGTGTTGAGTTGCAGGTGGTTTGTGTGACTCCATGCGACAAAGTTCCTCACCAGACTTCTGTACTCCTCTTCCTGATCATCCCAGATACACCCCATGATGGCTGTGTCGTCTGCAAACTTCTGAATGTGGCATAATTCAGAGTTGTAGCAGAAGTCAGAGGTGTACAGGGTGAAGAGAAGAGGGGACAGCACAGTTCCCTGTGGTGCTCCTGTGGTGCTCCTGTGCTGCTGACCACTGTGTCAGACGTGATGTCCTTCAGCCTGACGTACTGTGGTCTGTCGGTGAGGTAGTCGGAGATCCAAGCGACCAGGCAGGGGTCCACCTCCATCCTGTTCAGTTTTTCCTGAAGCATACAGGGCCGGATGGTATTAAAGGCACTGGAAAAGTCAAGAAACAGGATCCTGACCGTGCCTTTTCCCCCATCCAGGTGTGAGTGGGCTCTGTGTAGGAGGTACAGGATGGCATCCTCCACTCCGACACCCGCCTTGTATGCAAACTGTAGTGGGTCCTCGGCATGTTGTACCTGTGGTCGGAGGAGGTTGAGGAAGAGCCGCTCTAGAGTCTTCATAAGATGTGACGTCAGTGCCACCGGTCGGAAGTCATTCAGCTCATTGGGCCGGTTCTTTTTGGGGACCGGGACGATGCAGGATGTCTTCCATAGGGCGGGCACTCTCCCCAGTCGCAGACTGAGGTTGAAGACTCGTTGTACCGGCTCCCCAAGTTCAGCAGCACACGCCTTTAGCATCCTAGGACACACCTTGTCTGGGCCTGCTGCCTTTCTGGGGCGAAGCTTCCTCAGTTGTCTCCTGACCTGATCCACTGTGACACTGGGAGATGTTTGGGAGGAGGGGAGGGGGGGGGGAGATGTCTTGCTGCTGAGAGAGGGATTGGAGGAGGGGGGTATCATGGTGTCAGGAAGGGGGGGAAGCGAGGGAGGTAGGAGAGTGAGGATTGGAGGGTGAGGGTGGGGGGGTTGTGGGCTGGTCAAACCTGTTGAAGAAGTTGTTGAGTTCGTTTGCTTTCTCCACACTGTGCTTTTCTAAATGACATTGGGTGTAACATTGGTGACATTGGGTAAATTACATTGAGTATGAACCAGGCAGAGTAGTGCAAATAGGCAAATAGTGCAAATGGAGATTTAGTAATATACGGTAAGAGATAGTATAACAACAAAGTCTTATGAGGTAATGGCAGTCCAATGCTCCACAAAGTGACTGGTAACTGGTGCAGGCCAGTGAGTGAGTCAGAGAGTGTGTGTGACAGAGTTCAGTGAGACCATGGAGGAGAAGAGGGGAGAGGGGGCAGAATCGGGAGGGAGTTAAGCTTCCTGACAGCCTGATGGATGAAGCTGTCCTTCAGTCTGCTGGTCCTGGCCTGGAGACTCCGCAGTCTCCTCCCTGACGGCAGCAGCTTGAAGAAGCTTTGCATTGGGTGCGTGGGATCAGCCGCTATGCAAAGGGCTTTTTTAGTGACACGGGTGCTGTAAATGTCCTGGAGGGAGGGGAGAGAGACACCAATGATCCTCTCTGCAGCTCTCACTATGCGTTGGAGGGTTCTATGACAGGACGCATTGCAGGCTCCAAACCACACAGTGATGCAGCTCAACAGGATGCTCTCGATGGTGCCTCTGTAGAGAGTGTACATGATGGGGGCTGGTGCTCCTGCTCTTCTTAGTTTGCGGAGAAAGAAGAGACGCTGCTGTGATTTCTTGGCCAGTGCTGTGGTGTTGTACGTCCAGGAGAGATCCTCTGTGATGTGCACACCCAAGAACTTGGTGCTGCTCACTCTCTCCACAGACGCTCCGTCAATGGTCAGAGGAGCATGTTGGGTGTGCATTCTCCTGAAGTCCACAACAATCTCCTTCGTCTTCTCCACATTCAGAGAGAGATTGTTGTCAACACACCACGTGGCCAGGCGTCTCACCTCACTTCTGTAGTCGGTCTCATCCCTGTTGCTAATGAGACCCACCACCGTTGTGTCGTCCGTAATAGTAATAGTAATAGTAATCATTTAAAAATATGTTACATAAAAAAACTATACAAGTAAAGTGAGTTTAAATGCATAGGGAAACCAATCACAGGAGGCAGGAAAGATGTGGGTAATTAGGAGAAAACGGAGAGACTGAAGGAAAACAACACAAAATGTTCATCACAGTTATGATCAAACGGTTACTTGCATAATTCTTTAGGCGACTACTTTTTGCTTTTACTTAGAAATGGGATTGTAGAGTTACAATACTAGAGTTTTGGCTACTCTGCCCAGCTCTGTATATACGTTTGAGCCATTCAAATGCATGTTTTTTTTCCTTCCAATTTTTCATAATTAGTAGATCATAGTATGCTTACCAGAATTTATGGTCGACGACGCCCTGTAGGATGACAGAGTGCCAGTCTTTACGGTTAAAATAATCACAGTGATTGTCCTCAGGAGCAGTGATGGGAATGTGACTCCCATCTACTGCTCCGGCACACTGTGGGAACCCCCATCGCTGTCTGAAGCCTTCAATAACTTGTATCAGGTCATCTCCTCGAGGCCATTTAATGTACTCAGGCATGAGGACATAGCGGACTGCAAAGCAGAATTCATGGAGGATGGAACAAACTGTGGATTTGGCAACTTCGAACAGGTTTGACATGGTCCGATAACATGCGCCTGTTGCCAGCCAATACAGCCCGATTCCAACGCGCTTGCTCACAGGTATGGATTGGCGGAGATGAGTATCCTGTCTAAGCATTCTTGCTGATAGGCGCTGACAGAGATATTCAAATGTTTGTCTTGACATCCTGAAATTGTGGATGAACTCTGTGTCAGTGAAGCCTCTCAGATCCAAATCCCACCACTCCTGGTTCTGACTCCGTGTCCACATATACCTCTGCACGGAGGTAGCAGCCACTGCTCCAAACAAGGCCATTGTTAAAGCACAGGCTCTCTTTTTTTCTCAGTGTCCTCCTTTCTGTGATTAATTTGTCAAGATTCTGAGGGTTACGACTGTGCAGAAATTGACAAACTGCTGCAACAGCACCTACTCGCTCTGTAGCCGCCATTTTTACTTCCGTAAACAGAGCGTGTTGTGTGTGATGTCTTCTTTTGCGCATCCGGGTTGCTTTGAGGGCTGTGAACCGTTCACACTAGAGCGTGTTTGCTGTCACATGTTATTTGTAATGTGAACAAGCAGACAAAAAAATTGGATTTGATCAAAAAATTGGAATTGAGCATTAAGACCTGCAGTGTGAACGTAGCCAAAGTCAGGCGCTGTTCAACCAAATGCTTCATTTTTTTTTTTTACATACACACCAACAACATTTCTACAAGTTACAACAGTGACAGTCACACAGTTTTCAACACAAGGCTTCTGTAATAGACAGAGATAAAACAGCATAAATAGTTTCAAGTTTTGTATGTGTAACTCTTAAAAAATCTTTAAAACTGAATCTTTCCTCTCTCAAAAGAGTGAATCAAGATGACAACTTTAGTTACGAACAGTTCACCAAAAGCAGTTAGGATCACTGAACCTGACAACAATGTTAATTTTTGATGCTACAAGTTCTTTCCTCCAGGCTTTATCTATGATTTTAGTGTGAAAAACTGCAACTCATCTAAGTTACAGAAACTGTTACTCATCTGAATGAAGAGATGATTTATGTCTTTAAAATAATGACTTAATTCTGCTTGCAGGCAACACATTCCTCACACGCTCCTTGAGATCAAGAAGCAGCAGTTTGTGTTTGCCTCTGAGCATCTGTCCTTGGTGATGTGTTTTATATTTATTGTAGCAGGAGGTAGGTGTGTGTCTATTTTATGCATGATTTTAATATATGAAACGTCACTTATGCTACTGCCTGCTGCTGGCTCACTTAAACCCGACGATGTTGCAATATGCATATCAGTAATAAAGCTCATTGATTTTAAAAAAATTATTTGTTTATTTTTTTCAAATGGAAGCACTTTGTTAGTGATTAATGGATTCATTTGTGAACATTTAGTGATTACCTTTATTCAATTGTTAATTTCATTCTACAACTTAATATTTAATCAGACCACTTAGTGATTGTTTGATTGACATCATCAACTCACATTTAGAGAGAGCAGTGGCAATGTTGTGTAGCTGTTTACACGTTTGTCTAACAGGAGAAAGATCCCAGTAGGAGATGCAAATCCCCTTAAGTGGGTGCCAGGAAGGCCATCCAGTGTAAGAACTGCCAAATCAAATATGTGTAGCTACTAGTGGTGCAACGGATCAAAAATCTCACGGTTGGGATCGGATCACAGTTTTAAGTCACGGATCGGATCAATTTTCAGCAAAAAAAGAAACAAAGACAAAATTTTAACATTTACTTATTAACTTATTAAGTATTTTTTGCCTATTAAAAATATTCAACTCAAGACTCATTCCACGTGTAACCCATGGTTATTTTATTGCCAATTGTATTCTGTTTTTATTCTAATTTGAAGTGTTACTGTTTTGTTAAATGCTGAGTTTTCCCATGTACCATGAATGCACCATAGCGCGTGCGTGGTGACTTTCTTTCACTGCATCCGCCTGCACGGAGCTAGATGCGCGAAGCTGTGTGGATATTCAGTCTTGTAACGTGTTGCGCTACGGAATTAATGTTTTCTGTGAAGAATATCCTGGTGAGTCTCACAGTTGCAGTTTAAATTGTGATTCATAGTCTAGTTTTTGAACATAAAACCAGTCAGGATACAATGCTTGTCGGAAATGTGATATTTGTCTTAGAACCTGCTAACGATTGCTTAGCTGTGTTAGCCTGTGGAAAGTATGCTAGTGTGACCAGGAGATATTTTATTTTGTATTCTTATGATCACAGTTATAATCAGAAGTATCAATCATTAATCATTTACCATTGTTGAACCAGTTGATAGAATAATCTTTGAACCACATCTATGTTAACATTAATCTACACAGATTATCAGTACTTTAATCAGTCTATTGTTGTTCTGTACTATTCATGTTATTTGCTTAAAGCTGTTTCACAGTTCTGTAACCACTCAGAAGCCTGTGGGTCCTGCTGGACCCCGCCTTAGTTCTATGTTCAGTTCTGCACGTACACAGGCCTTTAAAGTACATGCACGCTCTTATATAACACATGCATGTGTACACACACACTTAGTAAGAATAGGAGGGTCGTCTGAGGACAGTTTTCTGATAGATATACTTTCACAAAAGGCACGAATGTAATACACACTTGTTTTTCTCTAAAAACTAGCAGTTGATGTCCATATTAGGTAAACTCTCTGAACAGGCCCAAACTGTTATCATTTCCAGTAAGGTCTGACTGTGTGACGTCATCACGGTATTATAAGGATGAAAAGCCTCCGCCCGGCGGAGATTGTTGATGCAAGACTGTTTTCCCCGCACTTCTACACAGAAGTGTGTAAATAAAATCACTATTTTTGACACCTACACGGACTCGGCTGTTTTTCCTTCTTACCCAAACTGAACCAGACGTAACACTAGCGTACCCACATGTGCTCCCTGGGCTAATGCGCTTACATGTGAAGTTTTAGCTAACACACCACAGAGACACTTTTCATGCTTCATGATTTGCAGTGGAATGTATTTTTGTTGTTGATAAATTGTTATTGGCCAATAAGAACTGTATAGATGTGTGATTGTGTGAGGGGAAAAAAAGGGATAACACTAGAGAAACACGTTTTATTTTACAAGTGAGTGATTGCACTGCACGTTGTGTGCAGGCTGTTTTTTTTTTTTACGTGGTAGAGATCTGCTGCAAGGACCGAGCGGTGCCATCTAAGGACTGGATGCCACTGGAGGTGCCTAGAAAGGACGTTCTCAATCTGAAGGCCACCTGTTTCCTTGGAGGGTGGTAGGATACAACGATTGCAATTTTTTTTGGATTAACGTTTTTTCTGAGATCTCAGGACACTTTATGTTGTTACTTTTTTCTTTTTTGGGTCAGATCTGATTCCACTTAACACAAAAAACTGATGCATCAAAAAAGCAAAACTGTGACTAAAGACAATTAACACTTACTAAGAACACTGAATACTAAGTGCACTGAACTGAAATGGACAGCCTACCTGATACATTTATGGACACTTTAAGTGATATATTGTACATTGTTGAGATTTACATGTTTGAAATGGTCTAAATGTTTTGTTCATGTCTATGTTTGGAGCATTTAAATGTTGAATACACTCAAATCACTTTTCTCCCTTTAAGTTGTTGTCAGTGTCTCATTCTGAGTGGAGGGATATTCCTTCTTTAAGTTGAGTTACCACTGCCTTACGATCCTAACTGAACCCAACAAGAGTAGATTCTCAAATATTGTTTTTTTCCTTGACTTTGTATGACAGATTACTGTGGATTTGACTGATTTTGGACTACTCAGTTAAAAAGGGTGACAACTAGTGGCGAGCCAGCCAGGAGATTGGCATAGTGGTTTTACCTCCAACTCATATGACACACTGAGTGATACGTTTATTTTCGAAAATGGCACTTGACCTTTGTGAACGCTTTAGAGTTGATAGCCAGAAAACCCTGCTTATTACAGGTATTGAAAGACATCGTAGTGAACATGATATAACTAATGTTTTTGAAGTCAATGGTAAGATCTCTAACATTGTCAGGGTCCCTGATGAGCCACATCAGCCCGAAGGCAGAACACTTAGCCTGTTCAGACTCATACACTATATCTTAAAGATAGACCCTTCCACCTTAGGGGAAGTTGTCAGCCCTGTAGACCCTACAGTGAAATGGGTTTCCAAAACCGTCAGAGATATCACCCAAGAAGAAATGGGCAAGGAAGTGGCCCGTAGATACCTGAAGGAACTTGAGTTTATGGGGGGCAGTGGGAGGGCAGGCTTCCTCAGTATTTTCCAAGGCGAGTTGCAGGCCAGCCCTAACCCCCAGACTGAGACACGATCACCCGTTGACCATAACGTTAATACGACAGCTGACATCATTCCCAATACTGATTCAAGTGAACCCGTAGAACCCACAAGTGCTTTCAGCCCACATACTGACACTTTTGCTGGTCCAGTACATGTAGACGAGAGCATCTACAACCCTTCGCATATTCAGAAAGTAGTGGTTGAACATGTTATTCGTAATGAGCCAAGTCACGCACCCCTTGCTCATGCTAAGATACATACCTTCTCAGGCCGACTTCCACGGCCCAACGGTGAAGTCGACTATGAGACATGGCGTACCCAAGTCGATCTTCTAGAGAGTGACCCTTTTCTGACTGATGCCCTCAAAGTGAGGAAGATACTTGAGAGCTTACTTAGCCCTGCATCTGAAATTGTAAAGCCTCTGGGGGTCACTGCGACACCAAGCACTTATGTCACTCAGCTTGATTCAGCCTTTGGAGTTGTTGAGGACGGTGAAGAGCTTTACACTGCCTTTCTTGGCTCGAATCAAAACAGCGGAGAAAACCCATCTGCCTTCTTGAACCGTCTTCACAGCCTTCTCACACGAGTCATTTCTAGAGGGGGAGCCCCTCCTACAAATGTAAATGAACTGCTTCTTAAGCAATTCATTAGAGGTTGCTGGGACCAAAGCTTGATAATAAGTCTCCAGCTTGAAGCAAAAAAGAGCTTTCCACCCTCATTTTCGGAGCTTCTCCTCATGTTAAGGACTGAGGAAGAGCGTCGTTTCGCCAAGTTGGACCGCATGAAGAAACATTTGGGTGCAACAAAAGCTGCTGCACATGCACACTCAGTTTTTAGTATGCCCACCTTTGGCCAAGCGCCACTTGCGACTCCTACTCCAACCGACAGTGAAGCTGTGAAACTCGAACAAAAAGTCAATGAACTCACAAAGCAAGTTGAACAGTTAACTTTAACTCAAAGGCCAAGGAGCACCACCCCAAGTACTGAACCTCTTGTAAGCACTAAATCCAAATCTGTGGACCCAAAACCGAATGAAACTGCCAAGCTTGGAAGTCAAATAGCCGAGTTGACCAAACAAGTCCAAATGCTTGTCCAAAGCCAAAGACATTCAACCAAACCTGAGAAATATGAGCCCAAAAATTCTCTAGCTGTCAACACCAGAAACTCACAGACATTTGCTAAAGTCCCTGGCACACCTAGGGCATGGTTTTGCTTTAAGTGTGGGGAAGACAATCATATTGCAGTAAGCTGCACAAATGACGCTAATCCCACACTTGTCCGAGAAAAGCATGCAGAGTTGAGAAAGAAACAGGCTGATTTTGCTGCACGACAGGCCACAGCCCCATTTGCTTTAAACTAGTGGCAGCTCCTGTCGTGGGACACCCAGGAGCTGAAACCCTTGATTCCCCCAGTCCCGAGACATTAGCTTGTGGTCCTGAAGTGCAAATCACAGAACCCATTCATTCCATAGACAGCCTAGATCCTAACTTCCTCTTCCCTCAAGGTCTCATAGGCCCACGCTGTGCAGCCTCAGTACTTGTTGACGGGGTACCCTGTGAATCCATAATGGACTCAGGCTCAAAGGTTACAACCATTTCTGAGTCTTTTCACAAGATGCACCTTTCCCACCTTCCCATCCAGCCAATACATGCTCTTCTTGAAATTGAAGGAGCAGGAGGGCAAAACGTGCCATACTTGGGTTATGTTCAGACTTGCATTACATTTCCTGAAAATATTGCAGGCAAAGAACAACAATTAGCTGTTTTGGCCCTTGTTGTTCCTGAGTGTCACTTTAACAGTAGAATTCCACTGTTGATAGGGACAAATGTGCTTTTACGGGTTTATGGACAGTTAGTACATCAAGATGGTCCCAAATTCATTCGTAAGCTACACTTTAAGCAGTTTGCAACGATTCTTCAACATGTTGCCCAAGTACAAAGAAATGATACTCATTCCTGCCCTGTCATGTTGCATAGCAAAGGGGCAGTGACAATCCCTGCAAGACACAAACAATACCTGCCCCAGACCGGACAGACATGAGTGAGGGATAGGAAAGGGAGAAAGAAAGAGGAAAGAAAGGAAAAACAGAAGGGGAGAGGGACAGTGAGAAAGGGGGGGAGAAAAAAAATAAAAATCTCCTGGATCACCTGTTGAGAGAAGAATAGAAAACAAGCAAAAAAAAAAGACAAAAAAAAAAGCAACATACTAAACACAACACCATCGCATTAATCTAGCTAAGTGTAAACAGCAGTAAATACTAAATATTCAATGTTGTTGTGCAGCACGCAGGACAGATGTGCTTCGAAGTAGCAGCCAAGAAAGGTGTAATTTAGGTCTACGAGCAGTGAACACCCGTGTGCATACCTGTGTGGATCAGCGCGCTTGTATTCCAAAGGTTTCTCCATGTAATGATCTGCTAGGGAGTGTGGGGGGGCCACAGCCCCGTCCTCCAGGGTGTGAAGCAGGTATGGAGGAGATCAAAAACTCCAGACATCCGGAGGTCCCCAGAACACAAGAGACCAAGGAAGACCAACAGAGGGGCAGCCGCGCCACTGTTCCAGTAAGAGCTGAGGAGAGTCCCAGATGAGGGTTCACTCAGCAGCCGCGGAGCAGAAGCCAGGGGGAGTTGCAGTGACGCGCCCATGAGCTCCGCCGGCCGCCAGCTGTGCCTGAGTGACCGAGCCCCAGGCCGAGAGGCCGGGGGCACCCCACCCCCGAAGGGGCCCGAGCGAGCCCCAGGCTCCAGGCCCCGATAAGCGGCCGCCAAGGAGTGAGCCGGTGTGTACCTGGACGCCCACCCCCAGACACAGAGAAGCACCAACGCACCGACACCTGAGGGAGTCCGCCACTGGCAGGGGAAGTGGTGGTAGGTGGAGATAGGTCTCCAAACCTTGGAGGGCCTGAGGTGTCCCCAGAGAGGTGGCGTCTGATACCCAGCCTGACATATAGACACAGACATACAGGCACACACAGACACAAACATCCATTCCCCCCCTCATGCTCTCATATGCACTCACTCCACACTCAACCAACGTGGAGACAGACATAAAGAGACGCTGTACACACGATCACACTCCCCAAGCGTACTCTACAAACCGGGTCTAGGTACCCTTGCCCCTGGAGGGGGGAACTGCACCCAGACCCAGGTGGTGTTACCCTTTTCCCTGCGGTGGGGAGAGGCAGACCACCCCGACTCCGTAGCAGCAGGGAGGCCCCACACTCCAGGCCGCAGTCGGACGGCCAACTCCACCTAGCCCTCCCGCTCCAGCAGGCCGCAGAGAATGGGGGTGGGAGAAGACTCCAAACCTCCCTCCACCCGCTCATTGTAGTGTTGATGCATGTATGTTCTAAGGTGCAATTAAAACCCAGGAGGGCATGGAGCTACCTGCCAAGGAGCAGCAGGTAAGCACATAGTCCCTCCTGATAGCCCTCAATGTCTAAGTGTATTTAAAATTGAGAGGTGGGCAACGACGCCAGGGGTGAGGTGTACACCCTGATGGTAATTTGGACTCCGTGATTGTGCCCACCCCCAAGATCCTATATGTATGTGTAATGAGAGTGTGAATAATGTGAATGTCTAAGATGTGGGATAAAATTGAGGCAGAGGCAGCCAGAAGGGGACAGGGGGGGGGGGGGGGGGGTAGCCTCCTCTGCACCCTGGTGACATACCCCTACTCCAAGGCCCTGCATGTGTGGGTGGTTGTGGTGGAGCGGGAAGAGGGAGGCAGCTGGAGATGAGGAGGGAAGGAAGGGAGGGGCAGGTAACCCTTCCCTGGGGCCAGCTCCCCCGCTGACCCCAGTAGGCACTCCCACACTCCGCGACCCGCCAGGGAAAGGGGGCCCAGGCCCATCCAGACCGGGGCCCAGTGCAGCAGCGCCTCCCGGCCCCACAGAGCCCGGGACAGTCCACCCAACCCCACCACAGAGAAAACTGCACCCACCCCACCATCCACTCATCTTCCAGACTACATAAGACAGTAAACGCCCAGGCTGAGATCTTCCTCCACCTCTCCTGTATCTCCCCCTCCTGCAGAGAGAGTTCCTGAAGAGAGGAAAGCTCCTGCAAGATGTGATCATCTCCCCCACCAGTTGAAGAGCCCCCCAGGCGGTTCGACGCACCGGCGGCACCCCGCTCCAGGGCCGGGCCCCCATGCACCCACCCGCCCACAACCCCGGCAACACACCAACCAGGACCCAAGCCCCCGAGGCCCGGCCCGGTCCCCAGCCCAGAGACGGAGCGCCCCCAGAACCTCACGCCCATCCCGGACCCACCCAGGGGCAGCCAGGCTACCAGGTCAGTAACCCACGTCCGTCAGCACAGACCCTCCCCTAGCCCCGCTGCACGCAGCCGCGAGGAAACAGTCACCTGAGAGCCAACAGAGCCCCCAACCGGACATGACCGCTATCCCGGGTTGAGCCCCCCAAGGAAGATGCCTCCGGGGAACCCCCCGACGCCCTAAGCCTGTCCCTACCCCTGTTGTCAAACAACATCTAAGAGAATTACTGAATGCAGGCATCATTCGAGAGTCACAAAGTCCTTTCGCCTCACCAATTGTATTGGTAAGGAAAAAGAATGGCTCGATAAGGCTATGCATAGATTACCGTAAACTAAATCTAAGAACTATTCGAGATGCATATGCCCTGCCAAATATTGAGGAGACATTCACAGATCTGAGTGAAGCTAAATGGTTTTCGGTCATGGACCTTAAGTCCGGTTACTATCAGGTGGAGGTAGCCGAGGAGGACAAGCCTAAGACAGCCTTTGTGTGTCCTCTTGGCTTCTATGAATTTAATAGGATGCCACAGGGTGTTACAAATGCCCCAAGCACCTTCCAACGCCTGATGGAGAAGTGTGTGGGTGATCTCCACCTCACCGAAGTGCTTGTCTTTTTAGACGACCTGATTGTGTTCTCAGACACATTAGAAGAGCACGAATCCAGGCTAATGAAAGTTCTTACTCGCTTGAGAGACTACGGTCTTAAATTATCCCCAGAAAAATGCCACTTCTTCAAAACATCTGTGAAGTATTTAGGGCATGTTGTGGATGCTCACGGGGTCCACACCGATCCCGAAATGATCTCTGCTCTGAAATGTTGGCCGCGCCCATCCAATTTCAAAGAGCTTAAATATTTTT
Organism: Aulonocara sp. 'chitande type north' Nkhata Bay; assembly: GCF_057382095.1. Classification (NCBI taxonomy): domain Eukaryota; kingdom Metazoa; phylum Chordata; class Actinopteri; order Cichliformes; family Cichlidae; genus Aulonocara; species Aulonocara sp. 'chitande type north' Nkhata Bay. Next base: position 990,839 of record NC_141354.1, read on the forward strand.
TAGGCTTCGCTGGATACTATAGGCGTTTCGTTGAAGGGTACTCCAAGATAGCCAAACCGTTGAATCGTCTCACTGCCGGTTACCGGCCACCGAAGAAGAGAGGCAAGATTTACAAGAGAGAACCACCCAGACTTTCTTACAGTCCCACTCAGCCTCTCGGGGAACAATGGACTCATGAGTGTGAAACCTCCTTCCGAACAATAATCGAAAAGCTGACTTCTGCACCAATTCTTGCTTTTACCAACCCACAACTCCCCTATGTATTGCACATGGATACTTGTCGGGATGGGTTGGGAGCTGCGCTCTATCAGGAGCAAGAGGGGAGGCTGAGAGCAGTTGCTTACGCTAGCAGGGGGCTTTCTAAGAGTGAACAGAACTATCCCACACACAAACTTGAATTCCTAGCCCTCAAGTGGGCTGTGTGTGAAAAGTTCAATGACTACCTTTACGGTTCTAGCTTCACAGTCCTGACCGACAATAACCCGCTAACTTATGTTTTGACAACTGCGAAATTAGATGCGGCAGGACACAGGTGGCTGGCTGCCTTGTCTACTTACAATTTCAATATTAAGTACAGGGCAGGTCAAGCAAACAAAGATGCTGATGGGTTGTCACGGCGGCCCCAAGAGCCTCCTCATGAAGATGAGGCATTTGTCAAAGAAAAGGCTCGCATTGATGACATGAAAGAACGTCTCATTAACATGCCAAACAATCTTGACCATGAAACGTTTTCTCCCTTGTGTCAGCGTCACTCAGTGTCATGCCATTCAGAAACCCTCTCAGTTGTCGAGAGTCTTGCTATTGACCCCAGCTCAGTCACTGAGGCTTATGGAGAAGACATCTTCCCTCAATGACAGATGCTGATTGGTGCGCTGCACAAAAGGATGATCCTTCTCTCGCTCGTGTTATAGCCCTGTTGGGAAGAGGCTTGAAACCCAGCCCCAGAGAAGCAAATCTTGAATCGTCAGATGTTAAACTCCTTCTGAAACAATGGAGCAAACTCGAGCTCAGTAATGGCGTGCTTTACAGGAAATTCAATGACAGAGATTCCCTTGTGTACCAGTTAGTACTGCCCCAAAAGTACTGCGACAGAGCCCTGAAAGGTGTACATGACGAGGTTGGTCACCTCGGGGTTGAGCGTACCTTACATCTCGCTCGGGCAAGGTTCTACTGGCCACGAATGGCTCAGTCCATTGAAGAGAAGTGTAAGAAATGCTCACGTTGTCTCATGAGGAAGGCCCTTCCCCAAAAGGCTGCTCCACTACAGAATATCCAGGCAACTTACCATCTTGAGCTAGTGTGCATTGATTACTTGTGTATTGAGCCCGATAGTCGAGACACCAGAAATGTGTTAGTATTGACGGACCATTTCACAAAATTTGCAGTCGCGGTCCCGACAAAAGATCAAAAGGCTAAGACAATAGCCAGGGCTCTTTGGGATCACCTTATCATCCCCTATGGTATCCCTAGCTGCCTGCTTAGTGACCAAGGCAGAGATTTTGAATCTAAGCTTGTTAAAGAGCTCTGCACATTGATTGGGACAAGCAAAATTCGCACAACGCCCTATCATCCATGAGGAAATCCGGTGGAAAGGTACAATAGGACTCTCTTAGACATGTTAGGCACACTGGAGGACAAAGACAAGTACCATTGGAGAGACTTTGTTAGGCCATTAACACATGCCTACAACTGTACACGAAATGACACAACAGGGTACTGTCCATACGAACTTATGTTCGGCAGACAGCCGAGGTTGCCTATTGATCTTGTCCTTGGTACTCACCCGGGCAAAACCAGTCCAAAGTCTTACTCTGACTATGTTAAAGGTCTTCGCCAAAACCTCCAAGAGAGTTACACCCTTGCCAGCGAACACTCACAAAAGATGGGTGAGAAGAATAAAATGAGGTTTGATAAAAAGATCAGAGCTGCAGAACTGTTTCCAGGTGACAGAGTTTTAGTAAGGAACGTGAATGTTAGAGGGAAGCACAAACTTGCTAACCGTTGGGAACAAAATATTCACATTGTTGTCAAACGGGTCAAAGACAGGCCAGTGTATGTTGTCAGACCGGAAAACGGAGACGGCCCCCAGCGTACATTGCACAGGGATTTGCTTCTCCCTTGCGGGTTCTTACCTGTTGAAGATCAGGTTGGATCGGACTCTCAAAATGTGAATCAAAGGAAAATGAGGACCAGGAGTAAACCAAACCGCACAAAAGGCAACGACAAGGATAATAAAGGAGAGTACAGTGATGAGGATGAGATGAGTGATGAAGAGGAATTATGTTTTGGCACATGGAATCCACAAATCATTACAAAAGGCCCTTACAGTCAAACTGAGTCAGCTCATCCTAAAGCCCAACAGCAATTGGACGCAGATCTCACTCCACCAGAGCTTGCAGTCATTAATGATGATGCTGTTAGTACTGATGCTGGTACTACAGAACCAGTGAGGTTGAGGCGCTCTGACAGAGAAAGACGCCCACCTCAGAAGTTCACTTATGATGAGTTAGGAGAGCCGCTGACCTTGGCTATTAGCTCCTTTTTCCAAACCTTAGGTGTTGCATTCTCCAAAACTACATGCCTGGGTACGATCTTGTCACTGAAGTGGACACGTAACGGGATATCATAGCGTGGCTCAAGCACCTTCATCATAGTTTAAACCTCTTGTTTTGCACAAGGGAATAAGGCCTCCCATCTGCAGCTAAACACCCCAGTAGCTTTTGTAATAGCTTTAGCCCGGTTAGATTGGGCAGCGAAGGGCTGCTTAAATGCCGCAAACTCCTCTGCTCCTCCACTTGGACCGCCAGCGCTGGCCTTAACTATCGCTTGACAGACTGACCATGCGAACCATACACATAATTTTTTTCCTTCTTTTTCGAATCTTTGGATCACGTGCGTGCCGAACCGTGAAGTGGGATCGGTTCGGATTACAGATCAACCGTGATCTGTTGCACCACTAGTAGCTACCTATTTCTATGCAAGAGATCAGAAGATAAAGAGCAACTCGGGCAAATTCTTCTTAGCTAGTAAATGTCATTGTCCCTCAAACACCTTCCTAAAGCATTGATTACTAGTGGCCTCTGCGTTTTGCAATGTGACAAATGAAGTGAAGTCTGTGGAGCAAGTTCAACCAGGGCACAAAACCAACAATTGTCTTGGATTAGCTAGTCCACTGGCTAAATTCATCCATTGCTGTTACAGACTAGGCTGTCTGTTTGCGTTTTAAAGTCTAAATTTCTTGTTTGCGGTTGCTGCTGTCTGTGTTATATTTTAGCTAGGTTTGCTCCAAAAAGACCTGATCTATCCAAAATCATTTAAATTACAAGTGCTCAGAGGGCAGATGTTGCACAGACGCTCTCCCCTGCTCTATAATCGTTGCATTCTTTTGATGTACATTTTGAGTTGTTCTTCCTAGGTTACATTACACTGAGGTTCAAAATGAAAAGCTTGAACAGAATGTAATGCCATTCTGTGCAAATTATTTGATGTCACAGTTACAGAAGGCAAACTGTGAAAATGCTTCTCAGGCTGCATGAGTGCAAAAAATGTAGAAGAGATTACATTTATATATGCACTATGATGGCAAATGTGATTACCAAATACTGAATAAAAAGACAACTCCTGATCAGGTAAAAATTTGGTGAGGGTACTGCATCTTACAGGATTTAAGAATTAAGGATTTTTTTTAGTCCTGTTTTGTATTTTGTCTATCCTAGCACCTAATGTGAAATCAGAGTACTGAACCTACCACTATATTTTTATGTTGTACAGTGTCATTCCTCATGTGTTTCCACATGTGGCTGAAGAAGAAATGGCTTTTGTTGAAATTACCTGTGTAATTAGTGAATCTTTCTCTCTATTACGCACACAAAAATGCACGCACATACGCACACACTTCCTAGGTTTAACTGTCTACCCTCCTACACATGCATTTTCTGTTGCTGCCTTCCAGACACGCACTTGGTTTTCACACATCTGCTGACAGCCTCTCAATGCAGGGTTAGCTGTGGTGAACTAACATTTGACTGCAGTTGCCATGTGTGGGAGAGACAAGCAAGACAAACATCTGTTATGTTGCTGTATAATCAGCATAGCCGCGTGGGCAGCGGAGATGAGAAAACTTGGGAGGAGAACGAGACTGGGGTTCAGCGTTCCAACACATCCATACAGAGCCGTCAATGAGTTTTATGACTATTATCACACAAATGGGGCTATGTGAGGAGGTGGGACTCACTTTATGAGGGATAAGAGAGTGCTACTGTGTGGAAAAACAGCAGTTAACATTATTCACTGTTTGCTATTGTCATCACAACAGTGGGCTTCACTGGTAGCTGTGCTTCCCAGTCTGACTGGAGAATTCTACTGGATTTGCACTGAATGCATCATCTACGTCTTGCCCTGTCTACTAAAATACAACAGCTCTCTGAAGACAGGCATGCAGAAACCTGGAGACAGAGGAAAGGGGAGACAGGGAGCGTAAAGTCTAATGAGGGTGACCTAAATGAGACTTTGAGTGATGCAAATGTGTGTTTAATAAGTGTTTGTGTGCTTGTCTGAAGGCATTTGATTACATGTTTGTCTGTCCGTGAGTGTGCATCTGCGTGTGCTTGTGTGTGCCATAGCGTAATGACACCAGGCCTTTCGGCTACAGGCTACAATCCAAATGAGATCTGAGGAACAGCATGTCAAGCCTGCTATTAATCAAACATAACAACAGCGAGAAGCTAGATTGAATGGTGTAGATAGTATCTTCAATCATCGAGTGTAGGAGGCCACTTTGTGGGTTCCATCTCCACAATATATGACATACAGCACTGTCAAGAGAATATTATAATATATGAATAGATCTTTTACAGTCGCAAGTTAGTGTAGTAGTTATGAGGAAACTGATAGTTTGAAATGACACTCACTGAGGTGCAGGATATTGTGAAGTCTTTAGAATAACAAAATAAGCATCAGAATTCTTCTGCTGATTAAAGAGAGTTTAAGCAGCTCAACGCACAGTACTGTCAATGAAATTTCTTTTTCATTATGTTCACACTGAAGCAATTATTCGTATCGGGGGCCAGAAATGTTCAATATTAAGACAATATTTTAAATCAGGCTCAATCACATGTTCAGGTTGAATGAAGAATGTGTGTGCATTACTTAAGTGTTGTATTATATGCATGGAAGTATTTATTCCAGGGCTTCAGTATAAACCAATACAAACCTACTCTTATGTATAATTAATTAGTTAACCGTTACATTTTACATTCTGGCTGAAAATGTCCAGCTTCTCTACTTAGAAAATATAGGAAGCACAAGATCTACTAGAACTAAATTTTAGTGCTGTGCTTAGCCAGACCTTAGTTATTTTACATATTACATATTAGTTTTTATATTCACCTAAAACATTTAAGGAGCCTTTATAATTCCCAGACACAGATGCATAAGAAACCTCTCCCTAGTTTGTCCCTTAGGCTTCCATTATAAAAGAGACATTTGTAAAATGTTGGCAACATACCGTCTGTTCCAAAAAAAAAGTAAAAAAAAAAGCGAAAAAAGATCAGCCACCTCAGCCATAACTAAAAAAAATTGTATTTTTCCGGTGGATGTTGTTGCACTGCACTGCCAGTCTAGTGGTGGGAACATTAAACACAAACCATCTGCCATAATCAAACAAACTAATCCAAGCTACCTTATGGTAAACCCTAAAATCTGAATTATCATCCAGGATGGACATGGATATCACAGCAACAGCAGACATGCAAAGACTTTCATACATATCATTGTTGTGGACATGTATTCACGGGCACGTTCCACACATGTGCACTTGAAAGAACAAGAATGACTGTAAGAAGAAGTTCGTAAAGCTGTTGTTTTTGAACAACAGTAAGAGGTAAAAAAAATAAATAAATAAAAGGTGCAAGAATATGGAATACAATACATACATAATTACTTATTGCCTGTGAAGGTTCTCAGTCATCCAGGTCATCGTAGTCAAAGGAGCTTGCAAAGAGAAGCGTCTGGACTTCTTTAAGTTGCTTGAAGACGTTTCACCTCTCATCCGAGAAGCTTCTTCAGTTCTAAGGTCAAATGGTGGAGAGTCCCAGATATAAACCTAGTGGGAGTAACCCCCCACAGAGGGACAAAAGGACCCCCTGATGATCCTCTAATCGCCTGAGCCAAGGTGTGAAACTGGGCGTGGGTCCCAATCAGCCAGAGTTTTGGGTGAGCTCATTGTGAAACCTGGCCCCACCTTATCTATAATTACTTATTGCGACATGCCGGTTCCTCTGCGGAAAATTAAAGATAATGAAACATAAATTGCATAAAGTGCAGCTATAAAATTTATGAATAAACCTTATTTGACCTTAAATGATCCATCTAAGGAACTGAAGTTCACTGTTTAAGTATTTATTGGGAAAGTTTTTCAAGCCAAAATTCCTTTCTGCTTTTCCAACAAAAATGAAGACTGACTAAAACCTAATAACCTGAGTCACACCCCGAATTGTTAATTTCAGTGTTAAATTCATAGCAATAATCGGTGTAACATCCACTGGCTAGAAGAGCCCCACAATAATGAAGAGAGAAAAACTTGGCTCAAAATTCCCTAGGAATTTTAGGACACAGGAAGCAATACTTTGTTTTGAAGGCCATGCAAAGTACATGGTAAATGATAAATGGACTGGTTCTTATTTGGTGCTTTTCTACTCTACTTGGCTACTCAAAGTGGGCGATCGTGGCTCAAGAGTTGGGAGTTCACCTTGTAATCGGAAGGTTGCCGGTTCAAGCCCCGGCTTGGACAGTCTCGGTCGTTGTGTCCTTGGGCAAGACACTTCACCCGTTGCCTACTGGTGGTGGTCAGAGGGCCCGGTGGCGCCAGTGTCCGGCAGCCTCGCCTCTGTCAGTGCGCCCCAGGGTGGCTGTGGCTATAATGTAGCTTGCCATCACCAGTGTGTGAATGGGTGGATGACTGGATATGTAAAGCGCTTTGAGGTCCTTAGGGACTAGTAAAGCGCTATATAAATACAGGCCATTTTCCAAAGATGAGTGATTTCTCAATCAGATAGATTTATTATTTTATCCCTTTGTTGTTTAGTTGGACAGCCATTTATCTTGTGCTAAAAAAAACAAACAAAAACCCACAATTCATAATTGAGTCCTGCTTAAGAGAGATATCATTCGAATGTAGACTTTTATCTAATCAGTAGTCAAGATCTATTTTAGTGAAAGTATCCCCAGTTTAACATTCTTCTCTCCAGACCTGTAATGTCAGGTTTCTCGTGGAGAGACAGCCCTGTTGTGAATGAACCTCTGAAGTAAAATAATGCCATGCTGCCATATGCCACAAGTGTCAATTTCAATCATGGCCTAACAGATGTAGAATCCTTCTCATAATGTATCTAGCAGCAGCCCTGACGCAAGTCTGTCCCTCTGGTCTGGACTGGTCTGGTTTATATTTTACACAAGAGAAAATTTAAAGCTTTATTTAAAAAAAAAAAAAACATAGCCCAAAAGAGATGAAGTGTCTGTGGATACCATATTTCATAACACCAACCAGAAGGGTAAGGTCTTCTTAATATTAAAGTTGAGTGACTCCACTGTACCACATTCCCCTCATACTAGGCAGAGGTTAATGAGAAGTGGCTTCCCCTGGCCCTGCACATTTTCCTACAAATGATACTCCGTGGTCACATGATTGTGTTATTGTGCTGTTCAAGAGACAGATGTTCAGGAAACTCCGTGTTTCTGTGGTGCAACTACAGTAATGTCAAGCTTCTTAGTGTGTTGTCTTCTTTCTTTGAGATTATGTAGGAGGTACTCTTTTCTTTTTCTGTTCAGTCTTTGGGGCAATGAAGACTTGCTTTAATTTCCTACTGAACAATCACTTAACACCAAAAAGATTTAACAAATTCTAGGATGATAGAAGCAATACAGTTATTAATCATTAATCAATGATAATGCATACATTTAGAGTAAACGTGAGATTTTCTCCAATTTAACAGATTGATAATACTTTTTTTTTTTTTTTAGCCTGTCCCGTTTGGCTCTTTTGCCATCAGAATTATTGTCTAAAGGCAAAGAAAGATGCCCAACGGATTTACTTTACCAAATTGACCATCCCAGCCTTGCCGTAATGGTCCATTTGATTCACCTTTTGTTTATTTTATTTTCACTTGCTGAATACGGGACAGACTTGACTGGGGGAAAGAAGGGGAGAAAGAAAGAGGGAAAGAGAAACAGCTGAGAAGAGGGACGGGGGAGAAGGGCAAAAAACAAAAACCAACAGAATGGGCAGAAAAAAAGAAAAGAAAATGCATATATCGATCACCTGGATCACCTGTTGAGAAAGAAAAAAGAAAACAAGCAGAAGAGAACAAGAGTAATAGAATAAACAACATCACAATGATATATGGGAATATGACAGTAAATACTAAATATTAAACATTATTGTGCAGCACATAAGATCAACAGAACACATTGTGCTTTGAGGTAGGAGCCAAAAAGGGGTGTAGTTTGTGGGTGTGATCACCCATGTGTACACCTGCGAGCATGGACGCGCTTGTTTTTTTAGAAGGTTCCTTCATGTAATGATCTGCTAGAGGGTGTGGGGGGGCCACAGCCCCGTCCTCCCGGGCATGAAGCAGGTATGGAGGAGATCGAAACTCCAGACATCCAGAGGCCCTCAGAACACAAGAGACCAAGGAAGACCAACAGAGGGGCAGCCGTGCCACTGTCCCAGAAAGAGCTGAGGAGAGTCCCAGATGAGGGCTCACTCAGCAGCCGCGGAGCAGAAGCCAGGGGGAGTTGCAGTGACGCGCCCGTGAGCTCCGCCGGCAGCCAGCTGTGCCTGAGTGACCGAGCCCCAGGCCAAGAGGCCGGGGGCACCCCACCTCCAGGCCCCGATAAGCGGCCGCCAAGGAGTGAGCCGGTGTGTACCTGGACGCCCCTCCCCAGACACAAAGAACCACCAACGCACCGATGACTGAGGGAGTCCGCCACTGGCAGGGGAAGTGGTGGTGGGGGCAGATAGGCCTCCAAACCTTGGAGTCCCCAGATGTCCCCAGAGAGGTGGCGTCTGATACCCAACCTGACATATAGACACAGACATACAGGCACACACAGATACAAACATCCATTCCCACCCTCATGCTCTCATATGCACTTACTCCACACTCAACCAACGTGGAGACAGGCCAACGAGGCAGACCGCCTCGACTCCGCAGCAGCAGGGAGGCCCCACACTCCAGACCGCAGTCGGAAGGCCAACTCCTCCTCCTAGCCCTCCCGCTCCAGCAGGCCGCAGAGAATGGGGGTGGAGAGGAGACTCCAAACCTCCCTCCACCCGCTCATTGTAGTGTTGATGCATGTGTGTTCTAAGGTGCATTTAAAACCCAGGAGGGCATGGAGCTACCTGCCAGAGAGATAATAGAGATTGATAATACTGAAGAAAGAATATTGAATATTGTGCTTTCTTCCACATTCATCTTAGGGATTCTCAAAGTCCATGAAGCAATTTGTAGTGCATCGAAATTTAGGTTTTTTAATATAAAAGCCCAGCACAATCTAATCTGTGTGATTCTGGTCTGTCTTCGAATCCCTCTGTAGTCTTCTGGACACTAGTACCGTCAATCTGAAGAAACATTCTGTCACATCAGCATGTGCTAGGTATTGTTAGGGTCACCCAGCTCATTAACCCTCATTTGGTTGTTGGCTCATTAAATCTCATTAATGAGCAGGGTATAACTGAGACCACATGTGAACAAGCTGGCAATGTTTCTGTCACTGACACAGGAGATTTGCTTTGTTTTCATACTAGACACCTTAAAGATCAGGACTGCTGGACTGGAATGATAATAATTACACCTCTTTGGCCCTAAAACTACATTTTTATATACCGTGTGTGATGCAAATTAATGTTCTTGAAAAGAAATGAAGAGACAAGTTGTCAGTGTTGTTCTTTTTGCTGTGGCTGTTTGACTCTTGTCACACTCAGTCCATCCGCAGATGTTTTCATACACCCGGTCCTGACCCACATACGAACCTCACCTTTATCTAATTAGCCTCAGTGTATCTAGACCAAGCAGCAAAATCCACAGCATAAAACTGAAGCTAATGCTGAATATGTTAAGTAAGTAGACAAATGCATAGGGCTCTTCGATATAACGATATATATTGGATGACAATATAAAAACATCTATTGTTTCATTTTATGCTATTGTTTCGTAGTGTTGCAAAATAAACTGTTTACATCAATTTTTTTATGGTTTTGATGCTCACTGTAGTGGCTATATTAATTTTAAAGTTTTCTCTTTCTCCTATATTTAATATAACCAAATTATGGACGGACAAGCGCCTGTTTTTATGCGTTGTCATTAGCAACAACGACGGTAAAACCATCGCGTGTCTGCTTGTTTATTTTCCATATAAACCTTTCATAATAAAGCTCAAGATCCTGTTGAGACTTTTCAAAATAAACTGAATCACGTGAAAGAGTATGCAGAGTATTTATGGATAACGACGTCCGTTACAACTTCTGTCTAAAAATGTTTAGTTTCATGCATCGGTTAAAACACTCGACCCCAGGCATACGACGCCCAGCTAGAAACACTTCACACAAGTTGAGCTGCCTGAGATTCACAGAATTTACAGAAAATGTTAAATTTTTGTGATTTATATCGTTATCGGGACGATAGATGTCTTATATTGGTATATGAGATTTTGGTCATATCGCACAGCCCTACAAATGCATATGAATATGCAGACTTTGCAGGCAATCTTTCTGCCTCTGCCTGCCTTTTCTGTCAGTGCACGCCACCAGTCGTTAGCGTCAAAAACACATGCCAAGTTGCATACCAAGTCAAGTTGCATTTTAGCCATATGATAAACAAGACAATATCAGAAACTAGTATACTAATCAGAGCTACAGTAGACTGTTACCTTTCAAAATATAACTTTTTGAAAAGGCCGAATTCAATTTTCAGTTCAATTAATGTTTATTTATATAGCCCCAAATTACAATAACAATCACAGAGTAAAAACCTTAAAAAAAAATAGAGAGAAAACCCCTAGAACAAGCCTATTCAAATGGCGGCCCGCGGGCCAAATGCGGCCCAGAAGCAACCTGCGAGTGGCCCTGCCTGTGGTCCTGGCAGAAACACAGAGAAAACGCAAAAAATTAATTCATTAATTAATTTTTAAAAAATTAAAAATTCCTACAGTGTAGTGTAGACTATGAATGCAACACTCCTAGTAGCCTAGCAATATTTAACCCACAATGCACCGTGATGTAAACATATTAAACAATCATCGTAATATATGATGCAACAACAGCATGTCTTTCTCACTCCAAAAGCGCAAAATTGACAATGAAAACTGTCGGTTTAACCCTGCCTGGACTGACAAATACTTGTTCATTTTACCGAATTTAATAATCTTACAACCGGAGTTGTACTACCATGGTGAGGGTCCTGTACAGCCCAAGAGAGAGCTGCAGCATCTTCCCTTCGTGTTTGCTTCTTGGCGAAGAAGAAAAGGCCTTTCACAGATTCTGAAACAGTGAAATACTGCATGCTTGCCATGGTGGATGCAGTGAAAAGTGATGAAAAAATTAAAGTAAGTGTGACATCTGCTATTAAAAACGTACCCCTGTAGGACAGTTCAAATATTCGTAGAGTTGAAGTTCTGGCATCAGAGGAGTTTGAAATGCTGCTAGATGACCTGAAGAAAACTGATGTAATGTCTATAGCAGGAGATCACAGACAGAACTGATAATGCACAGTTGTGCGTACATGTCCGTTTTTTGGATGGGAAATTGCTCGGCTTGAGGGACACACAGCTGGCGAAATAATGTTTGAGAAGATTTAAGCTCTTTTTGAGGAAAATGGTCTGGATATGAACCGTGTCTGTATACTTGTGACGGATGGGGCTCCATCCATGGCAGGAAAAGCGAGTGGTCAGCGAAATATTTATTTTAATTTGAAAAGGAATTATCAAAATGTTTTTTGTTATTATTATTATTATTATTTCAAATGTGCAAAAAATAGTTTAGTTATAGCTCCCTTTTTTTAAACGGACCTTTTGGTGTGCATTTGTGAGAGGTCACCAGATTTACAGGGGAAAGGGAATAAAAAAAAAATACTTGTTTTTCAATACAGTTGTGTGGGTTTGAAATTGATCATGATCTGCTGCTTACTGGCTTCAAAAAAAAAAACAAAAAAAAAAACATCTAGCCCAGATAAATTCCTCGGTTTGAAAATCTGGCCCAACTAACTTCGTAGTTGAATAGCCATGCCCTAGAATCAGACAAACCCCCTATAAGCAAGAACTTGGTGACAGTGCTGCATTCCTGCTCCTACCATTATGGTAGTACTCTCTTCCTACACTCTTTAAAGCTTGTTGGCAGTAGCTTGAGGAGGCAGACGCACTTTTTCTCCTCTCCCTTATCTTCCCTGCTAGTTCTTATGTCCTTGTCTAGTCTCGTGTCTTTTTTAATAATAATAATGATAATACTACATTTTATTTATAGGCGCCTTTCAGACCCTCAAGGTCACCTTACAGTAACACGCAAACATAACATAAAAAACATAAGAAAAATGTATGTATAGCAAACATGGTAGATAAAATTTTGACATAAACAGTCATAAAAGTACAGGGAGTGCAGAGTTATTAGGCAAGTTGTATTTTTGAGGAATAATTTTATTATTGAACAACAACCATGTTCTCAATCAACCCAAAAAACTCATTAATATCAAAGCTGAATGTTTTTGGAAGTAGTTTTTAGTTTCTTTTTAGTTTTAGCTATTTTAGGGGGATATCTGTGTGTGCAGGTGACTATTACTGTGCATAATTATTAGGCAACTTAACAAAAAACAAATATATACCCATTTCAATTATTTATTTTTACCAGTGAAACCAATATAACATCTCCACATTCACAAATATACATTTCTGACATTCAAAAACAAAACAAAAACAAATCAGCGACCAATATAGCCACCTTTCGTTGCAAGGACACTCAAAAGCCTGCCATCCATGGATTCTGTCAGTGTTTTGATCTGTTCACCATCAACATTGCGTGCAGCAGCAACCACAGCCTCCCAGACACTGTTCAGAGAGGTGTACTGTTTTCCCTCCTTGTAAATCTCACATTTGATGATGGACCACAGGTTCTCAATGGGGTTCAGATCAGGTGAACAAGGAGGCCATGTCATTAGTTTTTCTTCTTTTATACCCTTTCTTGCCAGCCACGCTGTGGAGTACTTGGACACGTGTGATGGAGAATTGTCCTGCATGAAAATCATGTTTTTCTTGAAGGATGCAGACTTCTTCCTGTACCACTGCCTGAAGAAGGTGTCTTCCAGAAACTGGCAGTAGGACTGGGAGTTGAGCTTGACTCCATCCTCAACCCGAAAAGGCCCCACAAGCTCATCTTTGATGATACCAGCCCAAACCAGTACTCCACCTCCACCTTGCTGGCGTCTGAGTCGGACTGCAGCTCTCTGCCCTTTACCAATCCAGCCACGGGCCCATCCATCTGGCCCATCAAGACTCACTCTCATTTCATCAGCCCATAAAACCTTAGAAAAATCAGTCTTGAGATATTTCTTGGCCCAGTCTTGACGTTTCAGCTTGTGTGTCTTGTTCAGTGGTGGTCGTCTTTCAGCCTTTCTTACCTTGGCCATGTCTCTGAGTATTGCACACCTTGTGCTTTTGGGCACTCCAGTGATTTTGCAGCTCTGAAATATGGCCAAATTGGTGGCAAGTGGCATCTTGGCAGCTGCACGCTTGACTTTTCTCAGTTCATGGGCAGTTATTTTGCGCCTTGGTTTTTCCACACGCTTCTTGCGACCCTGTTGACTATTTTGAATGAAACGCTTGATTGTTCGATGATCACGCTTCAGAAGCTTTGCAATTTTGAGACTGCTGCATCCCTCTGCAAGATATCTCACTATTTTTGACTTTTCTGAGCCTGTCAAGTCCTTCTTTTGACCCATTTTGCCAAAGGAAAGGACGTTGCCTAATAATTATGCACACCTGATATAGGGTGTTGATGTCATTAGACCACACCCCTTCTCATTACAGAGATGCATATCTCCTAATATGCTTAATTGGTAGTAGGCTTTCGAGCCTATACAGCTTGGAGTAAGACAACATGCATGAAGAGGATGATGTGGACAAAATACTCATTTGCCTAATAATTCCGCACTCCCTGTATAAAAACTGAGCAAGGTAAAAATGGCCTAAGAGAGATCAGGTGTATGCAATCCTAAAGAGATGGGTTTTGAGTAGTGATTTAAAAGTGGTGAGACAGTGTGTGGTCCGTAGAGAAAGTGGAAGTGCATTCCAAAGTCTCGGGGCAGAACAACTAAAGGCTCTGAGTCCAATGGTAGTCAGGCGAGCAGGTGGAACTGACAGAAGGGAAGCTGAAGAAGAGCGGAGTGTACGAAGGGGCGAGTATGTATGGAGAAGATCGGATAGATATGGAGGAGCTAGGTTATGAAGCGCGTTGAAAGTGAGAAGCAGGATCTTGAAATTGACATGGAGGTGAATTGGGAGCCAATGGAGCTGTTTAAGAACAGGTGTTATATGTTCAGTGGATCTAGTTCTGGAAATAATACGAGCAGCTGTATTTTGAACCAACTGCAGTTTATGGAGGGATTTATGAGGTAAACCATAGAGAAGAGAATTACAGTAATCCAGACGAGATGTGACAAGAGCATTGACAAGTATGGCGGTACTGTGTGGAGTGAGTGAGGGACGAAGACGGTTAATATTACGGAGATGAAAGTAGGAAGACAGAGTGATATTATTTATATGTGCTGTGAAGGACAGAGTGCTATCGAGGATGACACCAAGACTCTTAACCTGAGCAGAAGGTGTGACAACAGAGTTATCAATGGATAACGAAAGACTGGTTGGAACTGTAGTCAGTTTTGATCTGATGCCTATTAAAATGAATTCTGTTTTATTGCCATTAAGTTTAAGAAAGTTGTGAGAAAACCAGACCTTGATTTCACTTAAACAGTCAGAAATGGATGTGGGTGGGAGAGTAGCTGTGGGTTTGGAGGATAGGTAGAGCTGGGTGTCATCATCAAGTTTACATGATGATGACTTTAATTTAGTAATTGTGGAAGATAGCTGAGTTATTGTGGGAAGTTCAAAATTGGACAGAGAGGATGACAACTGAGAAGGATAAAAAAATGCAGATAGAACAATTGACCATTTCACAGGATGTGAAATTGTTGATGAAGATTCTCAATCTTGGTGTAAAAAAAGTCCATAAATTTGTTGCAAACTGCGGCAGAGTGTGTATGTATGGCAAAGGTATCTGGGGGTTTAACAATATTAATCAATGAAGAAAACAAAGTGCGAGTGTTTCCTTCAGCGGATTCAATAACAGAGGTGTAGTAAGCAGATTTAGATTCTTTATAGTAAATGGCCTGTATTTATATAGCGCTTTACTAGTCCCTAAGGACCCCAAAGCGCTTTACATATCCAGTCATCCACCCATTCACACACACTTTCACACACTGGTGATGGCAAGCTACACTGTAGCCACAGCCACCCTGGGGCGCACTGACAGAGGCGAGGCTGCCGGACACTGGCGCCACCGGGCCCTCTGACCAACACCAGTAGGCAACGGGTGAAGTGTCTTGCCCAAGGACACAACGACCGAGACTGTCCAAGCCGGGGCTCGAACCAGCAACCTCCCGATTACAAAGCGAACTCCCAACTCTTGAGCCACGATCGTCCATATAGTGTTGTACAGTGGGGCAAAAAAGTATTTAGTCAGCCACCGATTGTGCAAGTTCCCCCACTTAAAATGATGACAGAGGTCAATAATTTGCACCAGAGGTACACTTCAACTGTGAGAGACAGAATGTGAAAAAAAAATCCTTGAATTCACATGGTAGGTCTACAATACTTTTCCTGGTGTCCTTCGAAAGCTCTTTGGTCTTGGCCATGGCGGAGTTTGGAGTCTGACTGTTTGAGGCTGTGGACAGGTGTCTTTTATACAGATGATGAGTTCAAACAGGTGCCATTCATACAGGTAACGAGTGGGGGACAGAAAAGCGTCTTACAGAAGACGTTCCAGGTCTGTGAGAGCCAGAGATTTTCCATGTTTGAGGTGACCAAATACTTATTTTCCACCCTAATTTACAAATAAATTCTTTACAAATCCTACCATGTGAATTCATGGATTTTTTTTTTCACATTCTGTCTCTCACAGTTGAAGTGTACCTTTGGTGCAAATTACTGACCTCTGTCATCATTTTAAGTGGGGGAACTTGCACAATCGGTGGCTGGCTAAATACTTTTTTGCCCCACTGTATATGACTGAGATACATGTCCTTGTGAATAGTAAGTCCTGTTTTCCTGGAGAGACATTCCAGGCGGCGTCCAGTAGCTTTAAGTTGGCGAAGTTTAGATGAGTACCATGGTGCAGAGTGAGAGAAAGAAAGAAATCCATAAATCCACATGGTAGGATTTGTAAAGAATTTATTCGTAAATCAGGGTGGAAAATAAGTATTTGGTCAATAACAAAAATACAACTCAATACTTTGTAACATAACCTTTGTTGGCAATAACAGAGGTCAAACGTTTACTATAGGTCTTTACCAGGTTTGCACACACAGTAGCTGGTATTTTGGCCCATTCCTCCATGCAGATCTTCTCGAGAGCAGTGATGTTTTGGGGCTGTCGCCGAGCAACACGGACTTTCAACTCCTGCCACAGATTTTCTATGGGGTTGAGGTCTGGAGACTGGCTAGGCCACTCCAGGACTTTCAAATGCTTCTTACGGAGCCACTCCTTTGTTGCCCGGGCGGTGTGTTTTGAATCATTGTCATGTTGGAAGACCCAGCCTCGTTTCATCTTCAAAGTTCTCACTGATGGAAGGAGGTTTTGGCTCAAAATCTCACGATACATGGCCCCATTCATTCTGTCCTTAACACGGATCAGTTGTCCTGTCCCCTTGGCAGAAAAACAGTCCCATAGCATGATGTTTCCACCGCCATGCTTCACAGTAGGTATGGTGTTCTTGGGATGCAACTCAGTATTCTTCGTCCTCCAAACACGACGAGTTGAGTTTATACCAAAACGTTCTACTTTGGTTTCATCTGACCACATGACATTCTCCCAATCCTCTGCTGTATCATCCATGTGCTCTCTGGCAAACTTCAGACGGGCCTGGACATGCACTGGCTTCAGCAGCAGAACACGTCTGGCACTGCGGGATTTGATTCCCTGCCGTTGTAGTGTGTTACTGATGGTGACCTTTGTTACTTTGGTCCCAGCTCTCTACAGGTCATTCACCAGGTCCCCCTGTGTGGTTCTGGGATCTTTGCTCACCGTTCTCATGATCATTTTGACCCCACGGGATGAGATCTTGCGTGGAGCCCCAGATGGAGGGAGATTATCAGTGGTCTTGTATGTCTTCCATTTTCTGATGATTGCTCCCACAGTTGATTTTTCCACACCAAGCTGCTTGCCTATTGTAGATTCACTCTTCCCAGTCTGGTGCAGGTCTACAATACTTTTCCTGGTGTCCTTCGAAAGCTCTTTGGTCTTGGCCATGGCAGAGTTTGGAGTCTGACTGTTTGAGGCTGTGGACAGGTGTCTTTTATACAGATGATGAGTTCAAACAAGTGCCATTCATACAGGTAACAAGTGGGGGACAGAAAAGCGTCTTACAGAAGACGTTACAGGTCTGTGAGAGCCAGAGATTTTCCATGTTTGAGGTGACCAAATACTTATTTTCCACCCTAATTTACGAATAAAAATTCTTTACAAAATCCTACCATGTGAATTCATGGATTTTTTTTTCACATTCTGTCTCCCACAGTTGAAGTGCACCTCTGGTGCAAATTACTGACCTCTGTCATCATTTTAAGTGGGGGAACTTGCACAATCGGTGGCTGACTAAATACTTTTTTGCCCCACTGTGTGTGTGTGTGTACACATACATATATATATACACACACACACACACACACACACACACACACACACACATACATACATACACATATATATATATATATATTTTAGGGGTGCAACGATATTCGTGTCGATATTGAACCGTTCGATACAGTGCTTTCGGTTCGGTACGCATATGTATCGAACAATACAAAATTTGTAATTTATTTTATCAACTTTCCTTCTGACGATGCTGTCTGTGTTGAGTGCTCAGTGAATCTGCGTTCGACTACTCCGCCTGGGGTCGACAGTGCAGCCTAGGCGGAGTAGTCGAACGCAGATTCACTGAGCGCTCAACACAGACAGCATAGTCAGAAGGAAGAGCGCAGGGCAAGCTAGCGAGACAGAAGTTAAGCTCTCCTTACAACATGGACCTCCCCCACCCTCATTCAGATCTGGCGTTTGGAATTATTTTGGTTTTCATGTGACGTATGACCCTGAAGGTAAGCGAGTCATGGACTAAAGTAAAACAGTATGTTGGATGTGCCATGCAATGCTCAATTACATGGGTGGGAACTAGAGTGTTAGCGCAGTTAGCTCGTTAACGTGTTGGCCGTCTAGCCCCATGCACGGGGCGATCAGCGGTAGCTCGTTAACGGAGATTTGCCATGTTGTGGCGTTAAGGTCATTTCAACGAGATTAACCTGAAAGCACTAGTGGGAACACAACGAATATGACTGCACATTTACGCCGACATCATCCTAGTGCAAAGACAAGTGGAAGCAGAAAAAAAACAAGCAAGCATGCTACTAACTTTAGCCGAGTCATTTAGACAGCTGCTTAATATGCTGCTGAGAATATAGCCCAGAAGAAGCGGATAGTATAGCTTTTATTTTGGAAAGAGCCATTTCTCTGTAATAAACTCTCTTTTCCAAAGATGAGTGATTCCTCAATCAGATACAGGGCTCGCAATATCGCTAGCCCGACGTCCCGGGGCTAGCGATTTTTCCAGTCGGGGTACCAAAATCTATCTCTGCCCTGCCCGTCGGGCTATTGTAGGAAGGAAAAATACATGTCAATGCTTTTGCATTCTTTCAGAAATGTAGCTGGGTTATTATGTCATTGGCATCGGTGAGCCACTCTCAATATGTGACATATTGAAATCACGTTTGAATTTGCGCTTGTTTTTTTGCTTTCACTTTGCAATCGCGCGAACTGTGTATAGAGAGTGACAGCACTGATCTGTGAGTGATGATAATTTGCGCACCAAGTCCTCTGACATCGTCTTATTAATCGTTACCTTACTATGCAAACATGACAAGTGAAATCTCCCGCAGCAAGCTTAAACATGTCAGAGGTTGATCGCGCAGAGAATCGCTGAGCTTATGTGAATGCGTGGGTAAAAGCAACGGGATTTATATTTGACTACGATGACCTGGATGACTGAGAACTTTCACAGACAGATATATATTTTAGTTCTGCTGAGCCAAATAAGACAGGTCAGGGTGAAGAAGTGACAGCCAAAGAAAAGCTTACCACAAAACGGAAAAGTTATGACAAATCAGACTATAAGGCAAAAAGAAAGTGCAGCTTTATGGTTTCATGGACAAAATTATCTCTGTGGCTACAATATGACGAGCTAAATAACCAGGGCTGCACATAAGTGGTCCGCAGGTGCGCATTCGCTGTCAAAATAAAAAACACGCACAAGGGTTAGGGTTAAATTTAAAAACTGTACTTTTGTGTTAAAATATATATTTATAATTTTAATAAATGACAAATTAAAAAGGGATGATCATTTTTTTTGTATCGAAAAAATATCGAACCGTGACACCAAAGTATCGAACCGAACCGTCAGTTTTGTGTATCGTTGCACCCCTACTATATATATATATATATATATATATATATATATATATATATATATATATATATATATATATATATTTATATATATATATATATATATATATTTATATTAGGGGTGCAACGATATTCGTATCGATATTGAACCATTCGATACAGTGCTTTCGGTTCGGTACGCATATGTATCGAACAATACAATTTTTTTCAATTTTTTTTTTTTCAATTTTTTTTTTTTGTGTCCCGTTTGGATCTATAGCCATCAGAATTGTTGTCTTGAGGCCAAGAAAGATGCCAAGAGGATTTATTTTAAGTGGATCATCATATTGGTCCATTTGATTGACCTTTATTATAATTATGAATTTATTTTATTTTCAGTTGCAAACGGGACAGACATGACTGTGGGATAGGACAGGGGGAAAGACTGAAAGAAAGAGGGTGAGAGAAAGAAAGAAAACCAAAGGGGAGAAAAAAAAAAGAACAATACAAAATTTGTAATTTATTTTATCAACTTTCCTTCTGACGATGCTGTCTGTGTTGAGCGCTCAGTGAATCTGCATTTGACTACTCCGCCTAGGCTCGAGAGTGCAGCCTAGGCGGAGTAGTCGAACGCAGATTCACTGAGCACTCAACACAGACAGGATGGTCAGAAGGAAGAGCGCAGGGCAAGCTAGCGAGACAGAAGTGGACCTCCCCACCCTCATTCAGATCTGGCGTTTGGAATTATTTTGGTTTTCATGTGACGTATGACCCTGAAGGTAAGCGAGTCATGGACTAAAGTAAAACAGTATGTTGGATGTGCCATGCAATGCTCAATTACATGGGTGGGAGCTAGTGTGTTAGCGCAGTTAGCTCGTTAAGGTGTTGGCCGTCTAGCCCCTCTGTATAGGGTAGCTCGTTAACGGAGATTTGCCGTGTTGTGGCGTTAAGGTTATTTCAACGAGATTAACCTGAAAGCACTAGTGGGAACACAACGAATATGACTGCACATTTACACCGACATCATCCTAGTGCAAAGACAAAAACAAGCATGCATGCTACAAACTTTAGCCGAGTCATTTAGACAGCTGTTAGCACAGGATTCTCCTTATGGAGACCTGATATGTTTAATATGCTGCTGAGAATATAGCCCAGAAGAAACGGATAGTATAGCTTTTATTTTGGAAAGAGAAATTTCTCTGTAATAAACTCTCTTTTCCAAAGATGAGTGATTCCTCAATCAGATACAGGGCTCGCAATATCGCTAGCCCGACGTCCCGGGGCTATCTCTCCCCTGCCTGTCGGGCTATTGTAGGAAGGAAAAATATATGTCAATGCTTTTGCATTCTTTCAGAAATGTAGCTGGGTAATTATGTCATTGGGTGAGCCACTGTCAATATGTGACATATTGAAATCGTGTTTGAATTTGCGCTTGTTTTTTTGCTTTCACTTTGCAATCGCGCGAACTGTGTATAGAGAGCGACAGCACTGATCTGTGAGTGATGATAATTTGTGCACCAATTCCTCTGACATCGTCTTATTAATTGTTAGCTTACTATGCAAACATGACAAGTGAAATCTCCCGCAGCTTAAACATGTGAGAGGTTGATCGCGCAGAGAATCGCTGAGCTTATGTGAGTGCGGCAGGATATATATTTCACTACGATGACCTGGATGATTGAGAACCTTCACAGACAGATATATATTTTAGTTCTGCTGAGCCGAATAAGACAGGTCAGGGTGAAGAAGTGACAGCCAAAGAAAAGCTTACCACAAAACCGAGAAGTTATGACAAATCAGACTATAAGGCAAAAAGAAAGTGCAGCTTTATGGTTTCATGGACAAAAGAATTTCTGTGGCTGCAATATGACGAGCTAAAAAACAACACGCACAAGGGTTAGGGTTAAATTTAAAAACTGTACTTTTGTGTTAAAATATATATTTATAATTTTAATAAATGACAAATTAAAAAGGCATGAACATTTTTTTTTGTATCGAAAAAATATCGAACCGTGACACCAAAGTATCGAACCGAACCGTGAATTTTGTGTATCGTTGCACCCCTAATATATATATATATATATATATATATATATATATATATATATATATATATATATATATGTGTGTGTGTGTGTGTGTGTGTGTGTGTGTGTGTGTGTGTGTGTGTATATGATATAAAACACGGGAAGCTGTAGAAGTACTAAGAGTTGACGGAAGAACTCAACAAGAAGTGGAAGGTGAGGCACTTGTTGCAATGACCCGCAAAAAGCAAAACCAAATATATTTGCTTTTAATGAAACAAGGTAGAAATATATTTCTACCTTGTTTCATCTTGGAAACAACAATCTGATTTCTGAAGTTAGGTGTTCTGCAAATCAGCAAAACAAAACAGCTGACTGAAGGCTCTCCAAGATTTGTGTTGGGATCAGAATGGGCTCACTTGTCTTTGTCAATGGCAATGTTTTCAGTAAACCCAAATTAATTTCCCAGTAGTTGCTCACAGTTGTATTACTCTAAAAGCAAATGAGGTTGACTACATGAGGAAAAGAAGTTGAATTAGTGAGAGAAATGTTTTGGAAGCTGCAGCCATCACTTGCAAAAATCACCAGCTCCCATGCTGCCTGCTGCACTTTGTGGGAACTTGAAGCCTGAAGCTTTCCAAAGGCAGAGATCAACTGCACCTAATCAACACATTGCTCCTTAAGACTGCTAACTCTGTGCCAAAATAAATAATTCCACTGAGTAGTTTAAGGGGACGGCTTCTTTTCTTTTCTTATGTGTGCTGTATTATTTTTATTTATTTGTTTATTTTTTCTTTTGTCCATTTTTCATCTTCGCAGTCTCTGCCAGGCTGATTATAGCCTCCCGTAGACTCACATAAGAGCTTGGTGTGTTTGATTGAATTTAGAGAGCAATTTGTTCAGCAAGGAGAGACGCAGTATAATCCAGTCCCTACAGACCGCCTGAGTAACTGTTTGTTTTCTATTAATTAGCATGTGTTTGTGTGCTTTGTCTGGATACTTCGGTTTCCTCATTTGCATGTGTGTGCTTGCTTTTGGTACTAATTTACAAAGGTATGTGTGTGTGTTGATGCATATACATTTGTCTGTGTTGATATTCTAAACCGCTTCACTCTGCTTCACATCCCAACCCATCAGGTTAGATGATTTTCTGCTTTAATTTGGGACTTTCAAAGAAGTCACCAGATGTCTGAGTGCACTCTGTTGCAGATGGGCTGGTTGCCCTTGTACTGCACTTCATTAATACTCTTGTCGCACACGAGCAATGTATATTAAACTGAAGAAACTTTGCTATGTTGTCATCATTGCATATTAATATTAATAATAATGGTTATAGTTATAATAAGAATAATTCTTATTCTTATTCTAATTATTATTATAAAATAATTACATTTCCACTTCCGTACCATTGATTGATTAATACTGAATTCTCTCGCAGTTTCTCTATTCCCATGTTGTTGCAGTATATTAATGACTAACCTCGTATTATGGATGGATTATCTCAGTTGTCCTCCTGACTGAAGTTTGGTCCTTTTACAGCATACTGCCATGCGACTGCATTTGTTGACTTTTATCGAGTGGAAAAAAGTTAGCATTCATCCTTAAGCTTCACTGTGTTTATGTTATGCTAACATAGCTGTGTCACTAGCGATCACTAGAACATCGTTATATACCAGCTTGTCCAACTTCAGTAACACTACAAAAGTTACTGCTGTTTAGTTTTCTGTCTTTTTTTATGTTGGAAGTGTCATGGTTTGCGGTAGGTGGCTGGAATTTCCATGAGGCTCCTGAACCTACCTGGGATCCGCCCCTGGGCAGGGCCACCTCCTTCAGCTCCTGCACACCTGGAGCCAATTGCAGGCAATCAAGCCAGAGTGATTTAAGCCTCATGCTGATGTTCATTCCCCGCTAGAACCCATGTTGGTAATCGGCCCTCATGTTTCAAGTTCTCTATGTGATTTACCTTGTTAACAAAACTTTCTTGTGCTGCAGTTTCTGGATTCACCTTGGCTCAAACCTTTGGCTCACACTAGTGATGGCCAAATGAAGCTTTCTGAAGCTTGTACTTAAAAACGGTTCATTACTCGAAGCTTTTCAACACAGTCCTCTCTGGTGACATCTGGTGGCCAAAAATATGAAGAGCAGCTTGAATCCACAAAATAAAACCAACTGCTTCATTATGATTGCCCATTCGACAGAGTGGAATTCTGTCTGATATTGGGCCGCTGTTGTGTTGCTTTGAACGTGTATTTTTTTGGTGGTTAAAAAAATGTGTTTTATTTGTTTAATAAATAGTTTTGACCAGTAAACTCTCCTTGTTTAAACATGCACCATGGTGTGGTCTTTCTTTGCTTGTGAATTCTTGATGTTGGTAAATACAATAATTGAAAAATACCACGTTACATATAATATATACATATAATAATGTACAACACATTATGGAGTATGCTTCTGCTCTGAGGTCTTGCCTCCATGCACTTATGCAATTAATCGCTAGACGGATGTATTTATAAATAATATTATATTAGGGAAATTTTCCCTGACATATTTTTGACCTGGGGGTAGAATTGATTGTGAAATGGAAAAGGAAAATGCTTATGAACTTGCAAATTAAAATCATGATGCATTTAAGGTAACCCTTTTTGATTTTTCTTTAAAAAGAGAATTTGTTCTACTGTGCGATGGCCGAACCTGTTCCTTTTCGTGGAGATCATTTCTCCTGCCTTAAGGAAAATCCCTTCACATGGCACAGAGGAGGCTGAAGTGCAGAGAAACTGGTAGAGATGCAGTTATACATTCTACCTGGGCCCCACCAACTATCAGCTAAAGAGAATAAATCAATTAAATTGCTGCACATTTGGCAGACTAACATTTTCAGATTAATTAAACAATAAAATATTTTTACAACATTACATGTAAAGAGTCAAGTGGAAGTTTTTTAAGTTAAGCAACAAAGTTAAGTTATTTAATGATATTTATATTATGGAAGCAGATTTTTGACATTTTACCTTTTTCCCATTTTCAGATATAATAAACACGCACAAAACAAAAGCAAACGGCCAGAACACAAAGCTGGAAAACCCACCCGATTGACAAAAATCAACTCAAAATTCTCCCACACAACAGAACCTCCTCTATTCCTCGCTGGCTCCAAATCTCTCAGTGGAATGATCAGTGGTTCGCTATCTGTCACCATCAAAACACTCCACAAATCCTTCGAATGATTCGCTTCCTTATAAACCATTGAATCAGATACCGAAGCAGTTAGGTTCTAAATGAAGCTTCGGACGTCACTGATCACGTGACTCTGGCCAAACGAATCAAGCTTCGACACAGTGCTTCTGAAGCAGTGTGTTGATGTTTTTGACACACGCACCGAAGCTTCAGCTTCTAGCTCACACTCTACTCTCGGACTCAGGATCCTTGTGGAATCATTGTGGAATCATTGTGGAAATCACTCTGTGCCTCACCTGCCTGCCCTCCTGCCATCACACTCCATCTGAAAACCCCAGATCTCAGGTCAGCCTTTCCACGCCACTCAGCTTCCCTGGATTCTTGTCACCCCCCCTCTCAACTCTCTGTTTCTCCTCCTGCAATATGACTGTTTCCTGCCAGTACAGACCACTCGGTCCCGTGATAGGAAGTGATTACGTTTTAATTTTTTCACAAATCTCTCAGTCAGAACATGGTATATCATGTTTAGGTGGAAACGAGCGAGCTAACTTCCTGCTAACTTCTAACAGCGTTAAATTTGATAAATTCTGCTTTCATGGATGCCTGGATGTTAAACTTAACTCATTCACTGCCATTGACGTCTATAGCCGTCAATGGCAGTGAATGAGTCAATAGGTTTAACTCATTCACTGCCAATGGCTGGCAGTGAATGAGTTAATTGTTACACCTGGTAAAGCAGCAACGCTGATCATTTTATTAAAGACAAAAGAATTTAGACAGTTTTTAACTCTCAGTGATGCAACAGTGTTTGTTTGACTTTGGTACCTGAAGCAGAGTTTGGACCCAGATTACTCTGCGAGGATCCTGACTACGGTAGCCATAATGCTCCGACAATCCATCAAGGGATGCGGCTTTGTAGCTTACCAAAGTCACACTAAAACATTTTTCGACAGATTTTTGTCGTGTACCACATAAAATGTGTTTGAGGTCAGTAAGCACAACCAGAATTCATACATAAGGCAGACTGGATTACAAGGTGCACTGTCGATTTTTGAGAAAATTAAAAGGATTTGAAGTGTGCCTTATCTTGCAGAAAATACAGTACTTGAATTGTTAAATAATTAGAAGTTCTAGCACAATAACTGATATTCTCAAAACAATGAATCAATGCATTCCCATCCGTCAGGGAAAGTATGCAAAATTTTTCCATTGTTAAATACAATGCAATGCTCAGTTTCAGATTTTGCAGAACTGTGGTAATTTATCAGATTCTTTCCTGCATGTGCAGTGGGTAAAATAAGTAACCCATCCAATTTCCATGGGTCCCCTCTATGAACTCTGAGTTTTAGTTCTTTCCATTGATTTCCAACTGGATTTAAGCCAGGTGATTAGCTGGGCCATTCTAGCAGCTTTAATTTCTTTCTCTAAAATAATTGATAGTTTCCTTGCCTGTGTTTTTGGAATTATTATCTAGCTGAAACAACTACCCTCATTTCCTCTTCATCATCCAGGTAAACGGCTGCAGATTTATATCAAAAATGTCTCAGTACATTATCCTACCTTCAGTTAATCAATTCCAGCAATCATTCATTGTAGCATGTCAATTAAATTGAAAGCCTTATTCTTAGGCGTGTGCATTTTCCCCACTTGAAAATACAAATGATGGTTGTATTGTCCATCATCTGGCTGCCCCTTACTTACTTTCCGGCGGATTTCTCAGACTTTCTATAAGAATTATTGTGGCTGATTTTAGCATCCATGTAGATGTTAAAAACGACAGCCTCAACGCCATCATTTCATTTATAATTAGACTAAAATGGCTTCTCTCTGGTAAGTGAACTGACTCATCATCTTACACATCTCACACTCTTTAGCTTTTCTCAACCAGCATTTTATCTGTGAAAAATTAATTTCTAATCTTGTCCATCCTAGTCACTCCCACTTCAAATCTTAGTATTCTCAGCTTTGCCACCTCATGGTTGGCGTCTTGTCTTTTTTTTTCAGTGCTGCCATCTCTAGATCAGCAATGTTTCACTACCATCTTGTAAACCTTCCTTTTCTCTCTTGTTGTCATCCTTCTGTCACAAATCACCACTTACCCTCATCTGCACCCACTCAAGCCTGCCCACGCTCTTGTCCTCAACTCTCTTGTGCATTGTCTGTTGCTTTGGATGATTGACACTAGGTATTTAAACTCATCCACCTTAACTGCCTCTAGTCCTTTCATCTTATTTTTTGTTCTCTCCATACTATACCTCCACTGTCCTCATACATGTCCCACACCCCCTCACATACGTTTTTGTTATGCCTGACTTCCTTATACAGTACAACTGTTCTTGTCATGGCCCTCTATCATATAATTTCTCTAGATCTGCAAAGGCAGAGTGCACCTCCTTCTGACCTCCTCTATTCTTCTTCATCAAAGTGTAGTGCTCTTTCTGGCATGAAGTCACAGTGCTGCTCAGTGATCTTCGCCACTCGCTTTAATTTAGCTAAAACATAAGTCCATACAAGTGCACATCTCCATTCTTCTGAGAAACAATTTGTTAAAAGAAAAGTTTACTGCCCTCTCTCTCAGAAATCTCCATACCTCTACAGGTCAGCTGGACCAATTGCCTTCCTACTGTTTATTCCCCTCACTGAAAGCTGACAGACGGGCTTGTCCAGCTGTGACCAGTAAAAGCAAAAAAGAAGAGAGGGATGAAGGATGAATGAGCAAAGGATCATGACTGCTCCTGTGCACTGTACCTGTCTCAGTCAATGTGGCCTTCCCCTCATAATCCCGCAAAGAGTGTAAATAGGGTTATTATTCTTTATCCAGGCAGGTGGCATAAGAATGACTCACTGGCACATACACATGAAAAGTAGCTATATTAATATATCAGCTATATTAAAACAAGTCTAAGGACTAGAATGTTCACTCCATAGAAGCTGGTCTGGGAAGCTATGTGCCATGGTCCGGGTGAGTGCTGGAGTCCCAGTCTCCGACCGTAGGCGGAGTCGCTGCATTCCTGCATGTCTCCACACATGCTGGCAATTGAGCTGCCAGTACTTACAAGCACTCACCACTACTCTTCGCCAAGTCATAAGCTAACCGCAGTTAGTGCTGACCGTCATAGTGTTTCACAGAAAGAGTTTTGTTCATAGTAATATTTATTTACCTTGTGTTTTCCTACCTTCAGCCATCCTGTTGCCTGCCACATCCACCCTCTGGCAATACACTCCTTCATCCGGACGCTGGTTTGTACTCAGCACCTCTTTGCATCACAACACCTTTTGGATTCACTCATCTGCCTGCCCTTCTGTCACAGTACTTGACGGAACCCACACTGCCTCACATCGGACCACTTACCCCTCTATTGAAATTCCTCCACCTGCCAAAGTAAGATAAAATCTGTTTGTGGTTCATACTCACCAGCACTTGACTGACCCAGCCACTAAACCTCGTCTCCTCTCATTCTAGTGTTCAGAACCTCCTGGTTGTGTTTGCTGTTCCGAGCCCCTGTACCTATTCCCCTTGTCACAGTTCCAAAGTGCCTTTCTCTAAATCTAGTATTTCACGTAGTTTAGTATCACTCATGTTTGCTAATGTTATTAGAGTCTCATGTTATTCCTCATCGTTCACAGTTCACAGTCAAATCACCTTCGTTATCATCTTGCGCTTGTAAATAAAGTTCTGTAAATCACCTTCACCAGTGCCACCTATTTTTTTTTAGCTTTCTGTGTTTGTGGTGTTGCATCAATAGTGTAAACACTGAACTAATGTGAATATAGCTCAACTGCTAACACTTTAAGCTTTCAAATCTTTTGTGAATGCAGGTCTTTGTTTTAATCCTTGGTTTAGAAAAAAAAATCTGTTCTATGAAATCAGAAACACTACATTGTGAAGCCTATCATAACTAACAACTGAGTTTCATACTGAAAGCTGCTCAGCGGCTTAGTTGCTCCCTTCAGCTGTGATCTGTCAGCTTGTGTTAAGTCTGAAATTAAAAGCGAGAAAGATTAAGAAATGCTGTTGACAAGTTCTAGAATAGGCAAGGGACGTGGAATGGCAAAATTCACAAGAAAAATTTCACAGTCCCCTGGCTACTGTCTTGCATGTTTCAAACTACTTTGCTGCTGTTTTTGTCTCGTTGCATCAGGATCATCAAAGTTTTTGATTGTTAGCATGGCAATGCTGCTTATTGATTGGTCTGTCTAAAAATTAACACTTTGACAACCAAAGGCCATATTTCCGCAGTAGCTGATTTGTCTAATCCCGTGCAGTTGAGAAATAGGTGACAAGAATTAAAACTTTATAAGTACAATATATTAAAAATACCAAAAGAGGCACAGCTCACTTAATACATTTTAATACATTTGCTAAACAGCTTCTATGCTACGGTGTGTGTGTGTGTGTATGTGTATATATATATATATATATATATATATATATGTATGAAGACAAAAAAGTCTTTAAACTGCAGCCAGATGCTGCTTCATTTACGGTGTCAGGCATATTTATCTCTTTTTGCGATGCACTCGCACTGCCCTCTTCACCACTGTCTACTTTCTCACTCACTTACTGAGAGGACAGATGCACGCTCCACTTGACTGTTTTTCACATAATGATATTATTCTATATCCTCGCATGTGGTTGGCCACAATATTGAGGGATTGGAGCATAGCTGAGCCACTGTGTGAGAGCTGAGCAGCGAAAGGAAATTAAGTGAGGAGCCGGTTCTCGCTCAATGGGAGTCAATTCTTCTGATTCACTACTAAGCACTCTCTTAGAGCACTTACACAGCTCTTAGAGCCAATGCTTTTGCGCATGACACATTATCGAACGTTACGTTGTGTGTCATGGATACTGTTGACTCTAAATCTCCCGACCACTATGTCGATCTGAGACAGCAAGACTGAGACAGCGAGACCAAGACAAGACTGAGGGATCCGAGACTAAGACAAGACCAAGACCAAAGTCCGTCGAGACCGGTCTCGAGACCAAGACCGGTCATGAGACATCCAACTCTAATATTCGATTCAATTTTATTTATATAGCACCAAATCACAACAGCAGTCACCTCAAGGTGCTTTATATTGTACAGTAGATCATACAACAATAGATGCAGAGAAAAACCCAACAATCATATGACCCCCTATGAGCAAGCACTTTGGCGACAGTGGGAAGGAAAAACTCCCTTTTAACAGGAAGAAACCTCCGGCAGAACCAGGCTTAGGGAGGGGCGGGGCCATCTGCTGCAACCAGTTGGGGTGAGAGAAGGAAGACAGGATAAAGACATGCTGTGGAAGAGAGACAGGTGACTGGAAAGGAAAAACTCAGTACATCATGGGAATCCCCCGGCAGCCTACGTCTATTACAGCACAACTAACGGAGGATTCAGGGTCACCTGGTCCAGCCCTAGCTATATGCTTTACCAAAAAGGAAAGTTTTAAGCCTAATCTTAAAAGTAGAGATAGTGTCTTTCTCCTGAATCCAAACTGGAAGCTGGTTCCACAGAAGAGGGGCCTGAAAACTGAAGACTCTCCCTCCCATTCTACTTTTAAATACTCTAGGAACACAGCAAATTCCTTGTAGCTTGACAAGATTTATTGTCTTAATTTTAGCCAGATTATCTTGTCCATCTTGTTTTGAACATTACAAGCTAGTTTCCAGTCTCATGTGTTAGATGATTAAACTTGTTTCAAGTATATATTACTTTTTTTTTCTTATTTAGTCTGTATATCTAAAAATGAACCATTTTACATTTATTTCAAGCAAAAATAGCTTTTAGATAGAGTGTAAAACAAAAATTATCTCAAAATAAGAAACATTCACCTTTTTCTTTGAAATAAGAAAGTCACTCATTGGAAGGTATTTATTTCAGGTTTTTAAAGAAAGGACATCTTCAAGGTTGTATTTTATCATAACATAGACACTGTTTCTGAAATTGACTGGGTAATATGACGTAAAATCAAGTAGGTCTTCAACATCAGTCTGTTCCGTTGCTTGGGCAAGGTTGGGAATTGCAATTTCATAGGCAAGAAAGTCTTTGTTGAAACCCAAGGTTTCATACACCTGGTATTCAAAACAATAAAGTAAACTATTAACAATAAAAATGTTTTTTACAAGTCCAAAGATAGGGTTTAAACCATTTGCTGAAATGAGTACAAGAGACCTGTCACAGATGTATTTGTTTCCATGTAAAATAAGCCACTTTACTCTAACTTCATGATGTATAGCATCTTCAATCCCAAAAAATCTACAACCTTTGATTGCAAATGGTCCATGTTAGCAACCTCTGATATAGGACCTAGTTCTTTCTCATTTACAAATATCAAATGCTCAGTTCCTGCTTCACTTTGGCAACACTCCAGCAGCTGATTGTGGTTTACAAGAGACTTACACACTTTCTTAAAGTTTAATTTGGATGACCATTGTTTAAAAAAACTGTGTTTAGACTCGAATCTCATGACGTATTAGAGGTCCTAGGGCAATAATTTAAGAGGGAAGATGCAGCATGTAATGTTGCTTTGGTATTACATTTTTTTCTGGGAATAGTTGCCTGAATTGTTTAAGATGATCTTCTATCATTTTTTTTAGTTTGGACACAGTTTGTAAAGACACAACTGGGGCAAAAAGTATTTTAACAATTTCAATTAAATCCAAAATAAACTGGATAAAGGGATTTTTCTCTACAACACTGTACAATAAGAATGGCAAAATCTTGATCAATATAAGCATTTGTCCAGAGGATTGTTTGAGTCTGTTGTTACTTGAAGCTAAAGTAGCAATACTAATTGGTGAAGGCTTGTCACGTATGTCCACTGATGAAAAAGGAATGTTCTGCATTGCAGAATTAAACATGTTCAATTCCAAATTTCCAGATAAAACAAGGTATTTCAACACACACTTAATTTCCATTGGTGCCACTCCTTCAAGAATTACATGCATAATATCCTGTGGCATCTGCTCTATGAGATTAAAACCTGGGAAATCAACTAATTAGCTTTGTCTATTTATGCCAAAAGTCGTTTTGAGCGAGGATTTCAAAAATTCAGTAGTTGCCCTTTCTATTTCAATGCACTGCCTAATGTGTCCGTCCAATATCCGTCTGGTGAAACTATGTTCATTGAAATTTTCTTGCATTTCATCAAAAGTACACTCACAATGATGACATTTGCTATACGCAAAACCAACTCCTTTCTTAAATCCTGCAAGCTCATGCTGGGCCAGAGTGTCTCCACACACAGCAACAACTGCTCCGTTTAAATAAAATTCCCCATTGACAGTGTTAATCACAACACCATCGTACAGTAACTTCAAGTCCTCATTGGTTCTCCGTAGTATTATATCTACCCCACACTCATCTATGTCCCTAGACTTTGCGATTGCGAGAAGTCTGATGGAAGCCAACTTTGATCTAAATTTAGGGTCTATGTTGCCTAAGGTGTAATAAAACATTAGTAGTTTATTTACACTCGCACGTGACCCTAGGGGGTTACACATTTCTATCTCATCAGAATAGAGTATCAGTTGTAAAACAGTGGGTGGGTTTTAAAAATAATTCCATCATTAATGCCATACAAAAAACTGGCATTGGGGCAAATTCAGCACTGGCCTTCATACCTATTAAAATATTCTAATCAAGTAGTTTATCTTAGAAAACACACAACTTTAAAACTATAATCTTCACTTGAACTGAGTACATTTTCTCTAGTTAGGCTTTACTACGGTTTTACTAAAGCTGAATTCGGGTAACTGTGCTTGGTTAAGGTTAAACAACACACGTACATTTAAAAATTCGCGCGCATACACACAGAAACACATAAAGTACATTACCTGATTCTGATGAGGTGTTTGAAGCTCAGCCGCTCCATCACGTTCTGACTTTCCTGTCGCTCCTCCTCCAACACCTCCGATGTTACTGGGGGGTCTAGTGGTGGTGGCTCTACTTCAGTGCCATTGCTAACAGTTTGTCTGGGTTCGGCAGTATAGTCGGCAAAAATGGCTGTACCAAAATTTTCGCCTCCTAATACATTTGCATCGGATGAAGCTGTCAGCCATCCTGTAGGCGGGTTCCCAGTGGCGATGTATTGTGGATGTGTGCGTCTGAGATGGTGGTAAAACGAGTTGAAAACACGGTAATCCTCGGCGCATCCATCGACTCCACAAATGACACGGAAATCTGGACTGCGACTGTGTGCAGTATTAATGTGACTTAAGAGAGACTTCAATGTTAACGCCACAAAGACGAAGCAAATCACACACCTCCAACAGGCCATTGTATTAGACTAAAGTCAAGCAGAAAATATGTTGCAGTGTGGAGCTAGTTTGGGAAATACCAAGTTCATGGGGGGGAGGGGGGTATTACAAACTGTAACTGTAAAAACAAAAAATGGTCACAAATAAGGTAAAATGAAATAACACCTATAAGAGTTTATTTTAAATCAATGAAGAAAAAATTTACCTATCATACTGACTGTGTTTTATGAACGTACAAACCACTAAATTGTATATAGAAGCAAAAATTGAGATGTCCACCCCCTTCATCTTCCATGTTAGTTGTTACCTAACTCCGTTTGAATTTGGAGTCACAGGAATCTTCTGCACCTGAGCGTTGAAAGAAAAACTGTAAGAGAAAACTTCGTCAAGAAAGAGAGGTAAGCAATTTTAATTTTTTGAATGTAAGTAGTGTGTAGTCTAATCACTGTTCTAAAGTCAAGCGGACAGAATAATAAATTTAGCAAGTAATGTTACTAAGTAATGTAGCATGCTAACGGATGCTAGCGTTAGCTTAGCAGCCCTCGCATGTGGTTCAGAGAACATTTAGTGAAGTATCTACTGTAATGTTGTAAGAATTCCTAGCTATGCTATTTATAAGGGGCAGTGTTAGCTGTTTGTATTAACTTAAGTTAATAGGCACACTGAGAATTTCTTTCAATTAGCAAGAGAGCTAATTAACCACATTCAGGGTTTTCCAATTGTCTTTGACTGATTTACTAGCTGCTTGAATTCCCTTACAAGGTGTGGGTTTAAATTAATATTTTGATATTAATTGGATTTATTAAAGTGGGCTCAAAACAGTGTTATTCAGGAATCAGGCTGGTTGGTAAAACAAGTAGGGCTGTGTATCGATTCAAAATTGAAACAGAAGATGGCAGCACTGCATGTACAAGGATGCCAGCTGCCGTTAAACCCCGAAGACGAAGAAGCTGTATCCCAGAATTCATAGCCTAGCTCAGTTTCCAAAAATGGCGGCAGCTAGTTAGTTTTAAAATTTCTCTTATTACTCTTTCTAGGTCACAAAATAAACGTTTAACATATTTTCAGGCGAGAATGTAGCCGTGTAAACTTCAAATATCTGGACAGTTTATCAAGACACCACATATTTTTGTTACACCCCGGCCTAGGCAACCGGCGTGCAACACAGGAAAAATAAAGTAAGGAAAAAATGCCCCCACGCTTACTGCTCTTAAGGAGGGCGAACCAACAAAAAAGACTAATATGGGTCTCCACCAAAATCCCAAAACGAAAGTATCGACAACTATTTACATCAAAGCAAAATAGGACATTTATTTACAGCAAAACACCAAACTATTTACAACCGGGGGGGAAGATCACCATATGACAAACTGAAACACAGGGCTTAAATACATAGAGGGAGCCATCAAGGAATGGACAACAGGAGGGAAACACAGCTGGGGCAAATCAGAACTGACGAGACAAGGAAGCGTAAACTGAACACACTGAGATAAGACAGACTTTCAAAGTAAAGCAGGAAGCACATAACAGTCACGCCTAAAACAAAACACTGACAACACCGAATCGTAACATTTTCAAAAGCCCTCCGACATTTTCGGAGACATCTGTTACCCACTAGTTCGATAGCTAGCCGGGGTTTAACGCTCACTAGAGCCCGTGAGAACACCGGACTCCAGGCGAACCATTTTCAAAACCACCGCCGTCTTTCACTACTCAGGTGAAACATGATATATAAGTCACTTAAATAACTTAAAAATGTTATTGTTTGGCTTTTTTCAGTATTTTATTTGTTTCTGAGTAAATCGGTTTGGCTGAGATTAAAGTTATAGTTTTTACACAGCTGAATAAACGTCAAGCAGACAGCTGATTATCAGAAGTGTGAGATGCTCGAAAATATACTCCGGTGTCCTTTTATATTTTAGATAGCAATGAGCAATCTGCAAATTTCTTTAAAATATAATAAACTATCATCTTGCCTTTATTTTTAGTTAGCACATACCTTAAACACTTAAAGCTATAAGCTAATGATGGTTATATAAGAGCAGATGCTGCTGGTGCAATAAGCTGTACATTTTCCGTCCAATGGATGCATGATCTGGCAGCCCTAGTCAGCATAATCTTATTGATAAAATTCAATGACACAAATCTGGGTGAGTAAAAGTTCACTGGGCAATATTGTATAACCCTTTCAGACCTCAGCCTGGCTGTCTGGACATTTCTTTTCTATTATAGCTTTAAAAAGGGTAAAAATGTTGAACAATCAAAACGATTCTTTGACGTGAATCAATTTGATTCTCATGGGACTCAATTAAGATTCAACTTTTCAAATGTTTTTAACATAACACTAATGAAAACATTTGTCTTGCAGGTGACTGAGCAATGGAGAAGCTGGATGATGTAACAGTATCTGTCCTTAAAGGTTATATTTGATAATATATTTCTGTGTGTGTGTGTGTGTGTGTGTGTGTGTGTGTGTGTGTGTGTGTGTATATAAAAAAACACCCAGCACGCCCCTGCTGGCGTTTTATCCTTCAAGCTCGGGTCCTCTACCAGAGGCCTGGGAGCTTGAGGGTCCTGCGCAGTATCTTAGCTGTTCCCAGGACTGCGCTCTTCTGGACAGAGATCTCCGATGTTGTTCCCGGGATCTGCTGGAGCCACTCGCCTAGCTTGGGAGTCACCGCACCTAGTGCTCCGATTACCACGGGGACCACCGTTACCTTCACCCTCCACATCCTCTCGAGCTCTTCTCTGAGCCCTTGGTATTTCTCCAGCTTCTCGTGTTCCTTCTTCCTGATATTGCTGTCATTCGGAACCGCTACATCGATCACTACGGCCGTCTTCTTCTGTTTGTCTACCACCACTATGTCCGGTTGGTTAGCCACCACCATTTTGTCCGTCTGTATCTGGAAGTCCCACAGGATCTTAGCTCGGTCATTCTCCACCACCCTTGGGGGCATCTCCCATTTTGACCTCGGGACTTCCAGGTTATACTCGGCACAGATGTTCCTGTACACTATGCCGGCCACTTGGTTATGGCGTTCCATGTATGCCTTGCCTGCTAGCATCTTGCACCCTGCTGTTATGTGCTGGATTGTCTCTGGGGCATCTTTACACAGCCTGCACCTGGGGTCTTGCCTGGTGTGATAGACCCCAGCCTCTATGGATCTTGTGCTCAGAGCTTGTTCTTGTGCTGCCATGATTAGTGCCTCTGTGCTGTCTTTCAGTCCAGCTTTGTCCAGCCACTGGTAGGATTTCTGGATATCAGCCACCTCCTCTATCTGCCGGTGGTACATACCGTGCAGGGCCTGTCCTTCCATGATGGTTCCTCGTCTCCCTCCTCTTTCTTGGGTTTCTGCTGCCTGAGGTATTCACTGAGCACTCGGTCAGTTGGGGCCATCTTCCCAATGTATTCTTGGATGTTCGTTGTCTCATCCTGGACTGTGGTGCTGACACTCACCAGTCCCCGGCCCCCTTCCTTCCGCTTAGCGTACAGCCTCAGGGTGCTGGACTTGGGGTGAAACCCTCCATGCATGGTAAGGAGCTTTCTTGTCTTTATGTCAGTGGCTTCTATCTCCTCCTTTGGCCAGCCTATTACCCCAGCAGGGTACCTGATCACGGGCAGGGCGTACGTGTTGATGGCCCGGATCTTGTTCTTACCATTCAGCTGACTCCTCAGGACTTGCCTGACCCTCTGCAGGTACTTGGTGGTTGCAGCTTTTCTAGCGGCCTCTTCATGGTTCCCATTCGCCTGCGGGATCCCCAAGTACTTGTAACTGTCCTCTATGTCTGCAATGTTGCCTTCTGGTAGTTCAATCCCCTCAGTTCTGACTACCTTCCCTCTCTTTGTTACCATCCGACTACACTTCTCCAGTCCGAACGACATTCCAATGTCATTGCTGTATAGCCTGGTAGTGTGGATCAGTGAATCGATGTCTCGTTCACTCTTGGCATACAGCTTGATGTCATCCATGTACAGGAGGTGGCTGACAACTTCTCCGTTCCGTAGTCGGTATCCGTAGCCAGTCTTGTTAATGATCTCACTGAGGGGGTTCAGGCCTATGCAGAACAGCAGTGGGGACAGAGCATCTCCTTGGTAGATCCCGCACTTGATGGTGACTTGTGCTATGGGCTTGGAGTTGGCCTCTAGTGTTGTGCACCACATCCCCATTGAGTTCCTGATGAAGGCTCTTAGGGTCCCATTGATCTTGTACAATTCTAGGCATTCCAGTATCCAGCTGTGGGGCATTGAGTCATAGGCCTTCTTGTAATCAATCCAGGCAGTACACAGGTTGGTCAGTCTGGTCTTGCAGTCTCGGCTGACTGTTCTGTCTACCAGTAGCTGGTGTTTTGCGCCTCTGGTATTCTTGCCAATTCCTTTCTGTGTCCTGCTCATGTATTGACCCATGTGCCTGTTCATCTTAGCCGATATGATGCCTGACAGGAGCTTCCATGTAGTACTGAGGCAGGTTATTGGTCGGTAGTTGGAGGGGACCGGTCCCTTCTTGGGGTCCTTGGGGATCAGCACCGTCCGACCTTCGGTTAGCCATTCCGGGTGTCTCTCGTTAACTAGCAGCTGGTTCATTTGTGCTGCCAGACGCTCGTGGAGTGCAGTCAGCTTCTTTAGCCAGTAGGCGTGAACCATGTTGGGCCCTGGTGCTGTCCAACTCTTCATACTGGAGACCCTTTCTTGGATATCTGCCACTGTGATGGTTACTGGACCCTGTTCGGGGAGGTCGCTGTGGTCTGCCCTCAGATCCGCTAGCCACTGAGCATTGCCGTTATGGGTTGCGTCCTTCTCCCATATGCCCTTCCAGTATTGCTCGGTCTCCAGCCTGGGTGGTGCTGTTCTCTTATTATTATTGTTCCCTTGCAACTGAGAGTACACCTTTGCTGGTTCTGTGGAGAACAGCTGGTTTATTCTCCTGCCTTCTATCTCTCTGGTGTACCTCCTCAAGCGGCTGGCCAAGGCTGTGAGTCTTTGCTTGGCAGTTTCCAAGGCCTCAGGTATGGACAGCTTGCTGTATTTCTTATGCACCTTCTTTGTCGCACCTGTCTGCAACTCCGTTAGTTGGCTAACCTCCCTCCGTGCTACTTTGATCTTGCCCTCTAGCCTCCTTCTCCTTGGAGGGTACTGCCCCTATGTCAAGGCTGTAATTGCAAGTAGATAACACAATTGTGTTATTTAAATTTCAGTGATTATTCTTGAACACACAAACTTAAAATCACCAAATTCTCAAAAAGGATTGTTTAGTATTCAGGACAGACCATGAATAACTTACAACATATTAGGTGAAACACTCACTTAAGCATATGTTCAAATGTAACAATACAGAAAAAATGGGATCATATGAATCATTGAAAAAAACCTGGTCTTACCAGCCTCTATTACATCTGCTCTGTCAGTCCAGGAAGTCTTGAACTTGAGTAAGAGGATTGCAGCTGCAGCCAACTCTGGATCCTCCATCATTGGTCCAAAACGCTTTTGAAGGCCATTTTGCAGGGCTCCGATGAGTGGCACACGTCTTGCTTGATGTCTCCAGCCTGCTAAGTTTGGACAGTAGTTGTTGGATTACTGGCAGGAGCCATCCCATAAAGGAAGTGGACTCAGACTGAAGTATGTTTGAAGCTTTCACCAGTGGCTTCATGGTGGTACAGTACTCCCTTAGGAATGCAACTTCTGCAGGACTCAACCTGTAAGACACAACAACAAAACCCACTATGACTATAATAGAGATCTTATGATTAAATATTAAGAGTCTGCTCACGTTTTTAACCGTCCGTTAAGGAAAATTCACAAAATTTGCAACCACATTGGTGTCCAATTTTACTCACATTTTCATCTTGAAGTCCTCACAAATGCTCCTGATGGCATCTTCCCCCTTTTCATCAATGATGCATATTATCCTTTCAATGGCAAGGTAGGTTGAATTCCACCGTGTTGCATTGGGACGAATGATCTGTAGCTCACACTTGTCCTCTATCACTTCATTTGCCAAATGAGACCGGACAGTTTGTTCCAAATGGCCTGGCATTTTGCAAAGGTTGCACAGAAGAGCCTCTTGTAGTTGTCATTCATGCTCCTTGCCAGGGCAGCATCGGTTGTTGCCACAAGGTTTAGCAAGTGACATGCACATCGCTGATGAGGCGGGAGTTGATACTCCAAACCAGTCTTCATCAAGAATCTCACTCATGGTAGTCAATATGGTCAGTCAGGTCAAGAGTATCTGGGTCTGCTTCATCTTTATCTGCATCATTTTGTGCCCCAAACACGTGGAAGGCCTTGACAAAGTTGGATCCACTATCAGTTGTGGTTCTTACAACTTTGCCTCTAATCTTGTATTTTCAATCGATATCATCCAGAGCACCAGCAAGCATGTCAAATGTGTGAGACCCTCTCAATCTTTTGCACGCTAGGTCTGCAGATCTTCTTTCTGGGGACTCTTCTTCTATCTAATGGCATGTGATTCCAAGGTAACTTTTCTGATGAGCTGACCAACAATCAGTATTGGTAGCAACAAATTTGACTTTATCCAATGCTGCAGCCAAAGTTGTCTTAATGTGATCAGCAACTTCATAGATTTGGCACAGACAGGAAAGTCTGGAAATGACATTGGCTTGAAGTTGTAATGTAGTAATCAATTCTTTGAAAGGCTGTTCTACCACTGCAAATGGCTGTAGACCCTCACATATGAAATTGATGACAAGCTTGTCAACAGTTGCTTGTGGAACAGTTTGTTTGCAGCTCTCAACATCAGGTCTGG
Source organism: Aulonocara sp. 'chitande type north' Nkhata Bay (assembly GCF_057382095.1). NCBI lineage: Eukaryota > Metazoa > Chordata > Actinopteri > Cichliformes > Cichlidae > Aulonocara > Aulonocara sp. 'chitande type north' Nkhata Bay. The sequence continues at coordinate 1,030,792 of NC_141354.1, forward strand.
TAACTTGGCTTGTGTATTTGCTGAGAGATTGTTTGGTGTGGCTGTGGTCTTTCGCTGACGAGATGTTGATGCCACAGTGATATTGTACTGCTCAATCTTCGATGTTTCCTCTGTAGAGATAAATGTTATCATACATCAGGTTTGTAAATTAATTCATAACACCACTGTGATTAACACTAATGGAAAACACATTTTTTAAAAATTATTCAACTAAAGCAGGGGTGGACAACTACAGGCCTCGAGGGCTGGTGTCCTGCAGGTTTTAAATGTGTCCTTGATACAACATGTCATGGTCCTGGGTCGGTGACCCAGTGCTTTTAGTTCATGATGATGATGATGATGATGATTGTTTGAGTTCTATGTGTTATATTCGGTCTGCCTTTGAGTCTGCGTCTGTGTCTCTGTCTGTCTATGGTGTCAACCCGTCTGTTTGTGAAGCTGTTTAGTTCTGTGTCTTGGTTGGTTCCCCGTGTTTGAGTTTCCTGCTTTATTGTGAAGGTCTCTGTCTGATGTGAGTGTGTTCAGTTTTCATTTCCCCTGTCCCGTCAGCTCCGATTCCTCCCAGCTGTGTTGCCCTCCTGTCTCTCATCCCCTGATTACTGGTGTGTGTATTTAAGCCCTGTGTGTTCTCCTGCCTGTTGCCGGTTCGTCTGTGTAACTCCGTGTCAGTCTGTTACCCTGTGTTCCACGGTGTCCTCTTCCTCGTCTGCGTCTCTCTGCTTCTCATCCCGTTGTCGTATGCTCCCAGGTCTGTTATTTTTAGTCCTCCCAGTTTAGGTGTCTTTAGTTATTTGTTATGCCCCACTGCTTGTTTGCCACTACACCTCTGTAAATAAAACCACCGGTATCTCATCCACTGCCTGCATCTTGGGTCCTTCTTCCAACTCCACACGGCTCGCCATCGGCAGCCGTGACACAACAAAGCTGATTCAAATTGCTGAATTACCTCCTCATTGTTTATTGTTTAGCATATTATAAAAAAGTGGTGAATTTGGTTAAACTTTGCAGATATATTGCTGTATTTATTCACAAATGTAAACCAATTTTGAACGATCATTGCAAAGAAAAAAAAAAGTATTTCTGTATACATTCTAAGTTCTGTAATCTGTATACATACTATCTGTAAAAAGAGTATCAAACAGTGTGTCAGTATCTAAATATTTTAAGTCCTTTATCAGTATTAGCCTAAAGTTTCCAGTACTAGTCAGGTTCTAAAAATACTAAGAGAGCAAAATGTGTGTATATAGCAAATTTAAATTAAGAAAAAGGATCACATACACAAAAAAAAATGCTGCCTACACAGCTAACAAATAAAAACAATACATATTATGTTCTTTAAAATAAATATATCAGATTGCGAAACATAACCCTACTGATTAAGAGCCATGTCACTATGATAGACCTATATCAGGCCAATGATACTGATCAGCAATCCATTAATCGGGCTTTGCTACATGTCAACTGAGAGCTGGAAGATTAATTTGAGATGCAGCTCAGCACTGTGTACCAGTTTTGTTTTTTTTGTTTTTTGTTTTTTTAATATAGGCCAGCTGAGTGTAGGCCTGTGAGTTTTAAATAACTAAAGATTTAATTCATTCTAATGACGGTGGTTGTCCAAATAATAAGCTAAAACATTCATTCGAATTGTAGCTCAATTATGCACACACACACACACACACACATATCAGACTAACCAATGGCAATGACAATATCTTAGCCAAACTAATAACCTTAACACACATGAAAAATAAAAAAGCAATAACGTACAGGTATAGTTGTAAAACCTCTTACCTCAATGTGTTTTCTTAGATTAGACGCTGAAGTCTTTTAAGCTGATATCACTGTAGAGGTCAAACAAAGTTTCTCCTTTTCTCCCCTGTACATAAAAAATTCCTCCAGGTACGGCCACGGGCATTCGCCCTCCGTCTTTTCTACATCGTTTTCACGGTTGACAGTGTTGTCTTCTGTCTCCATTTTGGCTTCTTGGGCCCTGTGCTTCGTACGTCGCTTACTACATCCAAGATCAAATGAAACATCCAAGATCAAATCATCGCGCTAACCGTGAGCTCGCTAATCCGGTTCCCCGAACACACCTGCTGTTGACGATTAGTACAGCTGGATGAAGTAATGTGCGATCACTGGGTGCCGTAAAAGGGGATACGCATCGATAGCAGAAACAGTGATCGGCAACCCGCTGATTGGTTGGCGAAAATGGCGAAGGAGCGCGCTCGGTATTTTTCGGCAGCAGAGCAAGAACTCTTAAGTGAGGGATTTCAGGAGTTTCAGAGTTTAATTAAAATGCAAGGGAACACTGCAAAGGCTGCAAAAGCAAGGAGAGAGGGCTGGCAGAAAGTTGCTGACAAATCAAACTCGTAAGTAATCCAATAATAACAATAATAATGGAGTGGATTTATATAGCGCTTTTCAAGGCACCCAAAGCGCTTTACAATGCCACTATTCATTCACTCTCACATTCACACACTGGTGGAGGCAGCTACGGTTGTAGCCACAGCTGCCCTGGGGCAGACTGACAGAAGCCAGGCTGCCATATTGCGCCATCGGCCCCTCTGGCCAACACCAGTAGGCGGTAGGGTAGATTTATCATATCACACCATATTATCCAATATTATATTACATTATATTATATTATAATATGTTATATTATATCCCCTTTCACATTAGAGCCACAACAGGACCCACTAGAACATGGGAACAAGTAAAAGTGAAATATAAGAATATTCTACAGAATGGTAATATTTATCACTTATATTGCTTGTCGTCTCTTGGAAAGAGACCCTGGAATACTCTGTTTGTTTGTTCATAACAGCAACCAAGAAAAGGGCAGAGCAAAAAAAAAGACAGGTGGTGGTCCTGCACCCCCTCGTCAACAAGTTGGTTAAGTGAATAATACCCTCACGGGAAAATCGATATCTCTCTATGAGCACACTGTCGCGCTGAGCTAAAGGATCCTGTCTGTCCCGCAATATACGCTGAATTCTGAGGACTCTCCTTATCAATCTTGCACCTTCCGCAATGGGTTGCTCGCGTAAACGGACAGGACATGGCTGCGACAGACTTCCCAAATCCACCTTCGCTTTTATAGCCGTGGTCTCCCATCTTGATTACACGAAGTAATCTGCAATTACTACTCTGAAATATGAATTACATCTGTAATAATCACATACATGTAATAGAATGTTAATAGTACATTTCCCTTTATTTAGGGAATGACCTGTATGTATCTGTGTGAAATCAATAAAAGGATCAAGTGCTGCATTATCTTTAGTTACATTGATGTTATTTATTTATGGTGAAACAGTGGTGGAATATCGCTGTTGCTTTCGTATGAATGACGCGGACATACCTGCGTGGCCACGATCTAATCCTGTTTACATCAAGTAAACCTGCTCCCCAGCAGGTTTACGCTTACGGCTCTGTTGCTATGACAGCAAGTCCCGGATGGGCTTCGGGGAACCGAACGATCCAGGATCACGCGAAATCGTCAACAATCTAATCCAGCTAACTCACTTAGCGCGGTACGAAGCACAGGCCCTTTGTCTCCAAATCTTATAAATTAGTTTATACTCCACCGTTTAGTACCTCTAGACACCTGTGCCTGCTGCTGCAGCTGAGTTTTGTCTTTGCTTACGTCTTAAATTGGCGCAGTCGCGATTGCACGGCCTTATTGGCTGCAAAAATCCAGATGATTGGTTTGAATATTAATTCAAATTGTGGGCGTACTCAGTAGCGACTTTTGCTTTTATAAGTAGCAAAGTAGATTACATAATATAAATTGTATTCAAGTACGAGTAAAATTACACACTTGAAAAATTACTCATAAAAGTACAAGTACTCAAAAAATATTTTTAATTACAGTAACGTGAGTATTTGTAATTCGTTACTTCCACCCCTTTTTTTTTTTTCTTTTTTTCAGTGTATTATTATTTTAATCTTTCTCTGTGGTACGTGCTGAGTGCTGATGTGTACTGTTGTTTTCCAGCACTCGTCAGAGATAGGTTTCTGAAGAGCATATGGGCCATCGTGGTGGTGATGTTTGGAGTCGTGCTGTTTGACTTTGCTGCAGACTTCATCGATGGACCCATCAAGGCCTACCTGTTTGATGTATGTTCACATGAAGACAAGGAAAGAGGCTTACACTACCATGCTCTCCTCACAGGTATGTAGCACAAACACTGTTTGGTTCTTGCTTCAATACTCACAGCTTTTGTGTTTTGTTTAGACTTATTAATGCCGGGTTTTGTTTTTTGTTTTTTTTGCCTGTCCCGTTTGGCTCTTTTGCCATCAGAATTGTTGTCTAAAGGCAAAGAAAGATGCCCAACGGATTTACTTTACCAAACTGACCATCCCAGCCTTGCCGTAATGGTCCATTTGATTCACCTTTTATTGTTTATTTTATTTTCACTTACTGAATACGGGACAGACTTGACTGGGGGAAAGAAGGGGAGAAAGAAAGAGGGAAAGAGAAACAGCTGAGAAGAGGGACGGGGGAGAAGGGCAAAAGACAAAAACCAACAGAACGGGCAGAGAAAAAAAAATGCATATATCAATCACCTGGATCACCTGCTGAGAAAGAAAAAAGAAAACAAGCAGAAGAGAACAAGAGTAATAGAATAAACAACATCACAATGATATATGGGAATATGACAGTAAATACTAAATGTTAAACATTATTGTGCAGCACATAAGATCAACAGAACACAGTGTGCTTTGAGGTAGGAGCCAAAAAGGGTGTAGTTTGTGGGTGTGATCACCTGTGTGTACACCTGTGAGCATGGACGCGCTTGATTTTGTTTTTTAAAAGGTTCCTTCATGTAATAATCTGCTAGAGGGTGTGGGGGGGCCACAGCCCCGTCCTCCAGGGCGTGAAGCAGGTGTGGAGGAGATCAAAACTCCAGACATCCAGAGGCCCCCAGAACACAAGAGACCAAGGAAGACCAACAGAGGGGCAGCTGCGCCACTGTCCCGGAAAGAGCTGAGGAGAGTCCCAGATGAGGGCTCACTCAGCAGCCGCGGAGCAGAAGCCAGGGGGAGTTGCAGTGACGCGCCCGTGAGCTCTGCCGGCAGCCAGCTGCGCCTGAGTGACCGAGCCCCACCTCCGAAGTGACCCGAGCGAGCCCCAGGCTCCAGGCCCCGATAAGCAGCCGCCAAGGAGTGAGCCGGTGTGTACCCGGACGCCCATCCCCGGACACAAAGAACCACCAACGCACCGATGTCTGAGGGGGTCCGCCACTGGCAGGGGAAGTGGTGGTAGGGGGAGATAGGCCTCCAAACCTTGGAGGGCCTGAGATGTCCCCAGAGAGGTGGCGCCTGACACCCAACCTGACATATAGACACAGACATACAGGCACACACAGATACAAACATCCATTCCCACCCTCATGCTCTCATATGCACTTACTCCACCTCGTTACTTCCACCCCTGATTGGGCCTGATGCAACTTCCTGAGAAAATATAGCCTTTGTTGTGCTTTTCCTACCTGGTGGAAATGTTTGTGGACAAGTAAGGTCGGCCAAGATATGGACCCCAAACGTTAAGCTATGGAGCTTAAAGTTTTCTACCTCGTCCCCATCAATAAGGGGGGTGGGGTGCTCAGATCGCTTTGTTCTTCTGAAGTCGATTACTATCTCCTTGGTCTTGGCTGTGTTCAGATGTTGTTGTTGTTGTTGTCACAGCATCGCTTCAGATGCTGGACCTCCTCTCTGTAGGCCGAACCATTGTTGTACTCAATCAGTCCTATGATGATGGTGTCATCAGCAAATTTTATAATGGCGTAACTGGTGTGAACTGGAGAACAGTCATGGGTAAAAAGTGAGTATAAGAGGGGACTGAGGAATTCCACACACCCCTGTGGAATGCCTACATTCAGAATGAGGGTAGACGAGGTGTGCTCTCCCATCCTGACATTCTGGGCTCTATTCCTCAGGAAGTCCAGTATCCAGGTTGCACAAAGAACCGCTGACTCCTAAGTTGCTTAGTTTTTTAACCAGTTTGTCGGTTTGAACTGTATTGAAGGTGCAGCTGAAGTCCACAAAAAGCATTCTCATATAAGTGTTGTGTGAAGAGCTGTTATTATGGCATCCTCTGTTAACCTGTTTGCCTCGTATGCAAACTGGTATGGATGGAGGTCTGCAGGAATGACAGCCTTAATGTGTGACACACTCAGAAAAATAAAGGTGCCTACTGGAACCAAAAGTGGTTCTTTAGACTGATGCCATAGAGGAACCTTTTTTGGTGCCACAAAGAACCTTTCAAACAATGGTTCTTTGAAGAACCATTTCTTTCAGTGGTTCATTGAAGAACCTTTAAAGGTGCCCCAAAGAACCATCAAGAAATGGTTCTTTGGGGCACCTTTAATGGTTTTTCAAAGAACCTTTTTAAAAATGGTTCTTTAAAGAACCATTTTAAAGAACCATTTTTGAGTGGTTCTTTAAAAACCATTTTAAATCTTTCAAAATAAAATGTATCATAAATTGAATTTGTGTAGGGTAAAATAAATACGAGCACAGCATAGACATATATTAATGGTTTATTGTCATTTTGTAGTTACCAAAAGACAAAAAGGCATTTTAACCCTCAGCACAACATCACTACTAAAACATCAGAAAGTGATAAAACACATTAGGAATAGCAATAGCTTCATAACAGACTAATAAATCAACACATTTTCATCAGCAGATGCTTGCATGTTCAATAAAAATATTTCAACAACAAGTTTATGATTAAAATGATCAATGATCAGCCTTACGCTATGTAATGTACGTTTCATGTTGTACTCATGGTCCTTTGTTAGTCCAGTTTAGGACCATGTCTCTGACATATGTTTCATATCAAATATATGTCATATCAAAACAAGCCCACACCTGCAGTTGTTTCAGTTTTTCACTGGTGTTTCCTGTCAGCTGGTCAACCTCACTCAGGCGGACATCCATATCAGCCAACCAAACGACAAGTTCCTCCCTTTGTGCTTCAAATCCCTCACACTCTGAGACAAGGAGCTGAAAGAGAGAGAGAGAGAGAGAGAGAGAAAAGAGTCAATTATAAAGAAGAGAGAAAAGTGAAACCCTCCTCAGAAGGTCTGACTCGCATACCTGCAGTTGACCTGTGATGGACTCCAGTTTGGCGTTCACGTCATCCCTCGTCGATGCCAACAGCCGAGTCTGCAGGGTGCCCTGGAAGAGCTGAGTTAATGTTCGACTCCTCCTGGTCAGGCTCTCCAGCTGGATGAGCCGAGGTCTCCCCTCTCGCCGCTGCCTCTGAACACAGAAACACAAATTGCATCTGAAGCAGGAGGTGCAGATTTTTTTTGCTATTCTTTTCTAAATCCAGGCTTGATCACGTGGAGGTATTTGGAAAACTTTTTTGGCCAGTGGACGACTGTTGTCTTGCAGAAAGTCAAATCAAACATATGCGATACACAATCAATTCACAAGAACACATTATAAAAAACAAGTCCGGTTCTGGCCTGATTTCAAATGAATTCTACATCAAAACAGGGTAACAGAAGTAAAACGAGAGTTTGCTGCAAATGTGAGCACAAAGCCTCACTTTGTACAAGCCTGCTATTAAAGTTCTCCTCTATGCAGACGACTTTCCTGTTTTTAAGGCACAACTTGGATCTGCTGTACGAATCTTATGGATGAAAGATTAGTGTGCATGACTCCAGATTCTGATCCCTCATCCTAATATGGTCCCAACATAGCAACAGCAGTAAAGCAAATGTTGAGGCTTCAAAATACAAAGTCCATAAACTAATAGCTGACATGGGTTTTATCATAAGGGTGATAAATATACAGATTTCAGTCTGTCTTAGAAATTTGATGTTCATTTACCTGCAGATGCACTATACGTACCTGCTCCATGGTTTTTCACAACATTTTGCACATCACTATTTAATACAGGAAGAACTAAAACAAGTCATCTTTCTTTGTGAGAGGACCATATTAATGAAACAAACCTCAATGACATCATAGGGATCCCTAAAGACGCTCCTGCTGCTTCTCTTCCTCCTCATCCTAAGCTTCCTTCTACTTGTCCTCGCCTTCCATCCAATTGTAATTCAACCTAATTGTGTTTCTCCCCCTCCTCTTCCTCATTTTGTTGGAGCTGTGAACACAATGTGAATCTGGATTAATTTGTGCAAATAAGAAAAATCTACAGCTTTTTGGTCAGAGGTGCTCTTGTGATTTAAGCCGGGTAGAGTAGATTTATGTGTTGATGCTACCTGCTTCAACTCTTGCTGCTGAGTGATATTTACACCCTGGCTGGATTACAAACTTTAACCATGTGCTGAACTTTGGCCCAGCGTTGATACCTCTTGTTAGTATAAAGACCTCTTCTTAGCTTGTACAGTGGGGCAAAAAAGTATTTAGTCAGCCACCGATTGTGCAAGTTCCCCCACTTAAAATGATGACAGAGGTCAGTAATTTGCACCAAAGGTACACTTCAACTGTGAGAGACAGAATGTGAAAAAAAAAATCCATGAATTCACATGGTAGGATTTGTAAAGAATTTATTGGTAAATCAGGGTGGAAAATAAGTATTTGGTCAATAACAAAAATACAACTCAATACTTTGTAACATAACCTTTGTTGGCAATAACAGAGGTCAAACGTTTACTATAGGTCTTTACCAGGTTTGCACACACAGTAGCTGGTATTTTGGCCCATTCCTCCATGCAGATCTTCTCGAGAGCAGTGATGTTTTGGGGCTGTCGCCGAGCAACACGGACTTTCAACTCCCGCCACAGATTTTCTATGGGGTTGAGGTCTGGAGACTGGCTAGGCCACTCCAGGACTTTCAAATGCTTCTTACGGAGCCACTCCTTTGGCGGTGTGTTTTGGATCATTCTCATGTTGGAAGACCCAGCCTCGTTTCATCTTCAAAGTTCTCACTGATGGAAGGAGGTTTTGGCTCAAAATCTCACGATACATGGCCCCATTCATTCTGTCCTTAACACGGATCAGTCGTCCTGTTCCCTTGGCAGAAAAACAGCCCCATAGCATGATGTTTCCACCCCCATGCTTCACAGTAGGTATGGTGTTCTTGGGATGCAACTCAGTATTCTTCTTCCTCCAAACACGACGAGTTGAGTTTATACCAAAAAGTTCTACTTTGGTTTCATCTGACCACATGACATTCTCCCAATCCTCTGCTGTATCATCCATGTGCTCTCTGGCAAACTTCAGACGGGCCTGGACATGCACTGGCTTCAGCAGCGGAACACGTCTGGCACTGCAGGATTTGATTCCCTGCTGTTGTAGTGTGTTACTGATGGTGACCTTTGTTACTTTGGTCCCAGCTCTCTGCAGGTCATTCACCAGGTCCCCCCGTGTGGTTCTGGGATCTTTGCTCACCGTTCTCATGATCATTTTGACCCCACGGGATGAGATCTTGCGTGGAGCCCCAGATGGAGGGAGATTATCAGTGGTCTTGTATGTCTTCCATTTTCTGATGATTGCTCCCACAGTTGATTTTTTCACACCAAGCTGCTTGCCTATTGTAGATTCACTCTTCCCAGTCTGGTGCAGGTCTACAATACTTTTCCTGGTGTCCTTCGAAAGCTCTTTGGTCTTGGCCATGGCGGAGTTTGGAGTCTGACTGTTTGAGGCTGTGGGCAGGTGTCTTTTATACAGATGATGAGTTCAAACAGGTGCCATTCATACAGGTAACAAGTGGGGGACAGAAAAGCTTCTTACAGAAGACGTTACAGGTCTGTGAGAGCCAGCGATTTTCCATGTTTGAGGTGACCAAACACTTATTTTCCACCCTAATTTACGAATAAATTCTTTACAAATCCTACCATGTGAATTCATGGATTTTTTTTCCACATTCTGTCTCTCACAGTTGAAGTGCACCTCTGGTGCAAATTACTGACCTCTGTCATCATTTTAAGTGGGGGAACTTGCACAATCGGTGGCTGACTAAATACTTTTTTGCCCCACTGTATGTATGATGTATGATGGTGGATAAATGAAATATACAAAGAAAATTTAACTATATTAGAAAGGAACATCTATCTTGGAAACATCAAATGACCGGAGCATAACTTGTCAACTAGTCCGAAAATAAGTTATACAGGAACAGTCAAAGATACACCTTCTCATGTCACATTTCTATTCATTTCTATATTAGACAATAAAGAGTTATCTAATCTAATTATTCATTCAAAACACTTATGCATAGCTGTATTTTATACAGCTCATACAGAATTCAAAGTACAGGTTCATGTGAGTATTTAATGTATGGCTCAGATCTACAGAATTTCAGAGGTTCTAGAACAGACACAGAGCTCACATCACAACAGGCTTCAGGCGCCATTTTAGTGACTTTAACATTATATAAAATTTTAATTTCGGTCTAGCTGACATTAGGTTATGTACGCAGCACGCAATTGAACCACATATTTTAGAAGCCAAAGGTTCAAATTAGCTGGGAGCAGCTTCACTTAATTATAACAGTGGTTTTGTTAGGAAAACAGTTTCTGTATACCGGATACTATTGCGCTGACGTCAACGGCTAACGTATCTAGTTAATCGCTACTGTTAGCACAACATTAACAGCAAGCTACAATGACGAGTAACAAAAACAAAACAGTAATAAGGTTTTAATGAAAATGTTTTACCTTTTCCAACAGTCCCAGAATCCAGAGCTTCAAAGTCCAGCAGGTACTGAAGACTGTTATCCGTTTCGCTGTCACCGGCCGTGAGAAAGTGTTTTTTTTCCCGAAAGGCCAAGGCCCGCCGCTCGCGCACTCTGTCTGCGCATGCACATCCCAACGACTGACCCCCTCCGTCCACTCCCGGGAGGTTATAGTATGACGTGTTCTGACGTCACTCTCTCTCTCCCTGTCATTTATTTGGCTTGAAACACATATTAACAAATTGCTCAGTGATGAACAACTACTCAGATCATTTACCTAAACAGTGTGCTTTGTCAAAACGAAGTGTGTGTTCATTACACTGACATTCTGTTCTGCAATTGTTATTTACTTGTATTTTATAATTTGACTTTACATACTGCTGGGTGGTTTGTAAAGTTTACAATAACTAGTATTATCATTATGCTATATTTTCAAAAATATATAATAATCTCAAAAGTAATGCCTTGGAGTAGAAAATAGTAATGCTTTATTATAATTTAAAACTAAAGTACAGTATTTGAATGTGTGTATTGTGTCTACTAGGGCTGCACGATTAATCGTTAGAAAATCACGATCTCGATTCATACTAATGTGCGATCTCATTTCCAAATGACGATTTAAAAAAAAAAAAAAAAAAAAAAAAAGACGACGATTGCACCGCATTTTGATCCGGGACGTACTCTGCATGAAAACAAGCGCTCACTCTTCCTGCTCAACAAATGACAAGGGCGGAGCCTTATACCACGTGATACAGAAACTGTGCCGTGTGATGCTAAAATTAGCAGGGAAAAAACAACGGAGAGCACGTCAGGGATGACAAGAAAGTGACAGGAGAAAATCCGTCCCGGTCAACCACCCAAACACCAATAACGGGAACCTTACACAGCGCTTCCCTATACCCGTCGAACTGCCGCAGGCACAAAGAAATTACGGAGGCTATCACTTATCACCTGACCAAAGATATGGCTCCCATCAAAACTGTGCAAAACGAGGGATTTAGGAAAATGATCAACACCCTAGACAAACACTACACAGTGCCGTCCCGCAACTATTTTTCTATTGTTGCACTACCTGCTCTATACACGCAGTGTCGAGCAACGGTGGAGACGGAATTTCAAGCAGTACAACATTTTGCGGCAACAACAAAACGTGAGACATTTGTTGTTTTTATGTTTATTTATTGTTTTTATGTTCAGTCTCAACTGTTACGAAGTTGATGTGGAGTTAATAAGTGCAATAAATATTTATACTGGAAAAGAAAATCGTGAGAGAATCGTGATCTCAATTCTAAGCCAAAAAATCGTGATTCTCATTTTATGCAAAATCGTACAGCCCTAGTGTCTACTGTTTGTTAACTCACCATATTCATAATGGGTTTGCGGGGTTAGGGGTATGTGCGTGTGTGTGTGTGTGTGTGTGGGGGGGGGGGGGTTAGGGTCTTTAGGCTCCCCCCACCCCTGCCACCAGTATATTTTTAAGCAACTCTTACTTTTATTTGAATATTCAGTTTCCTACCATCTTCTCTTAAAGGGTAATTGCCAGGTAATCCGCCCTCCCCCTTCGCACACACATGCACACAAAGAAAACACACAGTATAATTCACAGCCTCGTTATAGTGAATAAATATTTATGCCATTTACACCATCAAACTTAGATAGCTAAGGATGAAGAACCTATTGTTCTTTAAAGAACCATTTGTAATATCTGAAGAACCATCCACAAAATAAAAAGGTTCTTTGATGTATGATGGTTCTTTAAAGAACCATGAAGACATCTGAAGAACCATTTAAGAACCATAATTTTTCTGAGTGCATGATAAGTTTTTCAAAACATTTGGCAATTATGGACGTTAGCAACTGGACAATAGTCATTCAAGCAGCGTATTAGAGTATGGCAAATGTGTGACCCTCCAAGTCTGTTCCTTCTGCAAATATACCCCAAACCATGTTGTCACAACAGTCCTGTAGGGCTGTGGTGACCGCTGTCCACACTTGTACTGTTTTTGCAGATGGCCTTTGCCTTTGAATTAGAGATCTATAAGTAGAGATCAGGGACAGAGAGAGATGATCAGAGAGTCTGAGGTGAGGGGGTGGCTTTTGCTACAAAATCATTTTCACCCCGGTTCTTTTATTCGTCGAAACTTCCAGAGACGGCACCGGAACTCAGTAGTTATTTCACAAAACCTTTATTCATCTTTATTCATCTTCATTTAAGCATGCACTTCTAGAAGGGAAGACGAGGCCAGTGTCCCTCTGCAAAATCTTCACCCCTTTGTTAGTTACAGCCAGCTTTATAGAGGCGTCCCCATCATAAAACCCCCCCACAGTGTGCTGCAAACTCTGTGTCTGTGTCTATGTGAGTGCTCGTGTGTGACTGTGTACGCATACCTGTGTGTATGTGTGAGTGCACATGAGTGAGTGTGCATGTGGATGTGTGTGCATGACAGTTAAAACACTGTGGGTGTAGGTGACTCCCTAGAGGTCATAAAACCCATCTCCCTTCCAGACCACAGTTCTCCAGTTACAAATGTTGAGACCCCCACACAGGTATCCTCTGGGGAATTTCCACTCAGCATTAACTCCTCTTTGTCTTACTTTCATAGTTCAAGTGGGGGGGGGGGGTCTCCTACAATCTACTCCTAAGTTCATGACACAGTCAGGCCTTTATTACATTGAGGGCAGTGTCAGTGTCTCTACAATAATTCTACATTCTATGTTAACACATTTCTAAACTCTAAATCAGCTAAGCATTTCTACACTTTGTAAGCATCTGAAATGTTGGTATAGACCTCGTCCAGTGTGTTATTTTCCCTCATTGGAAAGCTCACGTTTTTAAAGAATCCAGATAGGACAGATTTCAGGTTTTCATGGTTAAAATCGCTACAATCACAGCATAGTTCAGGTGCGTTGTTAGCTGTTTATTAATGGAGCGCTGAAAAAGCTCCATGGCTAACTTAGCGTTAGCTTGGGGAAGCACATAAACTGCTATTATTGTGACTGCTGTGAGCTTTCTCTGCAAATAGAAAGGTCTATGCTGTACCATCGTATACTCTATGTCTGGACAGAAGTGGACAACTTTAACTGTGGTGTTGGTACACCACGTGTTATTCATATACACTAACGGACCTCCTCTCTTTGCTCCTGTCAACTTTGAATGTAGCATGGCCTGCTAGCTCAATCACAGTGTCTGGAGTAAAAGAGTCCAGCCAAGCCTCTGTTACAACCATTACACAAAAATCCAAACACCGCGAGGTGATCTGCAGTTGTAGCTCATCCATCTTGTTGTTTAGTGACCATGAGTTGGTGAGGAGGAGACTCAGAATAGTCGGTCTGTGTGGGTTAGCACTTAGCTTAGCCCTCAGCCCCGCTCTCTTCCCTCTTTTCTGTTGCCTGTGCCTCCATTGCCTACGCCACTTCACCGGTGGTATAGTGAAATTAGAGTCTGTGTTCCTTCAGATCTCTGGGGGATAGAGTCCCAATCATTGTCTGTGAAAGTGTGCAGGTTTTTGTGGTTTAGAACATAAGCAGTTCAGCCTTGCTGTACTGCACAAGTGCTCCTGCTAATCAGAGGAAAAGTGAAATAAAAACACAAAAGATAAAAAGTAAGCCGCTAAGTTGTGGAGAGCGCTGGGTCACTGCGACTGCTTGAGTATTAGCCCCATCTTGAGTATTAGTATTTCAAGGTTTGATCAAGGTTTGCTGGAAGACTGTTTACTTAGCCTGGAATGGAGAAGGACACTGTCTCAGCTGAACTCTGGACACACACACACACACACACACACACACACACACACACACACACACACACACACACACACACACACACACACACATATACACATGCAGATATACAATCATCCCCCCTCCCCTTCCAACCGCCTTCGACGCTTATTCCCTCCCGATGCAGACGGTGGATCAAAGGGGACCAGCGCATATGCTGCAGGCCCGGATGCGCTGTCTACACTATCTGTCTTTCACCTTTTACCCATCCCTGTTGCTTGTCATGTGTTTCTATGGTGTATTAAGAGTTTTTCCTGTGCTATGCGCAGAGGTGTTTTTTTTTTCTGTTCTCAAACTGATCTCCCTGTTGGAGCTCAGCCTGGGGGGAGTTCTTTTTTCTCCTTCTCTTTCCTGATGTTGTGTTGTGAGATGCACTTCACACACATACACACACACAGTTCTTTATTGCCAGATGCCACATTTATTTTGAGTTTTCATTTGTTGTGACAGTCCGTAGTCTGGAATGCTCTGGTCTCAGCTGATCCCAGCTTCCCCTCCCCTCCGCTCCTCTCCCGTCTCACTAAAAAAGGGGAAGGAAACCGTCATCAGCTCAAACACCATCAGCTGTGTTCTCACCTGCCTCTCCAGCACCGCCCCGTTGAGCTCACTGCACCACTCCTCCCCTGCAGCCGCGCCCGGGTCCACACCTCCGCCACATGTGTATTTTCCATTGTTCGGTTCCGGGTCGCTGCTCGTGCGGCTGACCGGCCAGCTACCTACCCTGACCTGTCTCCCCAATGTGATGTTTGTGTATTGTATGTATGGTCGGCAAGGTCAGTCTCTCAAATGCCCCTCGGGGATAAATAAAGTCTTCTGAAAGTGAATCAATCTTAATTGCTGCAGAAGAGCTTCAAATTGTTAACCCATTTTGTGTTCACCAGAAAAAGGCCTTTTTGTATAATTCTGCAATGTACATGTCATCTTACGTCAAAAGCAAACTATCAAACTGAGCAGCCAATGAGCTCCTCTGTGATGTCCCTTCTTTGGATTTTGGAAAACTTCTCAAGGTGTTTGGTCAATGTGATATGTCTAAAATTCTATGAAGAACATATAAAAGCATATGTTGTTTCTCCATTTCAAAGCAACACGTTACAATATTGATTGCCAAAATATTACATGTCTAATTTAGAGATGTAGACTACACTGGATACATGTGCAACTAAAACATACAACTTACCAATGGTTACATTTTGCTTTGGTCATGTAGGACACATGGCCATGATGGTAAATTAAACAAAAAACTTGTTTAATTCTAACAATAAAACAGATGGTCAGCCGCAGTGAGAAAAAGCTTGCCAGCATATTCACCATCTGATCTGTGAAGCAAATTTATTAGGGAAAAACAGAAAAGTACTTCAGTGTACCAGTACGTGTTTGATGACAGGCAACTTAACTTAACACAGACAGGAGCCACAGTTGAAATCTGGAAAACAGAACAAAGCTCACATATTATTAGTGATTCAAGTGGACGTTTCTCAACAGTCTATTACATTTATATACACCCTTATACCACCAGCATTCTCTCTTAATTATATATAAATGAATACACACACACACATACACACACACATATATATATATATACATACAATAGTACAAATAGTACATGGACTAGAATTACTAAGAACTCAGGAGTCTCAGCTCAACATCGGAATCATTTTTCCAATCTCTTCATTAGTTTACATCCTGGCTATGTACAGGGGAGTAGTTCATGCCAGCCTTTGCTATTTTCTTTCTGTTTTAGCGTTTCAGTGGCAAGTCCTACAAGACAGCAGAAGGTGACCTTTACTGCACAGCCCCCTCTACCCATCCTAATCCTGCCAGCAGCAGACTGCTCTGCTCATTAGAAGGGCTTTTTACCTCTCAAACACCTGTCACCATTCAAAGGTGAATAACAAAAAACCTCAGCTTCGACCTCCACACCTCTGTCAGCACACTCCCCACTCGCCTGGCACACTCACTCGATAAGGCCCGGCTCAAACTCACACACACACACACACACACACACACACACACACACACACACACACACACACACACACACACACACACACACACACACACACACACACACACACGTCCGCACTCATATGCTTATGTGCTTGTGTGATGAGGGTGAGAATGACAGCTCCATTTGGTTGCACATTACTCATGCTATAGACAGATGGCCAGTTGTGGGAGGATGATTTAAGGTATAGAAAGTTTTTCTGTTGGCACTAATTAAGTAATCCCTTTTTTAGTTTAGTTTAGTTTTTTCATGGACACACTGCATCACGTGTGTGTGTGTCCAGATGAGCAGAATCAACTTTCTGTGATTTTCTTACCTGTGTCATGATCTGGGTGAGCGTCTGGTGTTTTTCTACGCCTGCATGTGTTTACCTGTGTCTTATTTCTCGCCTGGAGTCCATCAACATTAATCAGCGAGGCTGTATATAAAGATCAGCATTCCCATCATTTCTCCGCCAGTTCATCAGCTACCTCGCGGTGGTAATCAGGCCTCATGTCTTTGGGTATAGACACGCTCTTTGCTTACCTTAATCTTCTTGTGCCTTCAATTTCTCCACCACGACACTACCTTCTCACTTGCAATTCAAGTCTCTGGACGCTGGTCTTCTTGGCAAAATGCACTGCAATGCTCCACAACCTGCCTCTTCCAAATTAGACTACTCACTGCTCTCACCTGCTTGTCCTTCTGCCCACTATCACTCTTAGATTCCTGGAAACAAATAGTTGGAACCTCACTTGATCTCATACCACGTGGATGCTCAACTCAGCTACTCTCCCCAGAGTTCCACACTCTACTCCTGCAAGTAAGCCCACAAATTCAGCTTTCACAAATATAGTGCCTTACCCTGCTTGAATCCCTATCTTGAATCCCTGTGCACTCAGTAAAGGTTTTTAAAATGCATCACTGTCTCAACTGTGTCTCTATTTGGTACTGGCCCTTGGGCCCCTTGACAAGACTGTGATTTCCAAGTAGGGCATGATTCATTGTGAATATAAACAGACTTTTTAGGCAAACAGTGCAAAATCATCAGTGACAAACAAAAAGAAATTCTCGCTACAGTATTAGAGCTTAGTCCCAGTCAGAGGACCTGCCCTGTCCACACCCACACCATTTCTGGCTCCTGAGAGTGTAGCATCATCCTTTGACGCTGCCGACTCTCTGCCCGCTATGCTGGTGTTTCGCGATGCAGTTTCTCTAGCGCCTGAACCCTGAACCCATCTTGGGTGGAACTGGGTAGGTGCGAGGGTTTCCTGTTACAGTGTTTACTAGTGTTTGGCCGGTCTTTCTCCCTGCTTCTAAGCTCTCCTACCTGGTAGGAATGCTGAGGGGACAAGTGCTGGTGTGGGCTGAGGCATATTTTTCCCTTCACCCAATTTTATCTTGCCTTGATGAGTTTTTGGGGGAACTAAAAAAAGACTTTTGCTCACCCTATCTCTGAGGGCAGCACAACCAAGAGATTGCTAAATTTGAGGCAGGGCAAACGCATTGCAGGGGAACATGTTATTGGATTTTGATGGATCAGTGTCTTCTCGCAATAGGCCTCATCCTTTGAGGACATGCTCTCACTCTCCCTCAGAATTGACAATCACCTGAGAGAGAGAGAGAGAGAGAGAGAGAGAGAGAGAGAGAGAGAGAGAGAGAGAGAGAGAGAGAGAGAGAGGCCGAAGGACACTATAAACCCCACAAGGCTCTGTTCTGTTCATTTCCAATTTCAGTGTGTTAGTCTTCCAGCAACACCAACTTAGCAGAGAGTCATAATCATTGGCTTTTGATACAAGACAAAGACAACACTTATCAAAGAGGATCCCCTTCTCGCTGGCAGATTCCATATACAGTGGCTTGCAAAAGTATTCGGCCCCCTTGAACTTTTCCACATTTTGTCACATTACAGCCACAAACATGAATCTATTTTATTGGAATTCCACTTGAAAGACCAATACAAAGTGGTGTACACGTGAGAAGTGGAATGAAAATCATACATGATTCCAAACATTTTTTAGAAATTAATAACTGAAAAGTGGGGTGTGCGTAATTATTCAGCCCCCTGAGTCAATACTTTGTAGAACCACCTTTTGCTGCAATTACAGCTGCCAGTCTTTTAGGGTATGTCTTTTTTTTCATAAAAGGTAGGCACTCATCAACAAATACACGTAGATTACTTAATTTGAGACTACTCATACAGTAAAAACCTAGAAACTACAATATTCTCTTTAGACGCAGAAAAAGCATTTGACAGAGTTAACTGGAAATTTCTATTTGCAACTTTACACAAATTTGGTTTTGGATCCTCTTTCATAAACTGGTTAAAAATATTATATAATTCCCCAACAGCTTGTGTTAGAACAAATGACCAGACATCCTCCAGCTTCTGTCTCTTGAGGGGCACCAGGCAGGGATGCCCACTCTCCCCTTCACTATTTGCAATTTTTATTGAACCACTAGCAGCAGCAATTAGACAGAATTCAGTAATTAAGGGCATAAAATGCAAGAACGTGGAACATAAAATCAGCCTTTATGCGGATGATGTGTTACTCTTTCTCCAAAATTCACAAACCAATATCTCTGGGGTGATTGAATTGATAAACTCTTTTGCAAGAATATCAGATTACTCAATTAACTGGTCAAAATCTACAGTCCTACCGATTAATTGCTCCTTCTATAATTCCTCTTCTACACCACTGCAATCGGGAAATATAAAATATTTAGGTATTAATGTTTCTCCCAAGCTTGCAGATCTAACTAAATTAAACCATATCCCACTTTTAAAGAAGGTAGAAGATGATCTGGCTAGATGGAAATGTCTACCCATATCACTCATGGGAAGGGTTGCCGCTATAAAAATGATGGTCTTACCAAAAATAAATTATTTATTCTCAATGATCCCAACTAAACCGCCACAAGATTGGTTCAGATCTCTAGATTCATGTATGTCCAAATTCCTTTGGAAAAATAAACCCCCACGTATAAGCTTAAAAACACTACAAAAGACCAAGGATAAAGGAGGACTAGAACTGCCTAACTTTCAGCACTACTTCTTAGCCAACAGGCTTCAGTTTATCTCAGGATGGCTAAAACACACCCTCTTAGATGAACACTGGCTAGATGTAGAACAAGCACTCTGCAATAATCTAGAGATCTCAGACCTACCATTTATCAGCTCAAACATCCAACGACATGAATGCTTTAAAAGCATCAACATCAGCTCTTCTCTGACAGCATGGTGGGAGTTTCTAAAATTGACGGCGTCTTCATTAATCCCATGCAAACGTACACCTATCTGGAACAACCCTGACATATTACAAAACAATAATATGATAAACTTTTCAGATTGGAGTGATAAAGGAATCAAATATTTAGAACATATACTAGAAGGAACAGAATTTATTTCATTTGACGGACTAGTTACACAATATGGGATCAACAAGAAAAGATTTTTAGAATATCAACAAATTAAATCCATAGTAAAAAAGAAATTTAAACCGGGTCAAGTTGAACTACAAACACCACCAAGTGTGGTTCAATTTCTTACTCTTAAACCCCCCAAATTACTATCCAAAATATACAGAATGCTTTCTAAAACAGATGAATCAATATCACTTCCTATTGCAAAATGGGAAGCGGATTTATCAGTTAACTTAGACCTAAACTTCTGGTCTCAGATTTGCTTAAAAACCTTTCATCTAATTAGAAATCCCAGTCTTCAATTAATTCAATACAAAATATTACATAGAGTGCACTATACAGGTCATCGGATGTTCAAGATGGGCTTTACGTCTACCAACAACTGCTCACACTGCCAAACCAATTCACCGGACAATTATATCCACGCTCTTTGGTTCTGTCCACCAGTTCAGAAGTTTTGGCGCGAGATATGTGAAGACTTATCGAAGTGTCTGAAATGTAACATTCCAACTTCCCCCTTAGTGTGTTTGTTGGGCAGCTTAGATAATGTCACTTCAGAAAAGAATATCGCCCATATGGTTTTCACTGCCCTATGCATAGCCAAGAAAACAGTCCTCATGAACTGGAAAAATAAAAATAATCTTAATTCTAACCAATATAGAAATTATCTATTAGATTACATTAGTCTTGATACAGCCTCTGCCACCACATCAGATCAATTGCTCTGGGCTCCTTTGATCAGCTCCATCACCTAGTGGGGGTGGGGGGTCATAGTTTGGTCCCGCCTTCACTGTTGTGATTGGTGTGGGGGTAGGGACAGGCTTAGGGCGTCGGGGGGTTCCCCGGAGGCATCTTCCTTGGGGGGCTCAACCCGGGGTAGCGGTCATGTCTGGTTAGGGGCTCTGTTGGCTCTCCGGTGGTTTCCTCGCGGCTGCGTGCAGCGGGGCTAGGGGAGGGTCTGTGCTGACGGACGTGGGTTACTGACCTGGTAGCCTGGCTGCCCCTGGGTGGGTCCGGGATGGGCGTGAGGTTCTGGGGGCGCTCCGTCTCTGGGCTGGGACCCGGACCGGGCCTCGGGGGCTTGGGTCCTGGTTGGTGTGTTGCCGGGGTTGTGGGCGGGTGGGTGCATGGGGGCCCAGCCCTGGAGCAGGGTGCCGCCGGTGCGTCGAGCCACCTGGGGGGCTCTTCAACTGGTGGGGGAGATTGTCACATCTTGCAGGAGCTTTCCTCTCCTCAGGAGCTGCCTCTGCAGGAGGGGGAGATACAGGAGAGGTGGAGGAAGATCTCAGCCTGGGTGTTTATTGTCTTATGTAGTCTGGAAGATGAGTGGATGGTGGGGTGGGTGCAGTTTTCTCTGTGGTGGGGTTGGGTGGACTGTCCCGGGCTCTGTGGGGCCGGGCGGCGCTGCTGCACTGGGCCCGGTCTGGATGGGCCTAGGCCCCCTTCCCCTGGCGGGTCACTCAAGCGCAGCTCTTTCCGGGACAGTGGCGCAGCTGCCCCTCTGTTGGTCTTCCTTGGTCTCTTGTGTTCTGGGGGCCTCTGGATGTCTGGAGTTTTGATCTCCTCCACACCTGCTTCACGCCCTGGAGGACGGGGCTGTGGCCCCCCCACACCCTCTAGCAGATTATTACATGAAGGAACCTTTTAAAAAAACAAAAAACAAGCGCGTCCATGCTCACAGGTGTACACACGGGTGATCACACCCACAAACTACACCCTTTTTGGCTCCTACCTCAAAGCACACTGTGTTCTGTTGATCTTATGTGCTGCACAATAATGTTTAACATTTAGTATTTACTGTCATATTCCCATATATCATTGTGATGTTGTTTATTCTATTACTCTTGTTCTCTTCTGCTTGCTTTCTTTTTTCTTTCTCAGCAGGTGATCCAGGTGATTGATATATGCATTTTTTTTTCTCTGCCCGTTCTGTTGGTTTTTGTCTTTTGCCCTTCTCCCCCGTCCCTCTTCTCAGCTGTTTCTCTTTCCCTCTTTCTTTCTCCCCTTCTTTCCCCCAGTCAAGTCTGTCCCGTATTCAGTAAGTGAAAATAAAATAAACAATAAAAGGTGAATCAAATGGACCATTACGGCAAGGCTGGGATGGTCAGTTTGGTAAAGTAAATCCGTTGGGCATCTTTCTTTGCCTTTAGACAACAATTCTGATGGCAAAAGAGCCAAACGGGACAGGCCAAAAAAAAAAAAAAAAAAAAAAAAGGGTATGTCTCTACCAGCTTTGCACATCTAGAGACTGAAATCTTTGCCCATACTTCTTTGTAAAACAGCTCCAGCTCAGTCAGATTAGAGGGACAGCGTTTGTGAACAGCAGTTTTCAGATCTTGCCACAGATTCCCGATTGGATTTAGATCTGGACTTTGACTGGGCCATTCTAACACATGGATATGTTTTGTTTTAAACCATTCCATTGTTGCCCTGGTTTTATGTTTAAGGTCGTTGTCCTGCTGGAAGGTGAACCTCTGCCCCAGTCTCAAGTCTTTTGCAGACTTTGATTGCCCTGTATTTGGCTCCATCCATCTTCCCATCAACTCTGACCAGCTTCCCTGTCCTTGCTGAAGAGAAGCACCCCCAGAGCATGATGCTGCCACCACCATATTTGACAGTGGGGATGGTGTGTTCAGAGTGATGTGCTTTGTTAGTTTTCCGCCACACATAGCGTTTTGGTCTCATCTGACCAGAGCACCTTCTTCCACATGTTTGCTGTGTCCCCCACATGGCTTGTGGCAAACTGCAAACGGGACTTCTTATGGTTTTCTGTTAACAATGGCTTTCTTCTTGCCACTCTTCCATAAAGGCCAACGTTGTGCAGTGCACGACTAATAGTTGTTCTATGGACAGATTCCCCAACCTGAGCTGTAGATCTCTGCAGCTCGTCCAGAGTCACCATGGGCCTCCTGGCTGCATTTCTGATCAGCGCTCTCCTTGTTCGGCCTGTGAGTTTAGGTGGACGGCCTTGTCTTGGTAGGTTTACAGTTGTGCTATACTCCTTCCATTTCTGAATGATCGCTTGAACAGTCAAGGCTTGGGAAATCTTTTTGTAGCCTAAGCCTGCTTTAAATTTCTCAATAACTTTATCCCTGACCTGTCTGCTGTGTTCTTTGGACTTCATGGTGTTGTTGCTCCCAATATTCTCTCAGACAACCTCTGAGGCCGTCACAGAGCAGCTCTATTTGTACTGACATTAGATTACACACAGGTGCACTCTATTTAGTCATTAGCACTCATCAGGCAATGTCTATGGGCAACTGACTGCACTCAGACCAAAGGGGGCTGAACAATAACGCACACCCCACTTTTCAGTTATTTATTTGTAAAAAATGTTTGGAATCATGTATGATTTTCGTTCCACTTCTCACGTGTGCACCACTTTGTGTTGGTATTTCACGTGGAATTCCAATCAAATTGATTCATGTTTGTTGCTGTAATGTGACAAAATGTGGGAAAATTCAAGGGGGCTGAATACTTTTGCAAGGCACTGTAAGTTTGATTGAGAAGTTTTCTCTGTTGTTGAAACCTCTGTCTATAAGCTACAGCTATTAGTTAATAAGCTTGCAAGGTAGCGGCTTTAACACTCAGATAATTTAAACTGTCTTGTAAAGTAAACGTGGCAACCGCCTCTAGAGCTTTTCAGTTTGCAAAAGGGGCTAAATATCAATAGGCCACTGAAAAGCACCAGCAATGTGTTCAAATGCTGCAAAATATAATAATAATAATAATAATAATAATAATAATAATAATAATAATAATAATAATAATAATAATAATAATAATGGATTGCATTTATATAGCGCTTTTCGAGACCCTCAAAGCGCTTTACAATTCCACTATTCATTCACTCTCACATTCACACACTGGTGGAGGCATATGAATATATATGAATCAACTTCAGCTTCCCTAAATACACTTACTGACATCAAATGCAGTAGGAGACGTGGAGGTGGAACATGGAGAGTCAGCAGAGGCAGATGAGGCTTGTGGCTGGGACTCCAGCTCAAGCTTACGCAGCCTTAATGCTTGTCTGCCTCTCCAGCCTTCTGATTTCAAGCTCCAGCTGAGCTTGTCTGGCCTGTGCCTTCTCTTTGGCCTCCAAATGGAGGCATGCCAACCGTACCTTTAGTAGAGCTCCATCCCTGCCTTCTTAACTCCCAGAAGAAAGTGGATCATAGCGAAGGAGTGTGTGTAGTGTCTTCCCTGCTTATCCACCTCACCATTCACACTGGGACCATCCTTATGGTCCTCCTCAAACAAAGCACCTCGGCTTGGCACAATGGAAATCTCAGGCAGATCAGGAGCTTGAATCAGGCCAGTTTCCACAAACATATCCACTACTAGAGCTTTTAAACCATTCTTTTGGGACCTGCAGCTTAAAGTGGTCCTCAATTTGCAGCAAATCACACTTGCAGCAATTAGAGCTCAATAGACGCTGCTAAAAAGTGTTCCAGACAAAATGCAGCTGGCATAGCGCTTAACCACAAATGAAATGATTACACTAAGACAAACACATTTTCACTTCCAGAAACAGGGATTCCCTTTGTGAGATCCTCGACGAGCCCCCACTTATGTTACGACCCAGCTCTGCTATGGGACAGGGGAAGTAACAAAAATGAGATTCTTACGAGGGAAATCAGTGTTGAAAAAGTTTTATTACCAAAAAAGCTCAGAGAACTGAAAAAAACAACAACACAAAAACAACTTGCACGCTTACGGCTTCAACCTTCAGAAATCAAAATTAGTCTCACAGGCCATAGCAAAACTAATATTATTCAAGAGAGTCTCACATTTTAGACAAAGTTTTGTAGACAAGGCTCACAGACAGAAGCACATGGGGCAGACTGCACACTCAGTACAAAGCTCAGTTCATACCACAGACTTTCCCTAGAGGTGCAAACCACAGGTTCCCAGGCAGCCAATTGTCTGTCTGGGTTGTCAAACTCGAATTTGGCTGGCCAAACAGTTAAACCTGCTGCTTGTTCTGCTCGATCCAGCAATACCCACCACCACACTCAATCAGGTTTTTGCACTAATCACTCCCCAAACCAAATCCGTCTGCCTGGTCACATCTGGAAACTATTGGGAAACACTCTCCTTCTTCCCCCATCGCCTTCCTTGACACACCCCTAATCCTTGGTTATCCATAGCTATGAAAAAACAATCCTCATGATGATTGATCAGGTCACAAGATTACCAGTTGGAGTTTATTTTGCCTCACAAACTGCCTAACCCTATCTTCAGTAATCCATGAAACAGCACCTGCAGTCTTTACACCACCGGATCTCTCCTCAGTTCCCCAGGAGTATCGTCACCTTCAGAATGTCTTAAGTAAGGATAAGATCTTGTCCCTTTCATAGCCCACTGTGCCATTGACATCCTTCCTGGCGCTCCGTTGCCTTTTAGCAGAGTCTACTGTCTCGGCCTGAGAGGGAGGCAATGGAGACGCATATCCAAGATTGTTTGGCAGCATGTATCATCTGTCTGTCTTCCTCCCTGTTAGATGCAAGGAGAAATGCTGGCAATCGACAGTAAGTGACGGAAGTGACGGACAAGGTAAACGACTCATGTTGTAACTGACGTCAGATGCTGGAGATTTTGGCGAAAAAATTAAAGCGAATGGTAGTTCACATTTGAACAAATTCCTTTAAGCTTCAGTATTACCAAATACACTTATCAATTGTCTTATAACTAACAACTCGTCCCTGTACCAAAGACGCCACGTCCCAGTGGCCCCCAGGATTACAGGCCCGTGGCACTGACCTCCCACATCATGAAGACCCTGGAAAGGCTCATCCTGGACCAGCTGCGACCCATAGTAATACCACATCTGGATCCCCTTCAGTTCGCTTATTAGCCTCGTCTCGGAACTGAGGACGCCATCATCTACCTGCTCAATTGTGTCTACACCCATCTGGACCAGCCGGCGAGCACTGTGAGGGTCATGTTTTTTGACCTTTCTAGTGCTTTCAATACCATCAGGCCGACCCTCCTGGGTGATAAGTTAGCAGCGATGCAGGTGGATGCTTCTCTGGTGTCCTGGATTGTTGATTACCTGACAGGAAGACCACAATATGTACGTCTCCCACAGTGTGTGTCTGACAAGGTGATCAGCAACACAGGGGCACCACAGGGGACTGTCCTCTCCCCCTTCCTCTTCACCCTCTACACTACAGACTTCAGCCACTGCACAGAGACCTGCCATCTTCAGAAGTTTTTTTTTTTTTTTTTTTCTCTTGCCTATCCCCTTTGGCTCTTTTGCCATCAGAATTATTGTCTAAAGGCAAAGAAAGATGCCCAACGGATTTACTTTACCAAATTGACCATCCCAGCCTTGCCATAATGGTCCATTTGATTCGCCTTTTATTGTTTATTTTATTTTCACTTGCTGACTTGACTGGAGGAAAGAAGGGGAGAAAGAAAGAGGGAAAGAGAAACAGCTGAGAAGAGGGACGGGGGAGAAGGGCAAAAAACAAAAACCAACAGAATGGGCAGGAAAAAAAAAGAAGGAAAAAAAAAGCATATATCGATCACCTGGATCACCTGTTGAGAAAGAAAAAAGAAAACAAGCAGAAGAGAACAAGAGTAATAGAATAAACAACATCACAATGATATATGGGAACATGACAGTAAATACTAAATATTAAACATTATTGTGCAGCACATAAGATCAACAGACGCCCATCCCCAGACACAAAGAACCACCAACGCACCGATGCCTGAGGGAGTCCACCACTGGCAGGGGAAGTGGTGGTGGGGGGAGATAGACCTCCAAACCTTGGAGGGCTTGAGATGTCCCCA
This sequence comes from Aulonocara sp. 'chitande type north' Nkhata Bay, assembly GCF_057382095.1. Lineage (NCBI taxonomy): Eukaryota > Metazoa > Chordata > Actinopteri > Cichliformes > Cichlidae > Aulonocara > Aulonocara sp. 'chitande type north' Nkhata Bay. The sequence continues at coordinate 1,057,446 of NC_141354.1, forward strand.
GAGAGGTGGCGTCTGATACCCAACCTGACATATAGACACAGACATACAGGCACACACAGACACAAACATCCATTCCCACCCTCATGCTCTCATATGCACTTACTCCACACTCAACCAACGTGGAGACAGACATAAAGAGACGCTGTACACACGATCACACTCCCCAAGCGTACTCTACGAACCGGGTCTAGGTACCCTTGCCCCTGGAGGGGGGAACTGCACCCAGACCCAGGTGGTGTTACCCTTTTCCCTGCGGTGGGGAGAGGCAGACCGCCCCGACTCCGCAGCAGCAGGAAGGCCCCACACTCCAGACCGCAGTCGAACGGCCAACTCCTCCTAGCCCCCCCGCTCCAGCAGGCCGCAGAGAATGGGGGTGAGAGAAGACTCCAAACCTCCCTCCACCCGCTCATTGTAGTGTTGATGCATGTGTGTTCTAAGGTGCAATTAAAACCCAGGAGGGCATGGAGCTACCTGCCAGAGAGCAGCAGGTAAGCGCATAGTCCCTCCTGCTAGCCCTCAATGTCTACGTGTATTTAAAATTGAGAGGGGTGGGGTGTACACCCTGATGGTAATTTGGACTCCATGTATCGTGCCCACCCCCAAGATCCTATATGTATGTGTAATGAGAGTGTGAGTAATGTGAATGTCTAAGTTGTGGGATAAAATTGAGGCAGAGGCAGCCAGAAGGGGACAGAGGGGGGGGTAGCCTCCTCTGCACCCTGGTGACATACCCCTACTCCAAGGCCCTGCATGTGTGGGTGGTTGTGGTGGAGCGGGAAGAGGGAGGCAGCTGGAGATGGGGAGGGAAGGAAGGGAGGGGCAGGTGACCCCTCCCTGGGGCCAGCTCCCCCGCTGACCCCAGTAGGCACTCCCATACTCTGCGACCCGCCAGGGAAAGGGGGCCCAGGCCCATCCAGACCGGGGCCCAGTGCAGCAGCGCCCCCCCGGCCCCACAGAGCCCGGGACAGTCCACCCAACCCCACCACAGAGAAAACTGCACCCACCCCACCATCCACTCATCTTCCAGACTACATGAGACAATAGACGCCCAGGCCGAGATCTTCCTCCACCTCTCCTGTATCTCCCCCTCCTGCAGAGAGTTCCTGAGGAGAGTAAAGCTCCTGCAAGGTGTGACAATCTCCCCCACCAGTTGAAGAGCCCCCCAGGTGGCTCGACGCACCGGCGGCACCCTGCGCCAGGGATGGGCCCCCATGCACCCACCCGCCCACAACCCCGGCAACACACAAACCAGGACCCAAGGCCCCGAGGCCCGGCCAGGGCCCCAGCCCAGAGACGGAGCGCCCCCAGAACCTCACGCCCATCCCGGACCCACCCAGGGGCAGACAGGCTACCAGGTCAGTAACCCACGTCCATCAGCACAGACCCTCCCCTAGACCCGCTGCACGCAGCCACGAGGAAACAGTCACCCAAGAGCCAAAAGAGCCCCCAACTGGACATGACCGCTACCCCGGGTTGAGCCCCCCAAGGAAGATGCCTTCGGGGAACCCCCCGACGCCCTAAGCCTGTCCCTACCCCCACACCAATCACAACAGTGAAGGCGGGACCAAACTATGACACCCCACCCCGACTAGGTGATGGAGCTGATCAAAGGAGCCCAGAGCAATTGATCTGATGTGGTGGCAGAGGCTGTATCAACACTAATGTAATCTAATAGATAATTTCTATATTGGTTAGAATTAAGATTGTTTTTATTTTTCCATTTCATGAGAACAGTTTTCTTGGCTATGCATAGGGCAGTGAAAACCATATGGGCTATATTCTTTTCTGAAGTGACATTATCTAAGCTGCCCAACAAACACACTAAGGGGGAAGTTGGAATGTTACATTTCAGACACTTTGATAAGTCTTCACATATCTCGCGCCAAAACTTCTGCACTGGTGGACAGAACCAAAGAGCGTGAATGTAATTGTCTGGTGTATTGCCTTGACAGTGTGAGCAGTTGTTGGAAGATGTAAAGCCCATCTTGAACATCCGATGACCTGTATAGTGCACTCTATGTAGTATTTTGTATTGAATTAATTGCAGACTGGGATTTTTAATCAATTGAAAGGTTTTTAAGCATACCTGAGACCAGAAGTTTTGGTCTAAACTGACTGATAAATCTGCTTCCCACTTTGCAATAGGAAGGGATATTGATTCATCTAATTTAGAGAGTGTTCTGTATATTTTAGATAATAATTTGGGGGGTTTAAGAGTAAGGAAATGTGCCGCACTTGGTGGTGTTTTTAATTCAACTTGACTGAGGTTAAATTTCTTTTTTAGTATGGATTTAATTTGTTGATATTCTAAAAATCTTTTCTTGTTGATCCCATATTGTGCAACTAGTCTGTCAAATGGAATAAATTCTGTTCCCTCTAATATATGTTCTAAGTATTTAATTCCTTTACAACTCCATTCTGGGAAATTAATCATATTATTGTTTTTTAATATGTCAGGGTTATTCCAGATAGGTGTACGTTTGCATGGGATTAATGAAGACTCCGTTATTTTTAGAAACTCCCACCATGCTGTCAGAGAGAAGCTGATGTTGATACTTTTAAAGCATTCATGTCTTTTGATTTTTGAGCTAATAAATGGTAAGTCTGAAATCTCTAGATCCTTGCATAGTGCCTGTTCAACATCTAGCCAGTGCTCATCTAGGAAGGTATATTTTGACCATTCTGAGATGAACTGAAGCCTGTTGGCTAAGAAGTATTGGTGAAAATTAGGCAGATCTAATCCTCCTCTATCCTTGGTTCTTTGTAGCGTTTTTAAGCTGATACGCGGGGGTTTATCTTTCCAAAGGAATTTGGAAATATATGAATCCAGAGATCTGAACCAATTTTGTGATGGTTTGTTAGGGATCATCAAAAATAAGTAATTTATTCTTGGCAAGATCATCATTTTTATAGTGGCGACCCTTCCCATGAGTGATATGGGTAAAGATTTCCATCTAGTCAGATCGCCTTCTACTTTCTTTAGAAGTGGGATGTGGTTTAATTTAGTTAAGTCTGAAAGCTTAGGAGAAACATTAATACCTAAATATTTAATATTTCCAGATTGCAGTGGGGCAGAGGAAGAATTATGGAAGGAGCAGTTAATGGGGAGAACTGTAGATTTTGGCCAGTTAATTGAATAATCTGAAACTCTTGAAAACCAGTTTATTAGAGTAATTACCTCAGAGAGGTTGGTTTGTGTGTTTTGCAGAAAAAGCAACACATCATCCGCATAGAGACTGATTTTATGTTCTATGTTCTTACATTTTATGCCCTTAATTGTTGTAGCCTGTCTAAATGCTGCTGCTAGAGGTTCGATAAAAATTGCAAAAAGTGAAGGGGAGAGTGGGCATCCCTGTCTGGTGCCCCTCAGGAGACAGAAGCTGGAGGATGTCTGGTCATTTGTTCTGATACGAGCTGTTGGAGAATTGTATAATATTCTTATCCAGTTTATGAAAGAGTTTCCAAAACCAAATTTGTGTAAAGTTGCGAATAGGAATTTCCAGTTAACTCTGTCAAATGCTTTTGCTGCATCTAGAGATAATATTATGGTTTCGATGTTTTTATCGTATGAGTAGTCTATTAAATTAAGTAATCTACGAGTGTTTGTTGAGGAGTGCCGACCTTTTATGAAACCAGTTTGGTCAGGATGAATTAAGAGGGGGGTTATTTTCTCTAATCTCTTTGAGAGAGCTTTGCAGATTATTTTAAGGTCTACATTTAAAAGAGAAATTGGACGATAGCTTGAGGGAAATAAAGGGTCTTTGCCTGGTTTTAGCAGGAGACTAATGTTGGCAGAATTCATATTTGGTGGTAGTCTGCCATTTTCCTCGATTTCCTGCAACATTCCGTGGAATACTGGTGCCAGAATTGTCCAGAATTCTTTGTAGAATTCTGCAGGGAAGCCGTCTGGACCTGGAGCCTTATTATTGGGCATACTTATCAGGGCTTCCTGGAGTTCACTTGGCGTCAGTGGCGAATCCAGTTCCATTGCTTGACTGTCTAGTAATTTTGGAAGAGTTACGTTGTCAAGAAACAGATCAATTTCATTTTTAGATGGGTTTATTTGTGGTGAGTATAAAGTTTCATAGAAATCCCTGAAAATGTTGTTTATTCTTCCAGGGTCATATATTGTGTTCCCCGATAAATCTTTAGCAGCACATATAGTTGTTTTTTCTTTATTTATTTTTAACTGGTTAGCTAGAAATCGACCTGATTTGTTACTGTGTTCAAAATTCTGCAAGCGAAGTCTTTGTATAAGGAATTGTGTTTTTTATTAATAGTTTCATTTAATTCTAGTTTTGTCTTGCGTATTTTGTTCAATGTTTCCTGATCTTGGTCGCACGCGTAGGCTTCTTCTAGTGATTTGATGTTTTTTTCTCTAATTCCTGAATATTTTTGTTTTCTTCTTTCTTTTTGTGTGATGAAAAAGAAATTATTTTACCTCTCATCACAGCTTTCCCTGCTTCCCATAGAACAGAAGCAGATATTCCGCGAGTGTCATTAAAGTCTAAATATGAAGTCCATTCCTTTTTAAAATATTTAATAAAGTCTTCATCTTTAAGCAATGATGTATTAAATCTCCAGTTTTTACTTGGCGTAGTATTATTCTTGTGCATTAGTGTTAAAGATACAGGAGCATAATCGCTGACAGCTATAGGATGAATCTCAGTGTCTGAAATGTCACTCAGCAGTGAGCTGCTGACCAGAAAATAATCCAGACGAGAGTAAGAGTGATGAACATGCGAGAAAAAAGTATATTCCTTACTGCTGGGGTGAAGGGAGCGCCATGCATCACGAAGGCCAAAGTCGCTCATATACTGTTTGATTATATTTGTGGATTGCCAATTGTGCTGAGTTCCTGTTGTGTTGAGCCTATCCATTTCTTCATTTAGTCCAAGGTTGAGGTCACCGCCAAGAATGAGTGTGCAATGGAGGTGTTCAGAGAGTGCGCAAAAAAATCCGTGGAAGAATGAGGGTTCATCATCATTTGGACCATATATACTTACAATACATAGTTTTTTGTTCAATATTGATAGTTTGATAATTAGAAATCTACCCTCTGGATCTATAACTGTATCAAGTACTGTAAAATTAACATTTTTATGTATTAAAATTGCTACTCCCCGTTGTCTAGAATTATAACAGGCTGCAAACACGTTAGGAAACTCAGGTGTTTTAAGTTCGTTTAAACCTGTGACAGGTCTGTGAGTTTCTTGTAATAAAACAACATCTGCCTGTAGTCTTTTAAGCTGGTTAAATATCTTTAACCTCTTTCCTCTGGTGCCAGCTCCATTTACATTCCATGTGACAAACCTCAGCATGCCCATAATTGTGTGTGTATGTCTAATGATGTACGCTGGGTGTTTCGTTTAGACAGGTGGAGAGAATGTGGAAACATCCCTTGTTTGTAAATAGAAAGAGAGAGAGAAAAAAAAGTGTAGTGAGAGGCTCCATAAGTCTGACTATGTGTGTGAATATTCACTAATATGAACAAGCGTGGCTTGTGTTATGTGTCCTGCAAGTCTGTGCGTGCTGTGAGGCTGTTGAGAATGTGCTGCCGTTGAGCGGATGTGTTTGCGTGATCGTGGTTTGAAAATATGGAGAAATAGAGGGTGTTGTTTGTAGGTGAGTGGGGAAGTAGGTGATCACAGCAGTGAAAGACAAGAGAAAGAAAGAAACCACATGAACTGTGAGCAACAACAAAAAAAAAGAAACGAAACGGAAACATTCCAATTAAAGTAATGACGGAGGGTGACGGTGTTATATCTGCTATGACATCATATTGATATTACTAGGTTAAACCCATGTTAAAGGAGAAAGTGTGAATGAATAAGAAAAGAGTGTAGTGGGTTCTTATCTGGAGTGCAGTCAATATAACCGCGGTGTGGTGCCGGGGTCGCGGTAGAGCTGTCCGTCCACGTAGAGCCGGTCCACGGCGATGACAGCACGGGAGCTTTTCTGGATGAAGCTACGTCGAACTGGGAACAGGACCTTGCGTCGTTCCAGGATCTCTTTGGGGAACTGGTCGTTCACGCTGAAGTCCGTTCCTTTCAGCTCTCTGCCGCGACTCTTCACCTGTTCCTTCTGTTTGAATTGACCGAATTTGGCCACAATAGGCCGTGGTCTCCCGGTCCGCGACCTCACGCCCCCCAAGCGATGTACTCTATCGAAATCGATGTTCTTTACGGTGTCCTCCGGCAGCTTCAGGTGGATTTTGATGAAGCTTTTCACCGTTGCCTCCGCGTCCTCTCCGGCAGATTCTGGAATACCAGAAAACACAAGATTATCTCTCATGCTACGGGCTTGTAGATCGATAACGGACTCTTTTATTTTTTTATTTTCAATGTTTAGCTGGGTCACGTTATCGGTGAGAGATTTGACCGACTCCCGTAGCGTGGTATTTTCAGCGGCAAGCGTTTCCACCTGCTGCTGGCTGAATTCCAGGGATTCTCTCAGAGATTTAAATTCCCGGTGTAAAATCTCCACCAGGGACAGCCTCGCATCGAAACTGGACAATCGCTTGTCGATTGACTCCAGGATGTCTGCGATGTCTTTGCCGGCAGGCGATGTTGTACCGGGGAAGTCTGCCAGGCGACATCTCTTCGATGACGGCGTCTCAATTTTGGCCGGGGAGGATGCACTCTGGGCCTTCTTCATTACACCTCACCCCTGTCTCATGCATGTACTGCACCACCATATGTATGCATATATGTGGAAAATCAAGCTGTTTTTGTTACATCTGTGTGCTATGTTACAAATTTTTTCTTCACCTTGTGCATACTTGTTTCAGATCATTTCTGTTTCCTATACCATATTTTTCTTTAATTGTTTAATTTCTTGTTTTCTAGAATATTTTAGAAGTGGATAAATCAGTGATGTATGTATGTTTGTAACCAGAGCTGAAACTGACTGATATACAAGTAAATATTGTTACATGGATAGATTCACTACATTTATAGCAAGTGCCTTTCTTTTTTATAGCACAAGGTTTTTTGTTTTTTTTTTAAACTGAAAACAGTAACAAAAATGACTAAAATAACAGAAATGTTACAACTTCATCAGACTGTACCCTCTTCTAACCTCCGTTCCACTCTAACATTCAATCTAGGTTTCTAATAAAGACCTCTCCTGATGCAAAAAAAAAAGATGTAAGTTTTTTCTGTATTGCCAAGAAGGATAAGACACTCCACCCCTCAATACACTATAGAGGTTTGAATGAGATCACTGTAATAAACAAGTACCCACTGCCCGTAAGCAACCCCACCTTTGAACCCAATCATGGGGCCACCATTTTAACTAAAGTTCATTTACGCAATGCATACCATCTGGTCTGCATTCAGGAGGGGGATGAACAGAAGATGACATTCAACACACAGCTAGGAGGTTTTGCATATCTTGTTATGCCCCTAACTGATGCCCCTGCAGTCTTTGACACATCAGTAAATGATGTATTGAGAGATTTCCTAAATATCTTTGTGTTTGTTTATCTAGGCAACATTCAGATTTTTTGCCAATTCACCACAAGACCACAGAGTCCATGTCATCTCTGTACTGCAACGTCTCCTGGAAAACCGGAATGTGAGTTCCACTCTCCTTCTTCTTCCTCAGTCATCTGTCTCAATTCTCTCCTGGCAGAAGGACAGGTCAAGACCAATCTGGCAAAGATTGTGAGTGGCCCACTTCCACGCCAAGGAAACAACTACAGCGGTTCCTCGGGTTTGCCAATTTCTACTACTGCTTCAAATTACAGCCAGGTAGCCACATCAGTCACCCACGTCACCTCCACCAAGATCCCAAGCTCAACCACCTATTCACTTCTGATCCTGTGCTAATCCACCCTAATCAACCAAGCCATTCATTATAGAGGTAAATGCCTCAGATTCAGGAGTTTTCAGGGCCCTAAGATAAGCTACAGCTTTGTGCCTTCTTTTCATGTCATCTCATTCCAGCAGAGTGAAATTATGATGTGGGTGACCAAAAGTTGTTGGCAGTCAAGCTAGCTTTAGAAGAATGGCGTCACCTCTTAGCAGGAGCTGAACAATTTGGACTGATCAAGAATCTAACCCACCTGAGGACTGCCAAGAGGCTCAATGCTTGCCAAGCCCATGGGTCTCTGTTCTTTGGGTGCTTTAATTTCTCGGAACATCAAACCTGACACTCTGTCCCACCAGCTCGCCTCCAGGCTGGAGGGTAGGTTTCGTCTCCAGGGATGTCAAGGATTCCATCTACCACGCTCTTCAGGATGAACCTGACCTACTGGTCAACTTGATAATCGCTATGTCCACATTTCAGCCCACTCAGCCATTATTCATTTGACCATCTGCAACCTATTATTAAGATGATTGTTTCCAATAAAATAATTTTAAAAATGTATTCAAAGTTAGGTTCCATGTCAAGTTTAGTTATGTTCTCCTCTGTTTCAACAAAATTTCAGTATTATTGCAAAGCTTAGCACACTATGTGAGGTGAGACTAAAGACTTACAGGACACAGTCAAAATTTTGGCGCTGCACTTCTCAGCCATCCATCGGTGCCAGTAAGGTAACTTGGTGTCCTTACCTTTGATAAGATGATACATGATCTCCAAAAGTTGATTCTGTTTATCTGGGCGTAGAGTTTTGTGGGAGAAACGTTTCGTCACTCATCCAAGTGACTTCTTCAGTGAAGAAGTCACTTGGATGAACAGAATCAACTTTTGGAGATTTACTTTCCTGGATGATTGAGAATGCATCAAGACATGATACATGATATGATGATATGAAGTCCCTTGAGGCAACTGTTGTTAAATAAAATTGAACTGAATGAAACTGCATTGAATTGGATGTCTCCCCCTCTTGTATAAAATATATAAGCACTCCTAGCAGAAACTATCACACACACATCAGATACTGTAAATTTAGTGCAGTTTGCAGTAAATTTTTTGCAACAATCTCTAGTGCCTCACATTTGTGTGATTCATGTTGTCCTCACATTGAGAAAAAAAATTATGAAGCAGATGAGTTGCTTTCATCAGTGCAATCTCTTCTAATTCCAGTGTGTTGCCAGACTGTCTGCATTTATAAATTAGATTGTCATTACTGACAGACCATCACTAAGGTCTGTCAGTAAAGACAAGGTCTGTCTGTGAGAACAACTCGGTAGTGTTCGGAGACACGTTTTTACATAAGACATAGAAAGGACTTTAGATATAATGGAAAGGAATGTATAACTTAATGTTTACACAGTTGGAATCATGGGCCTTTTTAGTTTCAAATGAAACGATGTGGGCTTTATAGATAATTAAGAAACTTTCTAGGAAAAACCTGGCCATATTGACTTCTCTTCAGTGGTTCCCTGTTAAAGCCAGGATTAAATTTTAAATCCCGCTCCATACATAGAAGGTCTTCAGGTCCCATCTTATCTTAAAGACCTCTTAGTGTCATATTACCACAATCAAGCACTGTGTTCTCAGACTGCCGGCTTACTTCTCATTCCTATTTAAAAGTAGAAAGAGAGACAGATACCTTCTCTACTTTCAAAATTAGGCTTAAAGCTTTCCCTTTTGAAGAGATGCAAAAAAGACACCAAAGTCGTTTGTACTAGTTTGGACTTTCCTTGTTACCTCAAACATCTACACTGTGATATCAGGATGTAGTTCAGTAACACAAATTTGCATGGCAGAGATGGCCAAAGGAATTTTGTGGTTTAGCAACTTTTTTTCTTAAAAAATGTGAGCTAATTTTTATTTGACAGAGGGGCTTTTGTTCCAAATGCTACTGCCTATGGGACACTGTCTCACTTTGTGGTGAAGGGAGACAATTGCAATCCCTAATAAGGTTGGACACATGGTTACCATATACATGAATAAAGAAGGTATATTTTGGTGCCACAGCTCCTGTAGCTGTTTTCCAGCTGTATATACTGCACAGTAGCCGGTGAGGTCAGTTTTCTATTCAGCATTAAAATAGCAGCTCAAGGTGAGTGTGTTCTTCAGTCTCCATATGTAAGGGGTATAATTAGGTCCCACATGCTGATTAAGCACACCTCAGCATCACGAAGCTACAACATTACTGTCAGAATACCAATGGCCATCTGCATTAATACCTGGAGCCTGTTTTCAGAGGACTATTATAGTTGGTTGTTATTTCTCAAAATTGCTCCCATGTTTTGTTAATAGGTGCAAACCGCATCACTCAGATAAATTTGGCTTTAAAAGTAAATTGTCTTATATCTAAAACCCTCTCTGTTCATCTCTGTGTGGATAGCATGCATAAAAATGAAGACAGAAAAAGAGAAGACAAAAATAGCAGCACAAACATGAGAGACAGTGGTGTAAGCAATGAGTCCAAGTCACATTAGATCTTGTTAAATTCATTTTCATCTGACCACACATTGTGTCCTTGTGCCCTGAGGCATAGAAAGTGCCCATTTTAAATATATCATTTCAGTACCTATGAGCCTGGACCCAGGCCCGAACTCCTACTTTCTGCAAACAGGCCACTCATTACAACTCTTTGTATAACAGGGCACAACCTCTGGAATTCTGTAACAGCAATCTGCCCAGCATCGCTATAAATCAGCTCCAACCATGCCCCCATTATCAGCTCATGTCAATGAGAACAGACAAGGCTTGGACTTCAGAGACCATGACAGAAATGCATATTGGTTCACTGGACATGGGAGTCCAAATGAAGAATGGATCACAAATGCTGTTGCTCTCAGCTCAGAGATAATTTTCTTAATATGCACTGTTCTGTCTTATTTCCTTCAGCTCTTTCAACTTTCTCAGCTTGGCCTAGTTTAACTGTAGTGGCAACATTGATAACCTCTCCATCCATATCCATTCCTTCCACTGTTTTGAACCCCAGGGTTACAGAAATAGGTCAAGCAGATCATTGGAGTCTGTGTCAAATTGAAGTGAAATATGAGGCTGAAGTATCACCGGGCTGAGTACAGTCACTGCGGCCCCTTCAAAGAGGTATTTATGACAGAACACTGTTTTCAGAGAGAACTCTTTTTAGAATAGTGAGAGTGTATTTGCCAAGGAGTGGATATATTTTTCTTTAATTCGCTGCTTTTGCTCCATCAGTCTAGTCTAACCTACTTAGTTTTCTAAGTTAGAAAAAAAAGTCTCAATGTTTGATTAATGACATGTCATTTTTTACCTTTATGGTTCAGTCACATCCAGATGAGGCAAAGCAAGGAAACATCTCCTCAAATTAGCTGTATGCAACTAACACTAAAAGTCCTCATGTGGGGCCATCCAAGTCGGTGTTGATGTACCTCATTGGCCATCATAATGATCCATTGCTAGGTCTCAGCCAAGCAGGTGTCAGGAAATCTGTCGGGGGTGGAGTGGGGGGCTCTATTCATGTTCTAGTAGAGCAGATCCATCTGCTTCAAACTGACAATCTGTGGCTGCTGTGTTTAGCCTCTGTATGAATCCTCTCTAGGTCAAATGCTCCTTACGCCCCTTATGCTTATAGTCTGCTATTAACTCTTTAGTAGTATTGACTTAATTTAGGGTTAGGAGAACTAATAGTAGCTGCTTGTAACCTAAACATAAACCCAGTGCCAGTCCGCATTCAAGAAGCCCCGTTTTCTCATAATCACTATTAACTTGTGTCAACAGTAGTTGGAGTTGGAGTTCTGTTCATCTGGACGTAGCGTTTTTAGTGGGAGAAACATTTTGTCACTCATCCAAGTGACTTCTTCTGTCCCAGTTGACTGCATGTTTCCCCAACCTTACTGTCTCCCCATTTACAAAGGCAGAGGCATCATGGTGTGATTATTTTACGTGTAGTTGTTTTTTTTCATATGTAATAATATTCAACATTGCTATCAATACATTTTTCAAAAAATGCCTCTCTGTGCAAAATGGGTTTTAGAGCCAATCTATAGAGAAATATTTTTGATACTGTTTCAGTTATTATGTTACATGTTTGATTTTGTATAATATGTTGTTAGAGAATAAATGCTGCGCGTTTAATTTGTGTCGGGTAAGAAAACATTACAGCGCAGGTGTGGTAGCAGGTTAGAGTGAGCCAGGACGGCAATGGAAATGTGCGCTGTAGCAGCAAATAGTTTTTTGACCGTGACATCTTTTGTTTGTATGTATGAGTCAGAAATAAATCTGAACAGCTCACATTAAAAAGTGGAAGAATTATTTTTTCGAAGCTTGGGACAGAAATTCGCCACTACATAAAAGTAAAAAAACTAGCGAGTAACGGAGGAATGTTTTCCGCGGTGGAGCCACCGACTGAGACATAGAAAAGTATTCCTGTTTCCAGAGAGAACATCCCACTCCAGAAAGAGGTTGACAAGTGGCCGTACCTACGCGAGGTGAGGTTGCCTCATATTGAGGCTGAAGTTGAGCTTCTCATTGGAACTAAAGAATACACCATATTGGAGCCATGGAAGGTGATCCCAAGTGAGGACAATGGTCCATACACCGTAAAGACAGCACTTGGATGGATTCTGAATGGACCACTCAGAGAAACAGATACTGCAGCCAATGATGTACAACCATGTGCTATTGTGAACAGAATAGCCATCGACAACGTGGAACAACTGCTTGTACGACAGTATAACCACGACTTTCCAGAGTGTCACTGTGATGATAAAGCAGGAATGTCTCAAGAGGACCACCACTTTATGGAGTCTGTGTCAAGGTCTACTCGTCTCACTGATGGACACTATTCCATAAGTCTTCCTACGAAGAAGTCGTGCGTTCAGATGCCGAACAATCGAAGTGCAGTGTTACAGCATGCACTGAGCCTTCAGCGCAAGCTGAAAAGGAATCCTGCACTCCATGAAGAATACACTGCCTTCATGAGTGACATGTTGAACAAGGGATATGCCATTGAGGTTCCAACAACACAGTTAAACCGCAAGGATGGAAAACAGTGGTATATTCCCCACCATGGGGTATACCATCCACCAAAAAAGAAGCTGAGGGTGGTCTTTGACTGCATTGCCAGCTACCAAGGAGTTTTACTGAATAGTGAACTCCTACAAGGGCAAGATTTAACAAACTCATTGATCGGAGTGCTGACACAGTTCAGGCAAGAGTCTATCGCCTTTACAGCAGATATCGAAGCAATGTACCATCAGGTGTGTGTCCCGGATGACGATGCTGACCTGCAGCACTTTCTGTGGTGGCCAGCAGGGGACCTCAATTGAGACATTGCTGAGTACAGGATGATGGTGCATATCTTCGGTGCGACTTCTTCTCCCAGTTGTGCCAACTATGCGCTGCGAAGAACAGCAGAGGAGAACCGCAGCAAATCATCACCTGAAGCTGTAAGCACAGTTCTGGAAAATTTTTATGTTGACGACTGCTTGAAGTCTGTTGCCACGGAAACTCAAGGTATGGAGTTATACACAGACCTCACTGAATTGTGCTCTGGTGGAGGATTTCACCTAACGAAACCTAACAGCACAGCTCCACCATTTTCTGATGGGAGCGAAAGTGGATATGGAACAGCATCATACTTGAGGATGACCAGCAATGACGGACGTGTTCACTGTACGTTAATGATGGGAAAATCCCGTGTGGCGCCCCTGAAGCAAACCACTATTCCACGAATAGAGTTGACTGCAGCTATGGTTGCTGCAAAGACAGACAAAATGTTAAGAACAGAGCTTCAGATGAATCTTCTTGAATCTACATTCTGGACTGACAGCACAACTGTGTTGAAGTATATTGAAAATGAAAATCTTCGCTTCAAGACATTCGTGGCCAATCGCGTTGCGGTCATTAGAGAGCTAACAAATCCTCAGCAGTGGAGGTACGTTGGTACAGCAATCAATCCAGCTGATTGTGCATCCAGAGGGCTTGCACCATCTAAGCTCATGAAGAATCTAAGCTGGTTCCACGGCCCAGCTTTCCTGAAAACCCCAGAAAGACAGTGGCCAGAAAGACCTGACAAGGAAAGGATTGATAAAGATGACACACTCAAAAAAATAATTCATTGGATGAACGTAATTTTATCTTGCCACTTATATTCCATCTAAACAAATCATGTTATATTAATCCATCTTGATTGTGTTGTGTCAACACGATATATGTGTGTAGGTTTAACATAATATTAACATTAACATTCAATTAATTTGACTTTTGTTCAATCAACATGTTTCACCACGTTAGTCTAATTAAATTTATTTAAATCCATTTTCTTTGTTTAAACACTTTGGCACATCAAAAATCAGTCTTGTTACATGAACTAGTAAAATATTTGTTTGTTACACCAATGATAATCTTGTTGAATGAATGAAATATAACTTATGTCTGTAGTACATGTTGTATTCATATTAAGTAATGTTCAACCAAAAAAAAAATCAATGGATTTACAGCAACTTCCAATCCACCCATCTTCTTAGCTTTATCTGGGCTGCACTGAAAAAAAAATATGTTGTTGGATTTACTTAATTCAATGGTGGACATTTGTTGCACACAGATGTTTTGCTTTGGCAGCAACTTAAACAATTGAGTTAAATTAACACAATTTATTCATGTTCAATAAACCTGTGCAATTTGTGTTGATAAAATGTGACTTAAACATGTTTTGATGAAGTAATTTGAGTTCTTGGAATATTTTAATCCTTCACAATTTTCTCACGTTATCCCAACACGATTCAATAACTTTTACCCAATACTACTTGGTCACTTAAATACTACATGTTATCTTCAAATTACATTTTGCTATTATATTCTAGTATCAAATACACAATTTTCAAATGGAGGCCTTATAACAGATTGTATTGTTCTCTTCCAAGATGGTTGCTGGCATCCACCAGTAACCTTTCAAAACAACATGTCTAATTTCACTGCAGTAGGTAAAGAATTAAACTGACATTACTCCTCTACTGAATCTATATAAATCAACAGTTAAATAATGTCAGTTCTTCCGTGTTCTCTGGAATCAATCGCAGCAAAGAAATTAGACTGTTTCTTTTGAAAAATGTTGGGAAAGAACAATACAAAACATTCTACAACATTCAGTTAAACAACAATTATAACTAAACAATTTGAGGTAATGTTAGTTTCCATTAACATTAAATTAGGTTACTGAATTGGCAAACACCTTCCTATTAACACTACCCATTTTACCCCAACAACTAAAGAAATTAGCACTTGCAGGTCAAAAAAGAGCGGTTAGTTGCCTGGATCCAGCCACTCTTACTAGATTGTATGATGTCATCTCAACAAGAACAAATTAAGTTGCTGAATTTCATGCAGATGCTACATGATTTAATTACGTTCACCATAAAAACATGGAATTATTTACTTCAAATTACAAGTTTGGATCTTATGCATGTAACAACCACCCAATTTCATTTTTTTGAGTGCAGCGAAGTGAGGCATGCAACCATGGTACATCTCACAAATGCAGCTGAGAATGTTCACACGTTGAGCAAGCTGATCGATCACTATTCCAGCTGGCATCGAGTGAAGAGAGCTGTGGCATGGATGATCAAACTCAAAGACTTACTGCTACGACGATGTGAAAAAAGGAAAGAGACGTACGTTAAACAGAAAGAGCAAGACAACGAATCAATGCACACAATACTTACCCTGAAAGATCTGGTGCAAGCTGAGACAGAGATCATTCAGTTCTGTCAAAGTCAACAATTCCAAGAAGAGATCACCATGTTAAAGAAAGGCAAGTGTGTGACAAAGACTAGTCAATTGAGGAAACTTGATCCCGTGATGCAGGACGGAGTTTTGAGAGTTGGTGGTCGCCTCGCAGCTGCTGGGATGCCAGAACATGTGAAGCACCCAGTCATTATCCCAAAGGGCTCACATATCACCACACTGATCTTGCAGGATATACATGAGAAGATTGGGCACTGTGGAAGACTGTATATGCTTTCACAGCTGCGACAGAAGTATTGGATTCCATCCGCTAACTCAGAAGTGAGGAAGTTTCTGTCAAGGTGCATAATCTGCAGGAAAACTGGAGGCAAACCACTGGAACAGAAGATGGCAGATTTGCCAGAGGATAGGCTTCTACCTGATGAACCCCCCTTTTCTAATGTTGGGGTGGATTACTTTGGACCGTTTAATGTGAAGCATGGCCGCAGCACATTAAAAAGGTATGGTGTGTTGTTTACCTGCTGTGAGATTATAATATTATTTTATGCCATGTTATACCCCTAAATAAAGATTGTGAATTATTATGTAGTCTTAGTTTGCATTATTCTCCTGAATTAGAAGAAGGTGATAACTATTGCATTTGATAAACTGATTTGCATTACATTAGACTGCTGATTTATTGTAAATGAATGATATTGTTATATGATGCATTATACTGCTGAGTTATAAGAAATACTGTTCGCAGAAAGTCATCGCCTTATTTGTCTGAGTAGAAGAGAACAGAATATACTGGAGTTTTCTGCCCCATCTCAGCAGGAGCAGATAAACAGGCCCCAAGGTCGTAGCTTAGGCACTGTGTGAGAGAAAGAATGTGAATGGTTAGGCTTTTATGATTAGGTGGGGGCCAATAGAGGCTATAAGAGGTTGATCAATGCTCCACCATTTTGAGATCTGATGCTGTCTGAGTACGGTGTTCATCTCCCATGCGTGTGATCATTAAAATCATTGTTTGACTTAACCCGGCCGGACCAGTGTTGTTCTTTTGGTTTTTCCTCTTGTATCCATCCCCAATATTTGAATCCGTAACATTTTGGGGGCACTTCATTCGGCAGAGTAAGATTGTGTGATAAATACGGGGGTGATTTGTTTCAGTTTTGTGGTGTGAAATATGTTGGGCTTTAAAACTGACGTAGAGAAAGGAGAAATAAAGGGAGAGTGGAGAATTATTGAGAAGTAGAGAGAGGAGTGTGTTGGGAGACTGGCATGTAGTCTGCACTGAAAAGGTGGGCGTGTTGCCTGCTGGTCTATTTAACAGTGATGAAAATGATATTAAATAAATCTCTTAGTGTGTTAATACAGGTGGCTATGGGCCTGGACCAACTGCCCCCCACAAGCACAGTGGCCGAAGCAAAATTATAGTAATGGAAACCACACTCAGCAAGAATCAGCAGCTGTGGAAAAGACAGCAGCTAGGAGAGAATTAGAGGAGAAATTAAGAGAAGTTTTTAACACATAAAATTGGGGCCAACAGACTTGTGGAGGTTGGGAAGGCGACCGGAGCATCACAACAAAAGGTGAAACAAAAACACACACAAGCAGAGAAATGTGAGAGAAAGGCACGTGTTAGAGAAATGCCTTGTTTGAGAAAAAAGTTAAATTAACCCACCTACAAACGCACACACACGCAATGAAGAAACAGCTTACATTCATGAACACGTGAAGATTTTCCAGCAAGGTTAAAGCAGCGAAACTTAACATACACCTGTTGCTAAATGATAAAGTTTATCCACTACTAACAAATAAACTCTCTGGGTTGCAGGACAACAACTTAACTTCAAAAAAGACACTGGTCTGACCAACCAGTGATGACACGACAAATTTAGTGGTTAAAAGAGTCAAATTGTGACATGTTTTCTGCTGATTGATTAATACAAGTGATTACTGAATGAAAGCAAATTCCATTTTTGAGCTTTTAAACATAATCTTAAGAAATTTAACATGTACCTGTGTTGTCCTGTCAACTTGGTGGGTTATGAGTTGATTATATGGTGAGAAAAAACAAAAAAAGGGGGAGAGAAGGCTGACACAGGGCCTGGTCCCGTTGTTTCTCCCCTCTCTGAATAACAGCCAACACAACATCATTTTCCTGTTCGTCTGTTTTTGTTTTGTTTTTGTTTTGTTTTTTCTCTTTATGCTTGATTACAGGCTGCTTTGTCGGCCCGGAAAGCCGAGGCTGACCTGGACTCCTGCTCTCCCCTCTACCATCTTTGCTCACTCCTCTACCATCTTTGATGTGACCCTGACCAAATGCTACAGCAGCTGGACCCACAACAACAACCTGCAAATGTCAACACTGCTGCAGGAAAACGATCTCATGCAGCGGAGACAGAGAGCGTTAAATCCAAGGCCCGTTTCACTACACGGGGGAGATTTCCAGACAGCTTCAGCTAACAGAGCTGTGACGAGACGCCCATTAAGCCCAGATGAAAAGTGAGGCCGAGCAAAAGAATGCTGACCTTAACAACGCTGCATTAAAACTGTGCAGGACAGTGACGGACCAACACTGATGATCGGGCAGCAAAAAGGGCGTGCCAGAGACAGGAGGAGTAACTGAGGTCAGGAGGCACCTCAGAATGGACAAAAGCACCAGAAGAAAATAAGCTGAAGGCACAGGTGTCGGGGCTCGGCCAGGAGCTGACCTCTGAGAAGAGACGAACAGCAGAGCTGCAGAAGCCCATGGAGCAAAGCAAGGGAAACATCAATGGACTTCAATCTGACTTGTACGGAAAAGACTCTGAGGTTTCTGCCCTCAGTAAGAGCTCAAGGCATCAGAGCAGAAACTGAGCATGGCTCAGGAGGAGCGGGCTGATAATCGAACCCATCAGTCAGGCTTGGAGTCCCAGACACTTGAAATCAGGCCGGAGCTTGCTGGAGCAGGAGGTCGCCAAACCTGACGAAAAAGCTCCAACAGCAGGAGCAAGCCCTGAAGGAGCTACAGAAGCAAAAGGGTCAAGTTAAGGAGGAGCTGGACAAGGAGAAGATGCAGGACACTGGAGAAAAGGACTGCCTCAATTGGGGCCAGAACCAGTATGGACAGAACTTTGAGCAGCAGCATCAATGGATGCAAACGGACTGAAATGGAGGAGGGCAGGACCCCAGGGCACGCTTCAGGCCGTGGTTTACCCAGAACACCAGAACAGGAAAGTGATGAACACAAACACACACAAACACACACATCTACCGTATTTTCACGACCATAAGGTGCACTTAAAAGTGTTAGATTTTCTTCAAAAAGTACGGCGCGCCCTATAGCGCAGTGCGCCCTGTGTGTTGTAAGGAGGACGTAGTAGAGAACACCATGAGAACGCTAAAGGGTGAAGTGTGGGCGTTGATCGTATATACCGGACAATCGCACATACCTGTATAAAAGGACAGATATGTGCATTATGTGGAACATCGTTGTTTTAACAACCCTGAAAATGGCAAAGAGACACGCTTATGAAGCATAGTTTAAACTGAAGGCCATCAGCTATGCGGAGGAACATGGAAATCGAGCAGCGGCGAGAGAATTTAAGATTAACGAATGGATGGTTCGCAAATGGAGGAAGCTAGAAAACAAGCTCCGGCAGGTCAAGAAAACGCAGCTGAGTTTCCGCGGACATAAGGCGAGGTGGCCCGAGTTGGAGGAAAGACTCGAGCGGTGGATCATCGAGCAAAGAACGAGCGGGAGAAGTGTTTCGACGGTCACCATTCGGCTAAAAGCAGTTTCACTAGCTGAAGAGATGAACATTGAACATTTCCAAGGAGGTCCGTCTTGGTGCTTTCGTTTTATGAAACGGTGCCATTTTTCCATCCGGACCAGGACTACGGTAGCGCAGCAACTTCCAGCGGATTATAAGGAAAAGCTGGCCATCTTCCGCTCCTACTGCAGCAAACACATCGGCGACAAAAACATCCAGCCCAGCCACATCACTAACATGGACGAGGTGCCGCTCACTTTTGACATCCCGGTGAGTCACACTGTGGAGAAGAAGGGGACCAGCACGGTAGCGATACGCACAACGGGGTATGAAAAGTCTTCTTTTACTGTTGTGCTTGGCTGCCATGCTAATGGACAGAAACTGCCGCCTATGGTGATTTTTAAGCGAAAGACTTTGCCTAAAGAGAAGTTTCCAGCAGGAATCATCATTAAGGCAAATGAAAAGGGCTGGATGGATGAGGAAATGATGAAAGACTGGCTGAGGGAGGTGTATGTAAGGAGACCAGGTGGTTTTTTTCCACGCATCACCATCGCTCTTAATCTGTGACTCTATGCGTGCCCATCTCACAGCCGATGTGAAAAAACTAGTGAAACAAATGAACTGTGAGCTTGCGGTCATTCCGGGAGGCCTGACAAAGGAACTCCAACCGCTGGACATCGGTGTGAACCGCCCGTTCAAAGTAAGGCTGCGAGCGGCCTGGGAGCGATGGATGACCGATGGAGACCACAGTTTCACCAAGAGTGGAAGGCAGCGCCGGGCGAGTTACGACACAATTTGCCAATGGATTGTAGATGCTTGGGCTAACATGTCTGCTGGCACTGTTGTTCGAGCTTTCGCAAAAGCCGGCATCATTTCCGAGGAGCCGCACGGCACGGAAAGTGACTCTGACAGTGAAGAAAGTGAACCTGGCATGTTTGATGGAGATTTAGCGCAGCTGTTCAATTCAGACACAGAGGATGAGGACTTCCATGGGTTTGATTGATGATAAAAATCTGAGTACCAAACTTTGTTTTGCTCCTGCTTTATTTTTAAATATGCACACTTGTATGCTTGTGTGTTGTTGATGATGACGAATACTGGTAATAGAAATGTGAGTAAGGTACCGAACTCAGGTTTGCTCCCGCTTTATTTTTAAATACGTATACGGTACTTGTATGCGCCCTATAATCCAGTGCGCCTTATGTGTGTGTTAAATACAGTAATGGCACACATAACTGAGACTGCGCCTTTTAGTACAGTGCGTCTTATGGTCGTGAAAATACGGTACATGCACTGACTCAGAATGAAGAGAAACACACATACAGTGGGGCAAAAAAGTATTTAGTCAGCCACCGATTGTGCAAGTTCCCCCAGTTAAAATGATGACAGAGGTCAGTAATTTGCACCAGAGGTACACTTCAACTGTGAGAGACAGAATGTGAAAAAAAAAATCCATGAATTCACATGGTAGGATTTGTAAAGAATTTATTTGTAAATTCGGGTGGAAAATAAGTATTTGGTCACCTCAAACAAGGAAAATCTCTGGCTCTCACAGACCTGTAACGTCTTCTGTAAGAAGCTTTTCTGTCCCCCACTCGTTACCTGTATGAATGGCACCTGTTTGAACTCATCATCTGTATAAAAGACACCTGTCCACAGCCTCAAACAGTCAGACTCCAAACTCCGCCATGGCCAAGACCAAAGAGCTTTCGAAGGACACCAGGAAAAGTATTGTAGACCTGCACCAGACTGGGAAGAGTGAATCAACAATAGGCAAGCAGCTTGGTGTGAAAAAATCAACTGTGGGAGCAATCATCAGAAAATGGAAGACATACAAGACCACTGATAATCTCCCTCCATCTGGGGCTCCACGCAAGATCTCATCCCGTGGGGTCAAAATGATCATGAGAACGGTGAGCAAAGATCCCAGAACCACACGGGGGGACCTGGTGAATGACCTGCAGAGAGCTGGGACCAAAGTAACAAAGGTCACCATCAGTAACACACTACAACAGCAGGGAATCAAATCCCGCAGTGCCAGACGTGTTCCGCTGCTGAAGCCAGTGCATGTCCAGGCCCGTCTGAAGTTTGCCACAGAGCACATGGATGATACAGCAGAGGATTGGGAGAATGTCATGTGGTCAGATGAAACCAAAGTAGAACTTTTTGGTATAAACTCAACTCGTCGTGTTTGGAGGAAGAAGAATACTGAGTTGCATCCCAAGAACACCATACCTACTGTGAAGCATGGGGGTGGAAACATCATGCTATGGGGCTGTTTTTCTGCCAAGGGGACAGGACGACTGATCCGTGTTAAGGACAGAATGAATGGGGCCATGTATCGTGAGATTTGCATGGAGGAATGGGCCAAAATACCAGCTACTGTGTGTGCAAACCTGGTAAAGACCTATAGTAAACGTTTGACCTCTGTTATTGCCAACAAAGGTTATGTTACAAAGTATTGAGTTGTATTTTTGTTATTGACCAAATACTTATTTTCCACCCTGATTTACGAATAAATTCTTTACAAATCCTACCATGTGGATTCATGGATTTTTTTTTTCACATTCTGTCTCTCACAGTTGAAGTGTACCTCTGGTGCAAATTACTGACCTCTGTCATCATTTTAGGTGGGGGAACTTGCACAATCGGTGGCTGACTAAATACTTTTTTGCCCCACTGTATGAACACATATACACTCGTTAATTGAGTGAGAACTGACACACACACACACACGCTGAGTCAATTCACTGAGAAATGACACACACACGCGCCGCAAATCGAAATGCTGATTCAATTCACTGAGAAGTGATCCACACAGACACACATGCACACGCTTGTGCAATGAAGAGTGATACACACACACGCTGATACAATGAAGAATGCTTTACTAACAAATGCTGCACACAAACATCCAAATACAGAATCTGTTACAACAACAAGAAGCCATTGATTGTTTATTGGTTAAATGCAGTTCATGTCACCCAGAGGGCACTTGTGTAGATTTGGGGGACAAGGTCTAAGGCAGTTTGGTTATGAAAACAATGTCTGTGCGTGATGTCTGTTTATGGCTCAAGGCCTCGACTGAATTGTTTACTGTGCTTCACACAGCCTGATAAGGAGCAGTGGTACAGAGTGAAAATGATGAATTAACGGTGTGAGCCTTATTTTGGAGCGCCACATTGTTGTGAGTGAGATTTAATTGAAGGAGGAACACACTGAAAATAAAGGGGCCAGCCCTTGGATTTACGTAAGCATCTTGCGTGTATTTCACACAATTGCCTCAGGCTTTAAAGATCTGTACGAAATTCTGGTTTCCAGTGTGAGAGAAAAAGTCATGCAGTTATTAGAGCTATATTAATTGATGATTCTAAATTATCCATGAATGTAAGTGTAAATGGCTGTTTGTTTCTATCTGATAGGCTGGTCGGCTGTCCGGGGTGTACCCTGCCTGATAACCTATCACTTCAGGGTTATTTCCCAGCCCTGCTGTAACCAGGATAAAGATAGGAGGATGGTAGTTGTTGTACACTCTAAAAAGTGTATTTCAGCAGTAGTTGAAGTTACGTAAAGTTCAGAGTCAGTTTCATTAAGATTTCTGCTTTAGTGGAGCCAGTCTAAATTTGTGGAGTATATCAACTTGTTATTACGTGTTGTTCCCTCAGTACACATGTAACCTGCTATTCTCATTAGAGTCAACCTGCATCAATTAGGTTTCTCGTGACGCAGTGCGTCTGATGTCATGACGTCTCCGCCTTCTCCAGAATTTTCTACCTGCGGTTGAGAACAACAATTTGAGAGGCACTTGGCTGCAGGCAGGACCTCGTGAACAATTTGGTCAATAAGGTAACGAAGATATTACTTTTTCCATAGTCCTTGAAGGTAAGTCAAATGTAGAACACATATTTTAATATATTAGATATAAAAATATTCCAACTGTATTGTTAAGTTTGTTAAGTGTTTAGTAAACTGACCTGACCAAACCGCTATCATTCAGCCCTGCTAACATTAGCGAAATGTCAGACCTGTTGGTAGCTTGTGCTTGGACATGTAGGTTAAGTTAGTAGTTTGCCGGCGGTACTCTCTTGTTTTAATATCGTAACGCTAGCTTAAAGTTGTGTATTCATGCAGTGTGTCGGTGTTGGCTTACTGTTAGTTATTCATTAGCATTAGCACATTATAGCGGCAAGCTGGGCCGCGGTTCTCTTCAGACTACGTTACTTCGGGCGCGCGCATTTATACACGAGTGGTTGTTCGCAGTATGCCTGTCGGCGCGAATAGTTCATGCGGTCATGGCCACGGGTGATGTAGGAGGTAAAGTTTAGCTGTGGTGGCTCCAGGAAGCATGCATTTACTGCCGCTTGCATTGCTTTCAATGTACATGACGTTAAGAAGGCGAGGAGAAAGGGTGCGTGCAGCGCTCGTACACGCACGGATCAGTCGTGTGAGAGGGAGATGGTGTGCGGCAGAAAATCAAAATTAGAAATCATAGAAGAAAGTATTACGCTATTGAACACAGAAAATACAGCCATCAGATTTCTTGTAGACCTAGCACACTTCTGGTCTGTGTCTGAATACATATATAAGTACATAGATGCAGATGAACACTGTAAACATGATGAAAGATCGACAGACTAACTCGAACATATCTTTAATCTTTAGGACTTTGGGTAACGCTTCCTTTCCTTCCTGTCAACCTCTCCAGAGGGGTGTCTGCTGATGGCAGAAAGATTACATCACCTCTGGTTGGAACCCTGGACAGTGCCACAACCTTTGGCTTGGTGTCCAATGTGATGCCCCATCGCCACCTTCTGACCTAACTTCTTCTCAGCTCTGTGACTACTTCAAGAGGGGCATTCCTGTGTGGAGGCGTGCCAGGCAGCTCGTTTTACCTGTGAACTTGTGTACTTTCACTTCATCAACAACAAAGGTATGCAAGTTCAAAATAGTAATGTCTCATTTAAACTTAATTCAGTTTTACACTGAACAGGAATCGGCTTTATATATAAAACAATTGCAAAAAAAAAAAAATTTACCTATGGGCATTTGGGTTTTGTTTTTAGCACATAACACATATTGGAACATCACCTAAACACTTAATCACAGTAAGAAGTGAGGCTAATGATGATTTGTGTTTGTGTCTTGTACCCCTCTGTAGGACTGTGGAGCAGATGATGTTCAGAGGGACCTGGAGGAGGTCACCATGGCAGTGTATGTGATTCGGAAGGAGGGGGAGGGACTGCAGGAACCACCTGAAGACATTGGCATTGTCATTGAGGGTGTGGAAGTGTTGCATGAACTAACTTCGGTTGCCTCAGCTTGTGCCCTGCTTCTAGGTTTGATCTACGCACTCAGCCTAGCTTATCCAAAACCCTTTCGCTTCACTTTTGAAGTGCTCCAAAAAATCTTCATGCAGCTTGATCAGCACAAGATGTCCCCCAAAGTCCAAAATCTGTATATCAAACTTCAAAGCTCCCAGTAATGGCACAGAACAATGACCAACAAATGGCCTTGTGCCATAATGCGAAGGAACAACTGTGTTTGGACATATAGCATGTAAAATATGTAGTCTCTTTTGGATGTTGGGCCTTTTTTATGCTCCAAGAGACCTCAAACCCCAATTTAATGTGCTTTTATACATACTTTGTATGGTATTTTTATTTATTTTTTAATTTTTTTTCAGACATATTTGCCTTCGTTTCAAGGGAAAGGTTGCATTTCAGGGTTGATGTGCTCAGTTATACAACAAACTGTTGTGACATTCTAAAACTCTAAAGGAGTGTTTATATTTTTTCATCCCCATTGGTCAGCTACACTGTTCAGATATTTATTCATTGGCTATAGCTGAAGAGAAGTTTCTGTATACTCTTGGGGCACTTTTTCATAGTTGACACTATATGATTGATATTTGTGTAATACTGTGTTGCACTTTACACTTTGATGACAACTTTGTGGTCCTACTAAGCGTTACTTGCATTTTGTGCATATGTGTTTTAAAAAGGACAAATGTGTAATGTGTTTGACCAAAAGCTGTGTTGGTTGCCATAAAGGTAATACTTTATTACATTTATACAATAAAGCATTAAAAAAAAAACATTGGATTTTGAATTTTTGAAAAATATTTTCAGCCAACTTAAAATTTTGATTTAAGCTTTATTAAACAAACTAAAATTTCATTTTAGAGTCACTACAAAAAGTAATTTACACTAAACCACATTATTAGGTTAGCAAAGAGCAACATTTTACTTTTGGGTTATGCAAATTATTGGGGTGGAAAAACTGAAAACTTTAAGTTGAAATGTCTTAATTTTAAGTTGGATTAATGCAAAAATTTTATTTGACAATTAATTTATTAAGTGCATGTAACTTAAATCAGTTGTGTTAATCTAATGTATTAACTTCATTTCAAAGAACTTAATTAAATTTGGTGTTACCAATTGAAATAATTCAATTAAGTTGGTTCAACTATTTTCTTTTTTCAGTGTAGACCCCTTCAATTTTTATGGTAACCAGGATCTAGACTTTGTTGAACCGTATGCAATATGAAGACAACATGTAGTATTTAAGTGACCAAGTAGTATTTGGATAAAAGTTACTGAATAGTGTTGAAATAAACTGAAAAAATTGAAGGATTAAAATATTCCAGGAGCTCAACTTACTCCATCTGAACATGTTTCAATCGTGTTTTATGAACACAAAATGCACAGGTTTACTAAATATGAAAAGGTTGTGTTGATTTAACTCAGTTGTTTAAGTTTCTGCCAAAGCAAAACATTTGTGTGCAACCAGTGTCCACTATTGAGTCAAGTAAATCTAACATGTTTTTTTTTAGTGCAAAAAGGCAAAAACGAGTTACGATACCTGTATTCCTACACAATATTGTCCCGGGAGGGAGAAAAACTTTCTGGTGAAGTTTTGGTTGATTTTTGGGTTTTTCTTGACACTAGGTTGATTTTATCAGTGAGGTTTGGATTGTTTTCTTTCTCTAAGAGAGAGAAAGATGGTTTTATGCTTGGACATGTTTGCAATGGGCCCCAGTATTTGTTATTATATGAGTATTTTATTGGTTACGTTTGTTTTTGCTTTTGTTACAGTGCACTGAAATAAGAAAATATGAGAGGTGTGATCCACCGGTGGTGATATTTTGGTATTTTGTGAGTTCCTGATTTAACAAATCAGCTATTTAATCCAGGCCTGAGAGATTGAACTTTAAAGCGCTATAAAATATTCTTACTGAAAACAGTCGCAAAGTATTTTTCTCCATGATTATAATGGGCTTGGGAGAAATTCACTTATATGGGACATTGATCACATGAGAAGTCCTGAGCCTAAAAGGATTGCAGCGAGTCAATCCAGTCCAAAAAACAAGGAACTGTTTTCCTTTAAAATGATGACGTCATCTTGCTGGTGATGGAGGCTCGAATAGGTTGCGCGTGAGACTCCATTATCAGCAATATCTGGTATGAATGTGTATGGATGTATGCATGTGACTGGACTGTGATGGACTGACGACTAAAAGTTTTAACTGACTTGATACTGAGACAAAAACGGTACTGACTTTAGAATTAGTAAATGTGCACAAACAATTCACCCAGCCTGTAAAAGAAGGGTGGATGTTTTGTCTTGCTTTGTTTTGTTTTTGCAAGAACAGAAGGATGACAGAGACTAAAGGGGGAGGCTGTAGCTTCACATGAGTGTGAACTGCAGACTTAATCCCCCGTGGAGTAGTCATTTTGCTTTTCTACCTTTAAAAGCCGGAGAGCAGCCAAATGGCTGGTAGGCTTTTAGCTAAGCTTTAGCTTCAGCCAAGTGGAAGCTAAATTGGCTAGTCATTCATATGTATATTAGGTTGTTACCTGGGAATTCTGGAGGGAGGGGAGTGGGGGTGTGTGATTGAGGGGGTGGGGGAGCTGCTAAAAGCTGTGAACTTACTTCCTTTTGTGTTTCATCTTGAAGCATTCTCAATCATCCAGGGAAATAAATCTCCAAAAGTCACCAACTTGGAGTGTTTCAGTTTGCCATCTTAGGGAGAAATCAACACACATGGGTGTAGGTCCTTTGTTGCTGAGATTTATTGATGAAAACAGTATAAAAAACCAACCATTTGCACACATATTTACAAATAATAATAAAAAGTGAGTGAATACATTTCAACATTTTCAGCAATCACTCACAATCCTGGCACTGCCATGGTATCTGTAGTCTGCATTTACCACATGTGTATCTGTAGCAGTGTACACATCGCACATTGGCATGATTGTTCTTGCATTTGTGTTTGACCTGACACGTGGCTCTTTTTCCAGGGCTAGGTGTGGAGGGTTGTGTCCAAAGCAACTGCCTTCTTCGCAGCTACATGAGAGTGAGCCAACTCTGTTGCAAGTGCCACCAGGAAGTCCACCCGTCTTTCCTTCGTCCCGGTGCATGCTCGATACAGCACATGTGCATTCAGTGCTGCCATGTCAATCATGTTATAAAACACGGCAACTGGCCAGCGCCGTGTTCCTTTGCGGACAGTGTACTCCCGAACCATCTGGTCCATCACATCGACGCCACACTTTATTTTGTTGTAAAGGGTGACAGTGTTTGGCTTCCTTTTGGTAGTGTTATCAGTCTGAACCACGCTGTGCATGCTGCTAAGAATATAGACTGTCTTCTTCCGTTTGGCCGCACACCATCAGCGTGGCAGCAGAGGTTGAAAACACCTAAGAAATAAGATAAATTGTTATTTCCATAGCCCTTTTACACACAATGAAACACATAAACATAGAACCACAAAAGACCTGCAACATACCTGAGTGGTGAATTCATTGCGATCTGTCTGTCTAGTGGATTGAGGAATTTCCCTGCGAATCTTGTTGACTGTGCCGAGGATGGTGGTTTTCCGTCTAAGAAGTTTTTGCGCAAGTGAAAGCGATGTGAAAAAATTGTCCGTGGTAACATTTCTGCCCTTGTCTAGGAATGGTTCCATCAGCCTCATTACTACATTTTCAGAAAGTCTCTCCCCAGTGGGACGATTGGGGTCCTTGCCAAGATATGGGAAGACATTGCAAATGTACTTGGATTTTAGGTCGCAAGCCACCCAAAACTTGATCCCAAACTTGTCAGGTTTACTTGCAATATACTGCAGGAAACAGCACCGAGTCTTTGATGGGAAAAGCTGTTCAGCAACGGTGATATGTAGACCAGGGTTGTAGCAAGTGATGCAGTTGGTGACAAATGATCCCCACACACTGGAAATTGCAGCGAACTTATCAGTCTTTGCTCGATCACAGCGGGTGGACTTGTCATCAAAGCGTAGGTGTTGCATGATGTCTTGGAAGCGGTTTCGTGCCATAGTTCCAATTATCTGTGGGTTTCCCAGGTTTGCTGACCAGCAGTCATTTACAGATGGAACCCTGTAAACCCCCCGCAAGATGACAATTGCAATAAATGCCATTAGTTCAGGGAGGTCCATGAACCAATGAACATGCTCCGTTTGCTGTGCATGTTGAATAGTCCATTCTTGAATGCTACGAAGCATGTCAAGAGTGATGAAACACAGGAAGCTATGAAGGCGACTCGAGATACTTCTCCTGGCCTTAGCCGTTGGCTCTCCATCTGCAGTGTACGCTTCTATTGGGGTGAAAGGGAGACAGGTCCCCACATGTTCTTCACGCCACACTGTGCCATCTTTCGTTGTCTCAGTCCCCAAACAAGCTCTCTTTTTCGGTGGAGAAGCAGTCTCCTCATCTGCAGTGTGAACAAATTCAAATTGTGAGCAATGGGAAGGTCAAACAAAATCACAAATGCATGCATAGATACTAATTATAATTCCAGTATCTCCTCCTCTGTATCAGAATAATGTCTGAAATATCTTACTTACTAACTACATCCACTTACTTGTTTGAAATGAAAAAGGAAATAACATGAAATGAAACTAACCAGAAGACTGATCAGACGGCTCTGAGTCCGAATCCGGCTGAACTTCTAGGTCTTCTCCATCCGAGTCACAAGGGTCGACTTCCGTCAGGATCATTTCCAAGGCCTGCTGAGTGGTGAGTCTTCTCTGCATTTTCTTTCCTTGGAGAGGAGGTCCGTACACCACATAATTCTTCAGGGCAATGAAGGATTAGGCTAAGTGCAGTGAGATTGTATCATATATATACCCTTGATCACAATTGATCAAGAGCATAATCGCTTGCAGTGTCGCTAAGCGGGGTGTGACGGGTTGCAGTGTTATTTGTTATTTGTGGCATCAATCAGACCACTGGTACAATAAAAGCATAATCGCTTGCAGTGTCGCTAAGCGGGGTGTGACGGGTTGCAGTGTTATTTGTGGCATCAATCAGAGCACTGGTCTTTGATAAATATGCTTTTATTATACCAGTGGTCTGATTGATGCCACAATGGACGACTGATCAATGGTCCATTGTGGCATCAATCAGACCACTGGTATAATAAAAGCATAATCACAACTGATAAGTTCGCTGCAATTTCCAGTGTGTGGGGATCATTTGTCACCAACTATGGAAATAACAATTTATCTTATTTCTTAGGTGTTTTCAACCTCTGCATCCACGCTGACGGCGTATGCGGCCAAACGGAAGAAGACAGTCTATATTCTTAGCAGCATGCACAGCGTGGTTCAGACTGATAACACTACCAAAAGGAAGCCAAACACTGTCACCCTTTACAACAAAATAAAGTGTGGCGTGGATGTGATGGACCAGATGGTTCGGGAGTACACTGTCCGCAGAGGAACACGGCGCTGGCCAGTTGCCGTGTTTTATAACATGCAAGAACAATCATGCCACTGTGCGATGTGTTCACTGCTACAGATACACATGTGGTAAATGCAGACTACAGATACCATGGCAGTGCCAGGATTGTGAGTGATTGCTGAAAATGTTGAAATGTATTCACTCACTTTTTATTATTATTTGTAAATATGTGTGCAAATGGTTGGTTTTTTATACTGTTTTCATCAATAAATCTCAGCAACAAAGGACCTACACCCATGTGTGTTGATTTCTCCCTAAGATGGCAAACTGAAACACTCCAAGTTGGTGACTTTTGGAGATTTATTTCCCTGGATGATTGAGAATGCTTCAAGATGAAACACAAAAGGAAGTAAGTTCACAGCTTTTAGCAGCTCCCCCACCCCCTCAATCACACACCCCCACTCCCCTCCCTCCAGAATTCCCAGGTAACAACCTAATATACATATGAATGACTAGCCAATTTAGCTTCCACTTGGCTGAAGCTAAAGCTTAGCTAAAAGCCTACCAGCCATTTGGCTGCTTTCCGGCTTTTAAAGGTTGAAAGGTAGAAGCCTGGCAGTGCTAGTGTTTTAACCCTGTGGTTGCTAATTTTGAGTTACTGAGGTCTGCATTAAGAAAATTGTGTTTTAGTAGCTGTGTTTCGATTAATGTATCACATTATATTGTTGGGAATGTTAAATGCTAAAGTGAAGAAGAGGTTTGATTTCACTCATGACTGAACATTATTAACCATAGTGGGCCACTGTAAAGAGTCAATTAACTTTTATAGAGGTAAAAAAAAAAAAGCAAGCCAAAAAACCCTCTATTTAGGTCTATGAATAACAGGGGAATGATAGACTTGTCACACTCAAAATGGAGATATGTAATAATAAACACTGGTCCCCGTCTTTTAGGTGCTTTCTTGAAATAGTCAGAAATTTAAAAGTAGGGGCATGTGCTGAGAGGTGGTGCTGAACAAGAACAAGAGCAAAATAAAGAAAAATTATTGTGTTTAGCTTTGAGAAATTCAAATTAAAATGTACCATTACACTCAGAGGATTAATATGAAATTCGATATATGCTAATTTTGTATGAAAGTACATGACTGATAACTGTTCTGTCCTGAGCTTTTGTTTTTACAGCACCCACTTGACCACACCAACAGTTTCTCGCCACCAACAGGGGGTATTTGCAAAGAATAGGGAGGAATATCATCAACACTGGGAAAGGTAAGCCCCGAAGGGGGTGATGACACCATAACTTTCACTTATGGTCAAATTCTCAAAATTTGACCCCAAACTTGAAAATTCTTCAAACATTTAGAGACAGAGTGGATAAACATAATGTCGCAAACCACATAAGGATGGAGCATTTGAATCGATAAGATGGTGAAATAACACGCAGTAAAATGTTGATCATGTTGATTATGTTTATTCCAGTGTGCAGAGCAAGGTTATTATTATTAACGAAAACAAATGAAATAACAAAAACTAAACTGAAAAAACACTTTCATTAACGAAAATAAAATTTAAAAAAAAGGAAAACCAACTAAAACTGTAATGATTGTTCACAAAACTAACTAAACTGAACTGAATTTATAGCAAAAATTTGTTTAGTTTCATTGATGTGTGCGTGTGCTACAATAGTCAAGTCAAGGCAGTACGTTAGTAGAGGCTTCTGTGTTGCTGCTCTGTCTACGCGCAGAATCATGTCAGGAAAAGTTGGGAGAAAGTGCCAGAGTCCAATTTGGGATTACTTTGAATATGACTGTGTTTTCGATAAAGCAATTGTCTTGTAGTGTAAAGAGACAAATTATGAGGGACATTTCTAAAGGGGAAAAAATCCCACAAATCTTAAAGTGCACTTGAAAAGCTCACACAAGCAGGCTAACCTAGCTTACCTTGAGAAGGTAAGGGAGCACACTCAACCCTCATCCCCAGAAAACAGAAGCTAACCCCAGGCAAGGCAGTGTGATGCATCCCGAGACAACAGGACTGGGACATCTACATAACTGTGTGAGTCAATTGCCTTCACAAAGTTTATCAATTCACTTGAACCAAAATTAGGAACACCCGGTGCTGTAAGAGTTAATAGTCTCAATACCCGAGGATAAGCAGAAGAGCATGACTGATATGATGAAACTGGGATTTTGTTACACTTAATTATTGCAAACACAACTACAGTAGGGCAAAAAAGTATTTAGTCAGCCACCGATTGTGCAAGTTCCCCCACCTAAAATGATGACAGACGTCAGTAATTTGCACCAGAGGTACACTTCAACTGTGAGAGACAGAATGTGAAAAAAAATCCATGAATCCACATGGTAGGATTTGTAAAGAATTTATTTGTAAATCAGGGTGGAAAATAAGTATTTGGTCAATAACAAAAATACAACTCAATACTTTGTAACATAACCTTTGTTGGCAATAACAGAGGTCAAACGTTTACTATAGGTCTTTACCAGGTTTGCACACACAGTAGCTGGTATTTTGGCCCATTCCTCCATGCAGATCTTCTCGAGAGCAGTGATGTTTTGGGGCTGTCGCCGAGCAACACGGACTTTCAACTCCCGCCACAGATTTTCTATGGGGTTGAGGTCTGGAGACTGGCTAGGCCACTCCAGGACTTTCAAATGCTTCTTATGGAGCCACTCCTTTGTTGCCCGGGCGGTGTGTTTTGGATCATTGTCATGTTGGAAGACCCAGCCTCGTTTCATCTTCAAAGTTCTCACTGATGGAAGGAGGTTTTGGCTCAAAATCTCAGGATACATGGCCCCATTCATTCTGTCCTTAACACAGATCAGTCGTCCTGTTCCCTTGGCAGAAAAACAGCCCCATAGCATGATGTTTCCACCCCCATGCTTCACAGTAGGTATGGTGTTCTTGGGATGCAACTCAGTATTCTTCGTCCTCCAAACACGACGAGTTGAGTTTATACCAAAAAGTTCTACTTTGGTTTCATCTGACCACATGACATTCTCCCAATCCTCTGCTGTATCATCCATGTGCTCTCTGGCAAACTTCAGACGGGCCTGGACATGCACTGGCTTCAGCAGCGGAACACGTCTGGCACTGCAGGATTTGATTCCCTGCTGTTGTAGTGTGTTACTGATGGTGACCTTTGTTACTTTGGTCCCAGCTCTCTGCAGGTCATTCACCAGGTCCCCCCGTGTGGTTCTGGGATCTTTGCTCACCGTTCTCATGATCATTTTGACCCCACGGGATGAGATCTTGCGTGGAGCCCCAGATGGAGGGAGATTATCAGTGGTCTTGTATGTCTTCCATTTTCTGATGATTGCTCCCACAGTTGATTTTTTCACACCAAGCTGCTTGCCTATTGTAGATTCACTCTTCCCAGTCTGGTGCAGGTCTACAATACTTTTCCTGGTGTCCTTCGAAAGCTCTTTGGTCTTGGCCATGGCGGAGTTTGGAGTCTGACTGTTTGAGGCTGTGGACAGGTGTCTTTTATACAGATGATGAGTTCAAACAGGTGCCATTCATACAGGTAACGAGTGGGGGACAGAAAAGCTTCTTACAGAAGACGTTACAGGTCTCTGAGAGCCAGAGATTTTCCTTGTTTGAGGTGACCAAATACTTATTTTCCACCCTAATTTACAAATAAATTCTTTACAAATCCTACCATGTGAATTCATGGATTTTTTTTTTCACATTCTGTCTCTCACAGTTGAAGTGTACCTCTGGTGCAAATTACTGACCTCTGTCATCATTTTAGGTGGGGGAACTTGCACAATCGGTGGCTGACTAAATACTTTTTTGCCCCACTGTAAAACTAAACTGAAACTAATCAAAACTAGACTAAACGGAAACTAAGGATTTTCAAAAAATAAAAACTAAACTAAACTAGCAAACAATTGGTAAAAACTAATTAGAAACGGATATAAAATTGAAAATCTGAAGTCGAAGCTAAATAGAAATAAAAACTAATGAAAATTGCAAAACTATTAAAACCCTGGTGCAGAGATTGGCAAATCTGACCAGGAAATGTTATAAAATGGATTGTCGGAACAGTCAGCGTTAAAGTCACCTTCGACAGTCCAGACTAAAATGGTGTTGAACATCTTCAGGGCGGAAAAGGGTTGGTGTGACCAAGGTGTGGTTTGGCTTGTTGTATGTATATTTCAAGATCATATGGCTCTGGATGGATCAGTTACCAGGGCATGGAAGGAGGACAGACTCATTAAATGAGGAGAAGGAATTTCCTGGGATTGGAAATCCTCTGGGTGAGTGGTTGACTAAAAGCATGCATAAAATAAAAGCTATTTTTTGTTATTGATTGGTAATAGATTGATAATTGGCCACATTTACACCTGTATTGACTTGTTGTGGACGTAGTCTACTTCATGTTTAAGCACTCTAATTAACAGATTGAAAATAGTGACATTAAAGAAAGAATATGCAGCGCCACCCTGTCAGATGCCAGTGACGGTGGGGCTCAGTGATGAATCAGGTGAGCTGGATTCATGGCTAAATCAAGACAAAGATTCCCTGCTGTGGTCAGTAAGGGAAAAGCAAGGGGAAATAAAATTTAAAACGTTATAAACGTTTATGTGTCAAGTTTATAAATGGGATAGAAGGGGGTGTTTTACTGTTATTTTAGCATCAGCATTATTGTTACATCAGAATCATATAACAAGTATTGCATTGATCATTTATTGAAGCTTTTGACATTATACTAATATTTGTGTTCCAGTGATTGTTATAACCTCAGGTTAATCTTCTATTTACAGGTGTCAGGATAATCATATGATCTTTCATTGCAGGTGTAGCCATGATCATTTTTAGACATATTGCAGTTTGTTGCTCATTATAGAGTTGTGCTCAAGTTAATAAGGGTTAAAAGCTACAGTCAGCGCGATGTTTGGCTGATCTATGGACTGGAGTGACTTCGAGCATAGAAGGCCGCACGCGCTTACATAACACTGATATCATGCTTTTCTTGGTGATCTTTTATTCAGTTATATCTTTTGCTAAGTTTTAAGTAGTGGCAGTAAATTAAACGACATTCATTTAATATTACATACCTGATTCAGAGCATTACACACAGATCAACTTAACAATCTGCAAAACCTTGTAGCTGCAATATTGTGTCTCCATAAGGGACAGTTGGCTCCAGGAGATAAGTGGGAGTCAGTGCCTGTCCTCGAGAAGGAGAGAATATTCCTTTGCTGTGTCAAAAGTAGTCAACAGGTCCATATTGAAGTGAAGTTCATATTATTACAGGTTTTGTTTCTTGGCAATTCTGCGGACGCAGGCTCTGGGCGGAGCCAGGAGTTGAACAGATCTAACATGACAATTAAATTGGTTTCATTCCCTGGCACAGGCTGACAGGACTGGAGCAACGACAGTCCTGTCAAGAGACAGTCTGATACTTTCTAAGATATGAGGTCACTAACCTTTTCTTTTAATTTTCTAGCTCCGTTGATTTGACACATGGGAATGTGTCAAAAAAGGGGGGGAGTTGAGTGTTAACATCAAACAAGGGGTATATGAACATTTTTATGACTTCATTTGTGTTTTAATAACTTAGGTATGGTAAAGCTTAAGCTAATAGTGGTTTCTGGACTTTTATAGAGAATCAGTGAGAAGCATAAATCATTATTTCCATGTTTAAGCATTAATCATTGAAATGAACTGAATAGCGTTTAGAAGATAAAATGCCTGTGTTCATGAGAAGCTGAGTACCACACTGGAGAGGAAACCGTGGGACAGTAGGCGGAAGCAAACACATGATTTTTGGGGGGGCAAATGTTAGGATTAAAAATGGCTAATTTGTTTTTGATGTCTTTTGTTAAAATGAGTGGTTTTAATAATTTTCAGACACACCTTGCAAATGTGCTTATAATGAGTTGGCACTCGG
The DNA here is from genome assembly GCF_057382095.1 of Aulonocara sp. 'chitande type north' Nkhata Bay. Lineage (NCBI taxonomy): Eukaryota > Metazoa > Chordata > Actinopteri > Cichliformes > Cichlidae > Aulonocara > Aulonocara sp. 'chitande type north' Nkhata Bay. The sequence goes on from NC_141354.1 coordinate 1,093,378, forward strand.
TCTTTTGAAGGTCATAAGCTTCGTTCGGCGTGATGGTCCGGACTGATAAAGTGTAGGAAATGCCTTGAGTGCAGAGGGCTAAATGCATACACGCATACACACACATAGGATATGATTAGAATAAGTCCCTGGGACATTCTGAATATTCTAAACCAATTCTGAATCACCAGAAGGTCAGTAGATCACAACATTAGATTATTAGAGCTAGGAAGAGAGGTGTTTTGGTTTTCTGTCTCTTACAGAGAAAGGAACAGACACCAGACGAGGTAACAGATATACGAGGATCCTTTGCAGCAGAGACAGACACAGTGACTGCCGAGACACCAACTGGGTTCAAGTGTCATGGTGTTTGGGCTCCGATTAGTCACCTCAAAAGGATGGATCCCATAAACACAGCAACAACCATGAAGGGGTTGGCGGAAATCCAGGAGCACCAGACCAACGAGGTTCGAGAGGCTCTTGGGCAAAAGGGGGGCACGTTCCTGTTCCTTTTTCTGGGGGATACACAGGACACATAGGACCCGAGGATACACAGATCGTTGTTTGAAATCGGGGAAGAATAATCCCCTGATCTGTGCAACGACTGAAGGGTTGTCTAACCCCTGAGGTTGAAGAAAGAAGAGCAGAGGATCACCCAACTGGAAGACACTGGTAGCTGCAGCAATAAAATAAAGGCTAAAAGCTCCTTGGACAGAGGTTCTAGTCTGAGTACGTCTGAAGGGTATAAGGTAGCACCAAAATAAAGCTGTGGGAGAACTGGGGAGTGTCATCTGTACCTGCTATTGTTGTAATAATAGTTTTTCTTGCATCTGAACTGCGCAAACACAGAGGTCATCTCACATATGGTTCACCCAACAGGGGGACAAAGGGCCTCAGGAGTGAGAAGAAATGAACCCGGCCACACTGGATTACAGGGTGTAGGTGAGCTCTTTATTCTAAAGAGCTCATCAGGGGGAGTGTGAGATTATAATATTATTTTATGCCATGTTATACCCCTAATTAAAGATTGTGAATTATTATGTAGTCTTAGTTTGCATTATTCTCCTGAATTAGAAGAAGGTGATAACTATTGCATTTGTTAAACTGATTAACATTACATTAGACTGCTGATTTATTGTAAATGAATGATATTGTTATATGATGCATTATACTGCTGAGTTATAAGAAATACTGTTCGCAGAAAGTCATCGCCTTATTTGTCTGAGTAGAAGAGAACAGAATATACTGGAGTTTTCTGCCCCATCTCAGCAGGAGCAGATAAACAGGGAGCCAAGGTCGTAGCTTAGGCACTGTGTGAGAGAAAGAATGTGAATGTTTAGGCTTTTATGATTAGGTGGGGGCCACTAGAGGCTATAAGAGGTTGATCAATGCTCCACCATTTTGAGATCTGATGCTGTCTGAGTACGGTGTCCATCTCCCACGCGTGTGATCATTAAAATCATTGTTTGACTTAACCCGGCCGGACCAGTGTTGTTCTTTTGGTTTTTCCTCTTGTATCCATCCCCAATATTTGAATCCGTAACACTGCCTTACAACAAGAGCAGTGCACATTGAAATTGCACACACTTTGGACACTGATTCATGTCTGAACGCCATCAGACGCTTTGTGTGCAGAAGAGGTCAGGTATCTGTCATTCGTTCAGATAATGTCACCAACCTAGTCGCTGCTGAACAGGAGTTACGCGAAGCCATTCAAGAGTGGAATCAGTCAAAGATTCTAGATTGTCTCAAAAGGGAATCCAGTGGGTATTTAACCCACCCGCTGGTACTCACTTTGGAGGGATATGGGAAAGGCAGATCAGAACAGTGAGGAAGGTCCTGAGGTCTATACTGAAGGAACAGTTGGTCAATGATGAAGGTTTACTGACACTAATGTGTGAAGTGGAGTCAGTACTAAATGACAGACCGCTGACTACAGTAACAGATGATCCAACAGACCTGGAACCACTGACGCCTAACCACTTGCTACTGATGAAGAAAAAGCCGGGTTTGCCTCCTGGACTTTTCAGAAAGGAAGACTCATACTCCCGCCGCCGTTGGAAGCAAGTGCAATATCTTGCTGACTTGTTTTGGAAGAGGTGGGTGTGCGAGTACTTGCCTATGCTTCAAGAGCGTCAAAGGTGGACTCAGGTCAGAAGAAACGTAACTGTTGGGGACATTGTAATGGTGGTCGACGAGTCAGCGCCAAGAAGCTCGTGGATGTTGGGGAGAGTTCTTCGTGTCATTCCAGATGCTAAGGGTTGTAGGAGTGTTTAGCTTATTTTAGAGTTTAGAAATGTGTTATTATAGAATGTAGAACTATTGTAGAGACACTGACACTGCCCTTAATATAATAAAGGCCTCATTGTGTTGTGAACTTAGGAGTAGATTGTAGGAGACCCCTCCCCCACTTGAGCTGTGAACGTAAAACAGAGAGGAGTTAATGCTGAGTGGAATTTCCCCAGAGGATGTTGGGGGTCTCAACATTTGTAACTGGATAACTGTGATCTGGAAGGGAGATGGGTTTTTATGACCTCTAGGGAGTCACCTACCCCCACAGTATTTTAACTGTTACACACACACATCCACACGCACACTCACTCATGTGCACTCACACATACACACAGGTATGCGTACACAGTCACACACGAGCACTCACATAGACACGTGGGAACGCGCACATGCAGGCATTCATGTGCTCGTGCACATAGACACAGACAGAGTTTGCAGCACATCGTGGGGGGTGTTATGATGGGGACGCCTCTATAAAGCTGGCTGTAATGAACAAAGGGGTGAAGATTTGGAGAGGGACACCGGCCTCGTCTTCCCTTCTAGAAGTGCATGCTTAAATGGGGATAAATGAAGAAGAGTAAAGATAAATGAAGATGAGTAAAGATGAGTAAAGATGAATAAAGGTTTTGTGAAAATGACTACTGAGTCTGGTGCCATCTCTGGATGCTCGAGGAATAAAAAGAACCAGGGTAAAACTGATTTCGCAACAGGGTCTGGTGCGGCGTGTGATCATCAAGACAAAGACTAACACCTTGGAAAGACCCATTGACAAGCTATGCTTGATCTGTGAGAATGTGATGTAACTTGGAATGAGAAAATACAGTATATGTTGTGGTCGGTTACAGGTTTTGTGAAAGATAATTTGAATGACCATGTGTGATACAGGAAGTGTTAATGTTATTTGGCTCTTTTGTAAGTGTTCGCTAATTGTCAGTCTTCACGCCCTCCAATTAGGGGGCTGGAAATGTTAGAGCCAATCTATAGAGAAATATTTTTGATACTGTTTCAGTTATTATGTTACATGTTTGATTTTGTATAATATGTTGTTAGAGAATAAATGCTGCGCGTTTAATTTGCGTCGGGTAAGAAAACATTACAGCGCAGGTGTGGTAGCAGGTTAGAGTGAGCCAGGATGGCAATGGAAATGTGCACTGTAGCAGCAAATAGTTTTTTGACCGTGACATCTTTTGTTTGTATGTACGAGTCAGAAATAAATCTGAACAGCTCACATTAAGAAGTGGAAGAATTATTTTTTCAAAGCTTGGGACAGAAATTCGCCACTACAATGGGTTTAAAAACATAAACAACCGTAGGATACGCATTTGCATGATAAGGTGGGGCCAGGTTTCACAATGAACTCACCCGAAACTCTGGCTGATTGGGACCCACACCCAGTTTCACACCTTGGCCCAGGCGATTAGAGGATCATCAGGGGGTCCTTTTGTCCCTCTGTGGGGGGATACTCCCACTAGGTTTATATCTGGGACTCTCCACCATTTGACCTTAGAACTGAAGAAGCTTCTCGGATGAGAGGTGAAACGTCTTCAAGTAACTTAAAGAAGTCCAGACGCTTTTCTTTGCAAGCTCCTTTAGCTAACAGCTACAATAAGCATAAAAGTTACTGTACGGTTATCATTTGTTAAAATGACGCTTGTTCCTATACTTGTTCCTATACATTTATTACCAACCTGAGAGTTTATCTGCTGGCAGGGCTGGACTGGGACAAAAAATCGGCTCGGGCATTTTGACTAGAGACCGGCCCACCAAAAATGTGACGTCATTCAGGGGTAAAAACGCAAAGGATTCTGGGAACTTGTAGCACATGCAGGCTTTCAATTGAACTCAGTTACACAGCAATAAAAAGAAACACAAAAATTGGCAAGAAGCTGTTGTATTATTAACTGCAATAGCCGGTGTTGTGCCAAAAAGTGATTGTCTGCAAAAAACTGATTTCCGGTATTTGCCAAAAACTGATTGCGCGTATTTAAATTGCTATAAGTAACTTGTTGGGCTATAATATGTGAAACATATGTCAAATGCATCCCTCATGGATGACATAAAGTCATCTCTCCATCTCTCTCTCCTGCTCTTTTATTTCTCTCTCTTGCTCCATCTCTCTCTGCTGCTCTTCTGTCTCCTCTGTCACAGACTTCTCCACTTTTGATGATAAATCAGCCTGGTGCAACATGTAAGGATTGGCACAATTTGTTAAGATTTTGAGGAGTTTGAGAAACTAACCTTAAGCATAAAATAAAATTTACTATCAGTAACTTCATAGCACCCGCCCAGCAGTATATAAACTCTGTCATGCTAGCTAGTACGCAGTACCAGTTATTCTAAGCGACTGTAAAAAGTCAGCACAACGAAAACAAACTACAACTAAACTTGGTTTATATCTGACACAGATAGACACAGGTGACACAGGTCATAACTTCTTACCTGAAGTTCAGTTCCTCTGCCACTATGACCGGCGGCCTCGGGTCTCTCCTCCTCTTGCCTCCCCTTTCCCTTATCCACCTGCTGGCTTCCACCACTTGCTGATGTTGCTAAATCTGTGGAAGCTATGCCATAGCTACTACCAAACAATTCAGTTATTTTTACACATTTGGCAGCATCTGCCTGAAGGGCTTGTTTCTTTTTGGCCCTAATTTTTTCTGCATCTCCTTTCCTTTTTTTGTTCTCCATTTTCTTTAGTTCGTCCATAAGATTGCTAAACAAGGGGGAGGGTGCATCCGACCTCCTCGGCTGTAATTGGTCCAGCCCAGAGTTGATCATGACCAATTGGCCAATCCAACACCTTTCATTATTTATACCCTTCCAAAAAAAAAAAAAAATCAATCGGCCCATAAAAACAAAAAGTCGCCAGCGGCCCAGTGGGCATGGCCAGTCCAGCTATGTCCGCTGGTCATTCGATATGACGAATGACCTCTGAAGTCTTAATTCAGCTCAAGACGCTGTAGATTCCCGTCAGTAACACTTTCGGTTCGCTAGTAAAACGTAGTTCTATTAGTCTGCGCTCATTACCCATTACTCTTGCACCAGAACTGTGTAATGTAAGTCCCAAAAAACTGATATTTGGAACTGAAATTGAATTGTAGAACTGAAACGGAATGGTGAGAAGTGAATGTGAAATTATTCGAGAGCTAAATTTTTAAAGGATAGAATACAGTTTCAAAGCAAATGAATTCATTTTCAAAATATAAAATTCAATTTCAATTTAGTGATGATCATTTTCAAACCAATAAATTGAATTTAGCTTCTACACCACACAAGCAATTGATCTCTCTCTGGCTGTGTCTCTGACATATCTAACTAGTACATGAAGGCACAAACAGGTGTCCGAGCAGCACGCACATGGGGAAGGACACTTGACCTTATTGGATCAGACCAGTCAATGATTGGTTGCCCAGTGTATCTAACTCTAAATGACAAATCGCTGCCTCCACACCACTCCATTTATCCACACATTAATCGAACTTATATTTATATGATTTTTGTCTGTATTTACTATATTTAATTGCTTTTTATCAAAATTCATTCCCATTGCGGAATGAGTACTTCTAATCACAATAGTATCAATATATTTTTAACACTGGGTTACACTAATCCTGTCCTTCTCCATGTGTTCTGGTATCTCTATCACTCTCTGGAGAGATTGTTCTTGGAGACACAGCAGATCTTGTTGCAACAGAACCTGTGGATGTGCCATCTTCAAGGAGCTGGATTACCTGTGCAACGCAACTAGATTACTTGTAATATCTCATGCTAGCAGTAGTGACAAGGATGATAACATAAAGCAAAACTAGATGCTTTTGTTTTTATGGCTCATTAAAAACCATTTGTTACAGAACTCAAATTTGTATAACCAACTGTTAGAAATTACAAACATTTTTTAATTTTGTGTCTTAACTGAAAGTTTTAATTGTAAAACAAAATCTATTAATTTAATTTGTCTGTCTTTTAATTTGTCATTCAGTATTGTTTAAATGGGTTAAATATTACATAAAATAATATTTATATATAAACAACAGCAGCAGTAGATCTTTTTTATTTTTAAATGTTTTTCATTTTAAAATAAATATAGCAAAACATGGCATTATTAAACAAAGCAAAGGTAACATTCAGTGTAATTCTTTCAGTGAAAATATATGTTAAACATAACAAAAAAACGTATTGTGGCGTGTTCGGAGCAGCTAGTTGTCTCCCATCATGCTTCAGGAGCATGTGTTGCCAGTTAAGATGTAAAACTGTGTATTTGCATTTGTTTTTGCTACGTAACTCTTACGACCATTCCTGTTGATATTCATGTTTAAATTCACTGATAGTTGTTGTTAATTGGGGAAGATGACACATGAACTCATGTGTGGGGTTGCTGGCCCTCTGGGAACAGTGTGAACTGTTCAATAAAGAGCTCACCCTTCCTGCTTGGGGTGGAATAACTGGCTCAAGCTCTGAGTGGGTTTTCTGTTGTTAAGATTCCTCAGCTTGCCACATTATGTCATTTCAATTTATCGGACTTGTATGAAAATTTAGTGTAGCTTGATTAAAGAAAATATCTGTTTTTGTACATGATGGTAATCAGAACCAGAATACTTTATTAACTAAATTAAATAATACTATATATTATAAAGTTACAAAATATTAAAAAAAACAACAACACACAAATAAAGACAGTTAGCTCTAATAATAAATATCCCAGTATATTACATAAAATTAGCTTATATATTCCCCTCTTGCCCTCTTCTAGCTTGTGTACTCTAATTACCGCAAGGGCTGAATAATCTGTTTTCTGTAAAACACAAGAAAAAAGCTCATATACAAGTAAAATGATTATGTTTTGAAATTAATTTTCATAGAATTTGATTAGTGTGCCTACACCTGGAGCATTGGTCAGATTTACATGATAAAAGTTGAAAAAAATACTCTTAGCTGAGAGCTAAACTCCTACATCAAGATGAAACTATCTAATGATAAAAAACACAGGAACTTGCTGCTGAATGAAGGCATTAATGCCACCACATAATAAGTAATGATCCCATCAGCATCAAAGACGTTTCCTGGGCATTTAATGTTTTATAAGGGTGAGTTTCTGGAACAATAAATTTAAAGATCACAATAGGAATACACTGTCAGTTAATGTTTCAGTCATCTACAGGACATTGGAATTAAAAAAAAAAACTCAAGAAAAAAAGTAGAAACAAAAAACCGAGGTAAAGCAGCTTTAAAGTTGGATTTATGCCTCATGAATAACAAAGGTCAGAGAACTGCTGGTTGGTCATGGATTCAGCCCCCTGAGTCTGAGTACAGTCAGTTGCCCATAGACATTGCCTGATGAGTGCTAATGACTAAATAGAGCGCACCTCTATGTAATCTAATGTAAGTACAAATACAGCTGCTCTGTGACGGCCTCAGAGGTTGTCTAAGAGAATATTGGGAACAACAACACCATGAAGTCCAAAGAACACACCAGACAGGTCAGGGATAAAGTTATTGAGAAATTTAAAGCAGGCTTAGGCTACAAAAAGATTTCCCAAGCCTTGAACATCCAGCACTGTTCAAGTGATCAGTCAGAAATGAAAGGAGTATGGCACAACTGTAAACCTACAAAGACAAGGACTTCCACCTAAACTCACAGGCCGAACAAGGAGAGCGCTGATCAGAAATGCAGCCACGAGGCCCATGGTGACTCTGGACAAGCTGCAGAGATCTACAGCTCAGGTGGGGGAATCTGTCCATAGGACAACTATTAGTCGTGCACTGCACAACGTTGGCCTTTATGGAAGAGTGGCAAGAAGAAAGCCATTGTTAACAGGAAACCATAAGAAGTCCCGTTTGCAGTTTGCCACAAGCCATATGGGGGACACAGCAAACATGTGGAAGAAGGTGCTCTGGTCAGATGACACCAAAATGGAACTTTTTGGCCAAAATGCAAAACGCTATGTGTGGTGGAAAATAACACTGCACATCACTCTGAACACACCATCCCCACCAGTGTTGGTCAAGTTACAGTAACTAATTACTGATTACTTCCCCAAAAAAGTAATCCCGTTACTTTACTGATTACTTATTTTCAAAAGTAATTAATTACTCAGTTACTTAGTTATTTTTTAAAAACACGATTCACAACCTGAATAGGTGATAAAGCAATAGATCTCTCAGCCCAATTCTACTTTTTCTACATAATCCATCATACAAAATGTAATCAAATGGAAAAGTCCCTTTTTAAAACTTGTTTTATTAGTTTTAATCTTTTAACTTTATGCATCAAGCAAAAATGTAATTATATGCAACATTTACTGACTGGAAGAAATTTGTTTAATATTTAAACCTATTTTCTGCACATTCCAGCACATAAAATATATATATTTTTTGTGTTTACACTCAGTCTTTCAAATAGATGCAAGTAAAACACAGCAGAAAATAAATAAAATCAAAGACTCAGTGGTCCTTTTGCTCTATTTTCACCTGTAAAGCAGGAGTAGGGTAGGAGGAGGTTTACCCTGGTGCAGGTGTGCCGCAGCGGTCAGTGGAAGAATCCGTGAGTTTCTCTGAGTTTCCCATTACGTTGTAGCGCACTCGGAGCTTGCTTGGAAGTTTAGGGGGGGTTTTTTCGCTGTAAAAATAAGTTTTCTTCCCACGCACAATGCTAATGGACGCTAATGTTTTTGTCACTTTTTATGGAATCAAACTTAAAGTAAGGTCAGTACTTCCACGCTTTAAACGCTGCATGCTCATACTCTCTCCGGCACTCGATATATGATCCACTGTTGATCTGCACACAGCTGTTGTCACGAACGTCGCACTTGCTTACGTCACTGTCATAAGACATTCTCGCAAAAAAATCACGGTTGTAGTAACGTAGTAACGCAGCGTTCCTATGGGAAAGTAAAGCTGATCAGAGTTGATGGGAAGATGGATGGAGCCAAATACAGGGCAGTCTTGGAAGAAAACCTCTTGGAGTCTGCAAAAGACTTGAGACTGGGGCGGAGGTTCACCTTCCAGCAGGACAACGACCCTAAACATAAAGCCAGGGCAACAATGGAATGGTTTAAAACAAAACATATGCATGCCCAGTCAAAGTCCAGATCTAAATCCAATCAAGAATCTGTGGCAAGATCTGAAAACTGCTGTTCACAAACGCCGTCCATCTAATCTCACTGAGCTGGAGCTGTTTTGCAAAGAAGTATGGGCAAGATGTCTGTGAAGGTTCTCAGTCATCCAGGTCATCGTAGTCAAAGGAGCATGCAAAGAAAAGCGTCTGGACTTCTTTAAGTTGCTTGAAGACGTTTCACCTCTCATCCGAGAAGCTTCTTCAGGTCTAAGGTCAAATGGTGGGGAGTCCCAGATTTAAACCTAGTGGGAGTATCCCCCCGCAGAGAGACAAAAGGACCCCCTGATGATCCTCTAATTGCCTGAGCCAAGATTTGAAACTGTGGTTCTTGTCCTGTGGAGGTAGCTCTTCTATGTTGTCCCATGCGCTTGTGAAGTGGCTGTTTGGTCTCTCCAATGTAGAGGTCTGGGCATTCCTCGCTGCATTGTACAGCATACACCACATTATTAAGTCTGTGTTTTGGAGTTTTGTCTTTTGTCTGAGTGTGTTGCTGGGTCTGAAATGCACTGGGATGTCATGCTTGGAGAAAACTCTCCTGAGTTTTTCTGATACACCGGCTACATAGGGGATGACAATGTTATTGCGTCTGTCTTTCTTATCCTCCCTCGCTGGTGTCTGGTCTTCTTTTCTGTGCCTCTTTGCTGACTTTAAGAACGCCCATTTAGGATAGCCGCACGTTTTGAGCGCTTCCTTTACATGGGTGTGTTCCTTCTTTTTTCCTTCAGGCTTAGAGGGAACATGTTCTGCCCGGTGGTGTAGGGTCATAATTAATCCAAGTTTGTGTTCCAGAGGGTGATGGGAGTCAAAGAGGAGGTACTGGTCTGTGTGTGTTGGCTTCCGGTAAACTTCGATGTTGAGGTTGCCATTCTCTTCAATGTGCACAGCTCAGTCCAGGAAAGGCAAACAGTTATCCTTTGTGTCTGGGCAAGTATGGTATGGGCAAGGATTTTATTCTCTAGATGTGCAAAGCTGGTAGAGATATACCCTAAAGACTGACAGCTGTAATCGCAGCAAAAGGTGGTTCTACAAAGTATTGACTCAGGGGGCTGAATAATTACGCACAGCCTACTTTTCAGTTATTTATTTGTAAAAAATGTTTGGAATCATGTATGAATTTCATTCCACTTCTCACATGTACACCACTTTGTATTGGTCTTTCAGGTGGAATTAAAAAAAATTAATTCATGTTTGTTGCTGTAATGTGACAAAATGTGGAAAAGTTCAAGGGGGCCGAATACTTTTGCAAGCCACTGTATGTTAGCAGGGTGAACAGAAGGGAATGACATCTGATGTGCACAGTCTCTCAGTACCAATACTAGAATATTGTGAACTCCTGCAGATGTATCTTCTTAATCCTCTGTACATAGCAAAATCTCCAGTGTTAAATTAACACTAGAGAGTGTCTATATGGGTCCACACCTCTGAGTGTTAAATACAACACTGTTAAGTGTTAAATTAACACTTTTGACAGTGTTATATGTTTAAAAGTAACCTAGTCAGTTTTGAAGATTAACAATGGCTAACACTGAGCAGTGCTGATTTTCTAACACTGGAATATTTCTAACATTTTGAGTTATTTTCCAGTGTTAGAAAATCAGCACTGGAAAATCAGAGTTTGTAAATAACCCTAAATGCCTTTCCTTGCACCTTATTTTGGCACTCATTGCCGTTTTCTACTACCAACTTCCTGTTCGGGTGTAGAAGCTTTTATTTTGATGGGACGATTTCCTGTAAAACAGTTTTTGGCGCAGTTTTCAGCAGCAGTTGCGGGAGTACAGGGACAGGGTGGAGCAACAGTTTGACAACCCTCGGAGTATGTGGCAGGGACTAAACACGATCACAGACTTTAGAGGGAAAACCAGCACACCGCAGACCACGGCCTCTCTGTGTGAGGATCTAAACGTATTCTACGCTAGATTCGACGCAGCGAACACCATGAGACCGGACAGTGTGCGCACCGCGGATGACGTCAGTGCGCACACTGTGTCTGAGGAGGATGTGCGGAAGTGCTTCAGGAAGGTGAACGCGCGCATAGCTACTGGTCCGGACGGGATTCCCGGCCGCGTCCTCAAGTCATGCGTGGCTCAGCTGGCTGGAGTGTTCACACACATCTTCAACCTTTCCCTCTCTCTGTCTGTAGTCCCAGCCTGCTTCAAAATGGCCACCATCGTCCCTGTACCCAAATCCTCCACCATCTCCTCATTGAACGACTGGCGACCTGTAGCCCTGACCCCCATCGTAAGCAAATGCTTCGAGAAGCTGGTCAGGGACTTCATCTGCTCTGCACTACCCGACTCACTGGACCCTCTACAGTTTGCATACCGCCACAACAGGTCCACTGATGATGCCATAGCCCTGACACTACACACTGCCCTGTCACACCTGGAGAAGAGAGACACGTATGTGAGAATGCTGTTTGTAGATTACAGCTCAGCATTCAATACCATCATTCCCTCGAAGCTGGACAGGAAACTGCAGGATCTAGGACTGAGCAGCTCCCTCTGCAGCTGGATCCTTAGCTTCCTGTCTGACAGACGCCAGGTGGTCAGACTGGGCAGCATCACCTCATCCCCCATCACACTGAACACTGGTGCTCCACAGGGGTGTGTACTGAGCCCTCTCCTGTACTCACTCTACACCTACGACTGCACAGCCACTAACAACTCCAACATCATTGTGAAGTTTGCGGACGACACTACAGTGGTGGGTCTTATCACCAACGGTGATGAGACGGCTTACAGGGAGGAGATCAGCGCCCTGACCCACTGGTGTCAAGACAACCATCTCACCCTCAACGTCGCAAAGACAAAGGAGTTGATAGTGGACTTCCGGAGGTGCAGAGAAGTACACACCCCCATCACCATCAACGGCGCTGCTGTGGAGAGAGTGAGCAGCTTCCGGTTCCTTGGAGTACATCTGGCTGAGGATCTTACGTGGTCAGTACACACAAACAAAACAGTGAAGAAGGCGCAGCAGCGCCTATTCTTTCTCAGGAGACTGAAAAGATTCGGCATGAGCCCCCGCATCCTCAGGACCTTCTATCACTGTGCCATTGAGAGCATCCTCACTGGATGCATCACCACCTGGTATGGCAACAGCACCGCCTACAACTGCAAAGCTCTCCAGCGAGTAGTGCGGTGCTCTGAACGGATAATTGGAGGTGAGCTTCCCTCCCTCCAAGACATCTACAGGAAGCGCTGCCTGAGGAAAGCGGGGAGGATCATCAAGGACTCCAGTCACCCCAGCCATAAACTGTTCAGACTGCTTCCATCAGGAAGGAGGTTCTGCAGCATCCGGTCCCGTACCAGCAGACTGAGAGACAGCTTTTTCCATCAGGCCATCAGACTGCTGAACACGTCATAGACACCTCAGCTTCACTACTGGAACTTCAACATTATGCACTCCACACTGTATATAAATGCCACTTGTTTTGCGCATATTCAACTCTGTATATTTTATATATTTTATTATTATTATTATTATTATTATTATTATTTTATTTTATTTTATTTTTTTTTACTATTTAATTTGTAAAAATGTGTATACACACACACACACACACACACACACACACACACACACGTAGGAAAATATTTAGTATACACATCCAGAAATGCATACACTATTATATATTGTACATATATTTATTAGTTTCAGGTTGGCCATTCTTGTATTTTGCTCGTTTGTGTTGTTGTGTTTGCACATCTCTGTTGCTTGTGGGGCTCGCACACAAGAATTTCACTCGCATGTGCTGTGCCAGTGTGCCTGCACATGTGATGTGACAATAAAAGTGATTTGATTTGATTTGATTTGATTTTGAACTGTGATGGCTTAACGGAGCCTATGGAGATTTCTTTTGTCATTAGCAGCCCCCTTGATAGAGGCACAAGGTATGGTTATGATATAAATGAGGACACGTTTAGATGTTTTTGTGACAGTCGCTACATTTGTTAAATGTTACGTTGAAACGAACTTCATGTTATAAGGTTTACGATTGTAAGAGTGTGGATTATTTTTGCTTACACGCTGTTTCTATGTATACATCCCCAGCTCTTACGGTGAGATTGATGGTTTACTGCCATTAAACCTTCAAAACGTCATCAGTAAAGTGTCATTCTTCATTCAGGGGGGTTCGCTACAGAGTTATTGGTCAGAAAAATGTCATATATTTGGTCAATCCCAGCAATATCTATTTTATATCTTTTTTTCCTTTTTTGCTTTTTTTACATCTGTTCACTTAGATGAGCAGAAATAGTTTTGGTCATTTAGTAAACATGACAGGACCATTTACATGCCAGTTAGTTTGAAAATCATTAAAAACAAAATCTAATTCCACAAAAAGTGAAAATCCCTTTAGATACACTCATAAATTAGAGGATATGCTAGCAAACAAGGAACATTATAGTACTCTTAAACCAAAGTTGCAAAGCAAGCAAGATTATTCGCATATCTAAGATTATTCCCTAGAAAAGCTATCATAGATATTTAAAAGTCATGAATGATTGATGATGATTAAGTGTAGTGAGGGGGAGAAAAGTGATTACAATTTGAAGTTATATGTATTCAATGGCAAAGTTATGGTAAAATTTTACTGGTATTTGCCAATACCAGTAAAATTTTATTTTACACCATTTTATAGATTACAGTTTAAATTTACTCCAATAAAAAAGTTGTATTTCATGTACATGTATTTCATTTCATCCCAATATCATGGCAAACCATGCAATAGACACACTAGTCCAACATGCCCATTTGAAATGAACACACATGCTGAAGTTCCAGTAGTGCATGCAGGTGTTGCAGTACCAGCAGGGGGAGACAATACATTTAAAGCCAAGAAGTTGTGTAAGCAAGAAAGCTATGAAGTGCATTCCAGGGTCCAGAACTAATTAAGCTAGGTGGCTAATATGTATTTGCATGTAAATGTGTTAATAATGTCTGTTTAAACACTGTTCTGTGATTATTTTCAGACTGCACACAAAAAAATCTAATCTATTTTCTTAAAGCAGAACTTTGATCCATCTTCCCATTTCAGTGCAGCTAGCCAACAACGGAAAAGCACATACTAATTAAGACACAGAGTGAAAGTGGACAGTATATCTACCAGGGACCAAGCATCCAAGAACATACAGGCACAGATGTAATCTTAAAAAAAGGGTTTATTATACCCCAAAAAGGACAAAATGATTACAAAAAATAAAAATGACAAAAACAAACTACTTTAAGATCCAACCTTGTGGATTGGGCCGATAAAAGAGGTTAACAAAACTCTACCCAAAAGCCACTTAACAAAACATAACTCAACAAACTGACCTGCCCAAATGAGAAAAAGCTCCAGTTATATAGCAAATGAATAAACCATTGTATACACCTAAGGTGAAAACTACAGAGATAACAGCTAACCATGATTCAAGAAGAACCCCATTCCCCCCTGCATGATCAAAATAGATGGTTCAGTCCATTTTATTGGATTCCACATTTAAACCAGCTCCATCCTTAGCCTCCGTTTTCACCCAAACCAGGAAGGAAGTAACTCAAAGAGAACAGAAAAATAACTAATATAGCATATACCCATATAAAATAACAAACAATGCAAAACAGATTCTATGCCACCATTCAGGCTACACTGTAAAAACTGTGACTAGAGGTTACTTAAAAAAGTTATGGCAACAAAATGACACTTGAAATAATTAAGTAGATTTTAATTTCAAAAGATTTATGTAAAATGTAGAGAAAATGTTAATTAAATTCAAATAGAAAACAAAAGTAGATATTAATAGAATTAAACTGTAAATATGTGTTGGATTTAGGGACAAAATCTCAAACTGAAGGTTGAAATTGCCCAACTTTAACAAAAAAAAAAATTGATATGAAATAAGTCTCTGAGAAAAATTACTTTGAATTTACTAACTCTCTGGCAAAGGTTTAGTAAAAACTTCCTAAAATATCCATTACAAAGAAATCAAATTTTTATGTTTTTTCAGTAAAACTCAAATTGGATTCAATAATTTTCCAAATAAACCTTAAAAATAATGACTGAATAATAAGAGAAAATCAAATGAATTTAACTTATTTTCTGAGGAAAATGAATCAATTTCACAAAGAAAACATCAAAACAGCAATTTGTTTTATTGTGGAAAATAAAACACGGTAATTTATAATATAACATTTTTCTGCTTGTATACACTGAATTCTTATCAACAATCTCCTGATCTCCTAAATACATTCCCGTGCTGTAAATTTGTTTTACTGTCATAAACAGTTTATCACGCAGCTTTGTGTACAGAGCAACAGCAACATAAAGCATGAATGTAAACCAGTTTTGTAAAAAAGAAATGAATCTTTAGATTAGACTGTAATATCAACGTGAACCTGAAATTTGAATATCCTTTACTGTTTCCTTTATCTCTGTTACTTATTTATGATTGACTAACAAAAACTTTAAAAAAAAATCACTCAATCTAACTGTAGAACAAAGGTTTTTCACCCATGTACATGGAATATCAATAATGTAAATCAACCTTTTATCCCAATTTGGATGTTTAACCTGAGAAAATCTAAGACACATGTAAGAGGAAGTAACATTTCTACAGCTACAGGACTGCACTTCTGTTAAATTTTAAAGTTGTTTTAAACTAATGTTTTATAGTAACATACACTATAAACAAAGAAAAGCTTCGCTAGTGATTCCTCCAATTTGTTGCCTTTCAAACAGAATATTCCTAAGAAACTTGTAGGTAATAAAAAACAAACATTAAAATGAAGAGCACAAATACAGCCTGACACATTGCAGGTCATTTGGGTAAGATATGAATAACTTGAAATTAACTTGAAAACTGAAAAGATAGCTGCATCTAACAAAGGCAAACCAAATGTTTTCAGTGAGCTTACTTCCCTTTCATTCTTTCAGAGTCCTCATTTAAGCCAATAACTTGTTCTTGAGGCTGTTCACTTTTGGTGAGAGCTTAGCACAATCCAGTTCAAGGAAAAGTTTCTGGAATACTTCCAAGGTGTATTTTAGCTCTTTTGGATAGGCAAGATCGACTGCATATGTCAATCCAACCAGCATTGCGCATGCTCTTGGAAAATTACCCAGAGCAGGCATAACTCTCACACCCTCCAGCACAATGCCAATGTCATCCTCCTCAGATCCAACAGCCTTGATTTTATAGATTTTCATCCTCTGTTCAGAAAGATCTTGTGACACACCATCCTCATCAGCATCCTGAAACAACAAACACATGGGTTTTCTGACTGTAGTTACACACATGAAATATTTCCTGGACACATCCTGTAGCTGAATGACAAAAAAAAAACATGATAATGCCTCAAATTATTTGAAACTTGACAAACACATACGCAAACACATATGAATAACAAAAACAGAATAATGTTTCTACTTCAACACTTACACTGTACTCTTTGATCAGTTGATCAATGGACTCCCCAAGGTACACCATCAAGCACTGAATAACCAGATTTCTGGTTATGTTATTGCTAGGATTGCTTGGTGACTGAAATGAGCAAGAATTCCAAAAATTACTATCAGATAAGTGACCATTTATTAAGACAAAACTGTGAGAATTGGCAGTATTAAAAAAAAAACTGTTAAATATCAAATTATCATCACATGGAACATTATGTGCAATAATTACCTGATGTTAATGCACATGCCTGGGTGCTGACAGTCAACACAAAGGTATTGTCAACATTATATAGGTAAAGACAATTCCAAGTTGTATGCTTCAACAAGTTGTATGCTTGTAAGCTTCAATCTTTAAATGTGTCGTTTTAGTAAATTACATTAATTTAGTCATTTAGTTTTTTATCTAATCCGTGTCCTTCGTGGCCTACCATATCCCAGAATTCATAGCGCGGCCCAGCCAAACTCCAGTTTCCAACAATGGCGGCCGCTACTGAATTACTCATATTAATCTTTCTGGGTCACAAAATAAACTTTTAACATATTTTCAGGCGAGAAAGTAGCTGTGTAAACATCAAATATCTGCTCGGTTTATCAAGATATCGCATATTTGCAAAAGTGCTTCGACGTTTTCGGAGACGTCTGCTACCCACCAGTTTGATAGCTAGCCGGGAGCCCGAGGGTTACTGATGCGGCCGAGAACGGCACAACTCCCGGCACATCATTTTCAGATCACCGCGGACTTTCGCTGCTCGGGTTAAACGTAATATATAAGTCACTTAGACAACCTAAAAATGTTATTGTTGGGCTTTTTTCTGTGTTTTGTTTGTTCGTGAGTAAATCGGTTTGGCTGAGATTAAAGTTATTAGATTAGATTAGTTAAAATAAAACTTTATTAATCCCCCGGGAGGGTTCCTCCTTGGTTTTTACACAGCTGACTAAACGTCAAACATAAAACTGATTAAACAGAAGTATGAGACAGTCGAGAATTTACGCCAGTGTCCTGTTATATTTTAGATAGCAAGGAGCAGACGGCTGAGTTTATTAAACTCCACGGAGACAGCGGTGACGCTAATCAGAAGGCTAGACCGTCCAATTTCACGGCCGTTTACTTCCGGCCTACCCGACCTTCTGAGGACCCGGCCCACGTAGACCGCGAAGGCCGGGTCCTCAGGAGGATGCAGCCCATGAATTTGGACACGACACCGACCCATCCTTCAAATTCGGGGAAAAGGAGGACGCATTTGTCGGCTCAAAATAAATTTCTCCTCAAAATCCAACACTTGCACCTGCAAACTTTTTTACGTGCGCTCAGAATAGTGGCACAAAAATAACGCCATAAAGTCACGGGGCTCCGACAGCATGATGCGAAAAAACAGTTATGTCGCTGGACTTGAGCCACTTTAGCTTCATTAACCACAACTGAAAACCACTGCAAAAGCTTCGAAAAACTGACTGTGGCTGACAAAATCCGGCACAAATGATTTAAACTAAATCACTCACAACTGAGCGCAAAACCTTTTCATGAACTTTTAAACGTGGATGAAAGACGTTAAAACTCATCGGAATATATCGTTGATATTTTTTAATACGGTAAAACATGTGGTTAGTTAAAGCTGTTCAGTAACACAGTCGTGAAGGCTTGGAACGTGACCCTGTGCTAGCAGTCCACTAACTGCCATTTGTGTAAAAATACGATACTATCATTACAGTGATGATTATTAATCAAATTTTGACGTATCATACTGTTTAAAACCTTTACTCAAAACCGATATACATTATTGTTTAAACCGTGTCTTATATTCGAACAAATTAAGAAGTCTTACCTCTGACAAAATGGAGATGTCCACTCATGAAGCGCGTGTGTCCTGCACGTGGCACAAAGGATTATGGGCGGAAGTGTACAATGATTAAAATGAAAATGCTTTCATCAGTTAAATCTATTAGATTTCTTAAATTTTTTTGGTACTCAAACATATTTTTTTGAAATCTACTCAACAAACCATTGCTGAATTTACCCCAAACAAAAGTGTGTAAATTTAAATAACTGAACATCTCAAAATTGTTGAATTTTGCTTAGATTTGATTAAAACTACTCATACACGTTTTTACTGAGTAATAATTACTATTACTCTCCTATTAGATTCTAATTAACCCCAATCACAGTTTTTACAGTGTACGGCATGGCAGTGGAGTACCCCTCATTGGCTGATGGCTGCGCACATAGTGACATTCCCCCCACGCTGACCAGGGACATTTACAATAGCCCGATGGCCAATTATGTTCCTCCCCCTTTTCCTTCTTTTGGTCAGGTTAAAACCTGCCTCATCCACAAAGATTATTTCATGGGGAACAGGCCGTTGTTATGGTTCGTTCGATTCAGGTAAGAGAAGAAAGCAAGCCCAAGCCGAAGTAGGTGTCAAAAAATAGTGATCTTTATTACACACTTTTGCGCAGTCAGTGTGGGAAAGACAATTTGCAATACAATCCTTCGTCGACTGGACCGTCCCGTCTCCTTATATTGCCATCATGACATCACAGTTGGATCTTTACTGGAAATGATAACAATTGCCCTCCTCTTCAAAACCTTGTCCTTATATAGACATCAACTGCTACTCTTAAAGAAAAACAAGTGTGTATTACATTGTGCATTTTGTGAAAGTGTATCTATCAGAAAAACTATCCTCAGACGACCCTCCTATTATTACTAAGTGTGAGTGTAAACGTGCATGTGTTATATAAGTGCGTGCATGTGGTTACAGGCCGGCGTACGTGCAGAACTGAACGCAGACAGGCCGGTGTCCAAGTACTGATCATCTGTGTGCCTTAATATTTGGTCAAAGTAACATAGATGTGATTCAAAGATTATTCTGTCAACAGATTCAACAATGGTAGATGATTAATCAATGATAACTGATTATAAGAATACAAAATAAAATATCTCCTGGTCACACCGTCCTTCAATCTCAAAGATTCTCTGCAAAACACATAACACAGTAGAGTCAATCGGTACCCTGAACCACAGTTCAAGAGTGCTGAAATGGCAGCATAAACTGCCATGCTGTGATGGTACACAATACTTTATACAGTATCAAAACTCATACCTGAACATATTCCACACGTTGGTTTTTCACTCTGTCAGAGTTTCGTTCGAAAGGGACTCGGTATGCCTGTTTCATCCGGAATTGATTCTTTCCGAGGATGCGGTCAATTGTGGAGAGGCTGATGGCATTTATGCCTCGAAAAAGATGATCATCCTCAATCACTCTCCTTTGAATCTCTTGCAGGCGGATTACATTATTTGCAATTACCATGTTTACAAGTTCCCTCTCTTGCTCCTCCGACAAAAGCCTTAACCTGCCTCCACCAGGTGGTCGTCTCTGTGTCCTACAAAAATAGAAGCACTCATTACTGTAACTGTCACACATTCATTTTACAGGCAAATAATGGAAACATACTGAAACTCAAGACACATAAGTTCAGTAACTTAAACGTTACTGTACAAAGCAGTCTTACTGCAAGTACACCTACCTGTTTTCCTCCCTGAAGGTTCTGATGATGGAGGCAACAGTGAAGCGACTCAAATTTGGTTGGGAGGTAAGTGACGGAAGTGACGGACAAGGTAAGCGACTCATGTTGTAACTGACGTCAGACGCCGGAGATTTTGGTGGAAAATTAAAGCAAATGGTAGTTTAGATTTGAACAAATTCATTTAAGCTTCAGTATTACCAAATACACTTATCAATTGTCTTATAACTAACACTATTGGTCTAAATAATCTCCAACACCCTGGAGAACAACGAGAAGAGTTTAGAGACTCTCCAAGATTATATTGATCAGTGCTTTCAGGATCTCGTGATGAAGAAGACCCAGTGTGCAGCTTCCCCGGCCAAACCTGAGACGCCGTCGTCGAAAAGACTTCGCCCGGCAGATTCCCCCGGCTCAACATCGCCAGCCGGCAAAGATATTGCCGACATACTGGAGTCAATCGACAAGCGATTGTCCAGTTTCGACGCAAGGCTGTCCTTGGTGGAGATTCTTCACCGAGAATTTAAATGCTTGCGAGAATCCCTGGAGTACAGCCAGCAGCAGGTGGAAACGCTTGCTGCTGAAAATGCCACGCTAAGGGAGTCGGTGAAATGTCTCACAGATAATGTTACCCAGCTCAATAGAGAAAATAAAAAAATAAAAGAAACAGTTATTGATCTACAAGCTCGTAGCATGCGTGATAATCTGGTATTTTCTGGTATTCCAGAAGCCGCTGGAGAGGACGCGGAGACCACGGTAAAAAGCTTCATCAAAACCCACCTGAAGCTGCCGGAGGACACTGTGAAGAACATCGTCTTCGATCGGGTACATCGCCTCGGCCCCATTCGGGCTACGGCCGGGAGACCACGTCCTATCGTGGCCAAATTCGGCCACTTCAAACAAAAGCAACATGTGAAAAGCCGCGGCAGGGAATTAAAAGGAACGGACTTCAGCGTGAACGACCAGTTTCCCAAAGAGATCTTGGAACGACGCAGGGTCCTCTTCCCAATCCGACGCGGCTTCATCCAGAAGGGCTCCCGCGCTGTCATCGCTGTGGACCGGCTGTACGTGGACGGACAGCTCCACCGCGACCCCAACATCACTCCGTGGCTGTATTAACCTCACACCAGATAAGAATCAGCTACACCATTTCCCTATCCACTCACACTAACTTGCATTAACATCTGTTTAACTTACCAGTATCAAATCGCATCTTAAAGTGTGATTTCATAGCAGAATTAACACCGTCACTCTCTGTCAGTGATTTAACTGGAATGTTTACGTTTTGTTTTTTTTGTTTTGTTTTTTTTCTTCTCGTTTTTTTTCCTCTCTTTTCCCCCTCTTGGTTTTATGCTGCTCACCCCTGTCCTTGGTTTCTTTCTTTATTCCTTTCACTGCCTCGATCACCTGCTTCGACACTCATCCACAAACATCCTTTATTTCGATACATACGCACCATGCGCTCAACGGCAGCACATTTACTTCAGTCAGACAGCGCACACAGTCGTTTAGGATACACACACTTAAGCCAAGCCTACTCATATTAGTAATTATGCATACACAAAGTCAGACTCAGGGAGCATCTCGCCACACATTTTTTCTCTCTCTCCTTCTCTTTATTTATGAACAAGTGACGTATTCTCTCCACCTGTCTAAGCGACGCACACAGCATACATCCCTAGTTATACACAAACATCTATGGGTACACTGAGGTTCATTACATGGAATATAAATGGAGCTGGCTCCAGAGAAAAGAGGTTAAAAATATTTAACCAACTCAAAAAACTACAGGCGGATGTTGTCCTATTACAAGAGACCCACAGACCTCTTAGAGGTTCGAATGAACTTAAAACACCTGAGTTTCCCAATGTGTTCTCAGCTTGTTATAATTCTAGACAAAGGGGAGCAGCAATTTTAATACATAAAAATATTAATTTCACAGTACTCGATACAGTTATAGATCCAGAGGGCAGATTCTTAATCATTAAACTATCTATACGTGATAAAAAGCTATGTATTGCAAGTGTATATGGTCCAAATGTTGATGATCCCTCATTCTTTCACGGTTTTTTCAGTGCACTCTCTGAACACTTAGATGGCACACTTGTTCTTGGAGGCGACCTCAACCTTGGACTAAATGAAGACATGGATAGGCTCAATACAGCGGGAACTCAGCGTAATTGGCAGTCCACAAATATAATCAAACAGTATATGAGCGACTTTGGTCTTTGCGATGCATGGCGCTCCCTTCACCCCACCAGTAAGGAATATACTTTTTTCTCACGTCCATCACTCCTACTCTCGTCTGGATTATTTTTTGGTCAGCAGCTCACTGCTGAACGACATTTCAGACACTGAGATTCACCCTATAGCTGTCAGCGATCATGGTCCTGTATCTTTAACACTAATGCACAATAATAATACTACGCCAAGAAAAAACTGGAGATTTAATATATCACTACTTAAAGATGAAGACTTTATTAAATATTTTAAAAAAGAGTGGACTTCATATTTGGACTATAATGACACTCCCGAAACATCAGCTTCTGTTCTATGGGAAGCAGGGAAAGCTGTGATGAGAGGTAAAATAATTTCTTTCTCATCACATAAAAAGAAAAAAGAAAACAAAAATATTCGGGAATTAGAAAAAAAGATCAAATCACTAGAAGAAGCCTACGCGTCCCACCAAGATCAGGAAACATTGAACAAAATACGCAAAACAAAACTAGAATTAAATGAGATAATTGATTAAAAAAAACAAAATTCTTAGTACAAAGACTACGCCTACAAAATTAAGAACATGGTAATAAATCCGGTCAATTTCTAGCAAACCAGCTAAAAATAAATAAAGAAAAAACAACTATATGTGCTGTTCAAGATTCATCTGGGAACACATTATATGAACCGATACAAATAAACAACATTTTCAGGGATTTCTATAAAACGTTGTATTCACCACAAATAAACCCATCTAAAAAAGAAATTGATCAGTTTTTGGACAACATAACTCTTCCAAAATTATTGGACACTCAAGCAATGGCACTGGATTCACCACTGACACCAGGTGAACTCCAGGAAGCCCTGATAAGTATGCCCAATAATAAGGCTCCAGGTCCAGATGGCTTTCCTGCAGAATTCTACAAAGAATTCTGGTCGATTCTAGCACCAGTTTTCTACAGAACGTTGTTGGAAATTAAAGAAAAGGGCAGACTTCCATCAAATATGAATTCTGCAAACATTAATCTCCTGCTAAAACCAGGCAAAGACCCTGTATATCCCTCAAGCTATCGTCCAATATCCCCTTATAAATGTAGACCTTAAAATAATCTGCAAAGCTCTCTCAAAGAGACTGGAGAAAATAACCCCCCTCTTAATTCATCCTGACCAAACTGGTTTCATAAAAGGTAGGCACTCATCAACAAATACACGTAGATTACTTAATTTGATAGACTACTCGTAAAAACCTAGAAACTACAATATTCTCTTTAGACGCAGAAAAAGCATTTGACAGAGTTAACTGGAAATTTCTATTTGCAACTTTACACAAATTTGGTTTTGGATCCTCTTTCATAAACTGGTTAAAAATATTATATAATTCCCCAACAGCTTGTGTTAGAACAAATGACCAGACATCCTCCAGCTTCTGTCTCTTGAGGGGCACCAGGCAGGGATGCCCACTCTCCCCTTCACTGTTTGCAATTTTTATTGAACCACTAGCAGCAGCAATTAGACAGAATTCAGTAATTAAGGGCATAAAATGCAAGAACGTGGAACATAAAATCAGCCTTTATGCAGATGATGTGTTACTCTTTCTCCAAAATTCACAAACCAATATCTCTGGGGTGATTGAATTGATAAACTCGTTTGCAAGAATATCAGATTACTCAATTAACTGGTCAAAATCTACAGTCCTACCGATTAATTGCTCCTTCTATAATTCCTCTTCTACACCACTGCAATCGGGAAATATAAAACATTTAGGTATTAATGTTTCTCCCAAGCTTGCAGAGCTAACTAAATTAAACCATATCCCACTTTTAAAGAAGGTAGAAGATGATCTGGCTAGATGGAAATGTCTACCCATATCACTCATGGGAAGGGTTGCCGCTATAAAAATGATGGTCTTACCAAAAATAAATTATTTATTCTCAATGATCCCAACTAAACCGCCACAAGATTGGTTCAGATCTCTAGATTCATGTATGTCCAAATTCCTTTGGAAAAATAAACCCCCACGTATAAGCTTAAAAACACTACAAAAGACCAAGGATAAAGGAGGACTAGAACTGCCTAACTTTCAGCACTACTTCTTAGCCAACAGGCTTCAGTTTATCTCAGGATGGCTAAAACATACCCTCTTAGATGAACCTTGGCTAGATGTAGAACAAGCACTCTGCAATAATCTAGAGATCTCAGACCTACCATTTATCAGCTCAAACATCCAACGACATGAATGCTTTAAAAGCATCAACATCAGCTCTTCTCTGATAGCATGGTGGGAGTTTCTAAAATTGACGGCGTCTTCATTAATCCCATGCAAACGTACACCTATCTGGAACAACCCTGACATATTACAAAACAATAATATGATAAACTTTTCAGATTGGAGTGGTAAAGGAATCAAATATTTAGAACATATACTAGAAGGAACAGAATTTATTTCATTTGACGGACTAGTTACACAATATGGGATCAACAAGAAAAGATTTTTAGAATATCAACAAATTAAATCCATAGTAAAAAAGAAATTTAAACCGGGTCAAGTTGAACTACAAACACCACCAAGTGTGGTTCAATTTCTTACTCTTAAACCCCCCAAATTACTATCCAAAATATACAGAATGCTTTCTAAAACAGATGAATCAATATCACTTCCTATTGCAAAATGGGAAGCGGATTTATCAGTTAACTTAGACCTAAACTTCTGGTCTCAGATTTGCTTAAAAACCTTTCATCTAATTAGAAATCCCAGTCTTCAATTAATTCAATACAAAATATTACATAGAGTGCACTATACAGGTCATCGGATGTTCAAGATGGGCTTTACGTCTACCAACAACTGCTCACACTGCCAAACCAATTCACCGGACAATTATATCCACGCTCTTTGGTTCTGTCCACCAGTTCAGAAGTTTTGGCGCGAGATATGTGAAGACTTATCGAAGTGTCTGAAATGTAACATTCCAACTTCCCCCTTAGTGTGTTTGTTGGGCAGTTTAGATAATGTCACTTCAGATAGCCAATGAGTTCCACAGTGTTCTGTGCTGAGACCCGTTGCGAAATCAGTTTTACCCCGGTTCTTTTTATTCCTCGAGCATCCAGAGATGGCACCGAACTCAGTAGTCATTTTCACAAAACTTTTATTCATCTTTACTCATCTTCATTTACTCTTCTTCATTTATCCTCATTCAAGCATGCACTTCTAGAAGGGAAGACGAGGCCAGTGTCCCTCTCCAAATCTTCACCCATTTGTCTGTGAAACACAGTTTTATAGAAGTGACCCAATCATAAAACCCCCTACGGTGTGCTGCACCCAAACATCCTCTGGGGAATTTCCACTCAGCATTAACTCTTCTCTGTTTTACTTTCACAGCTCAAGTGGGGGAGGGGTACCCTACAATCTACTCCTAAGTTCACGACACAGTCAGCCTTTATTATATTGAGGGCAGTGTCAGTGTCTCTACAACAGTTCTACATTCTATGATAACACATTTCTAAACTCTAAATCAGCTAAATATTCTACAAGTCCCCCTTTTTTATCTGCTCTATGGCAGATAAAACTAAACTAAATCCCTCACCATAATGTTTTCATACTGTGACTCCCCATTTCCCAAAAGTGGCATCATGGTATCTGCCTTTGTATGAGATTCTCCCACAGCACGATTGATGAGTCTTACAAACAAGGCTCTGATACAAGGCACACAACAACACCCACATGTCACTAATACTGCAATAAAACAAACAAAGAAACCATAATTAACATAATGAAACCTTTCCATTGCCCAAAGACAGAGGTCATCCACACTTCCAGCGGTCATCTAATCCCGAATGCTCCTACATTGCGGTGGACGTCTTTAGGCCTTCCAGAACTTTTGTGACCACTGTTTGGGAGGGATGGTTATATTGTGTATCTGGAATGAATTTTAGGTCTCTACGTCCATCCCATGGGGAATGGGAGCAGTAACAAAGGTGTTGCGTTTATATTTTTGTTGAGTGTAAGTGGCTTTCTCCAGAGCCCATTTTAATGTGGAGAAACTCACTTGCAACAATTTTCTCAACGACGTGTAGCAGTTTTAATTCCCGACGTACAGATCTGCTTAAAGAAAAGAAATTCACAAACAAAAATATGTGCACTGTTCAAAAAATAAAAATAAAATGAAAAATGACAAATAAAACTGAAAAACAAAAGAAAAAGAAAAAATACAGAAGCCCGGTCTTAGGACTTGTCACAGAATAGTCTTTCTCTTATAGGTGAGAAAACACCCATACTTCAGAAACAAAAACAAAACAAAAAACAAAACAAAACAAAAATCTGCTAGTTTCACTCATTTAAACTCTGGCTGCAGGATTCTGTTCACCCCTGCTATCATGTTCCCCAAAATAATACTAATTCAGTCGTCTATGTATCAGTTCTCAACCCACTCAATAAACCAGACAGGATGATGGTAACAGCATTACCTACTTAAAATTGTGTTTGATCTTCATTACGTGTGTGTGTGTGTGTGTGTGTGTGTGTGTGTGTGCGTGTGTGTGTTAGTCGGGTTAATACATTTTCTGTTTTTATGTATCCTTTTATGTACATTCCCCCTTTTTTCTGAAACAAAACTCTGTTTACTCCAAATTTTGTTTCAGAAACATCTAAATGAAAAACTCTGTCATAGTCAGGCACAGCTAAACCCCAAATGCTTGCAGGTTACCATAGGCAACCACACTGTGTGTTGTTAACCCCTTCTACAAATACCCTCTTTTAATGAGTCACGCTTTGTGTATGATTTTTGTTATCTCTGGTGCATATTATGTGCATGTGTGGTGTCACCTTTCCATCTTTCTAACAGTACACTTGCATACCTCAGTGCTGTCCTCCTCCCCCTTTTGTGGTGGTCTGGACACTGTGTCAATCCTCCACTTTCAGGCAGTCGTTTGTCTCCCTGGATTCTTTAACCCAATTTGATTCCCCACACTAAAACAGCCGCCTCAGTCCTCTTCTGCTCCTTTTCTTCTCTCCCACTTTTCAGTCCAATGGCAGTCAGTTTTTTCAGCTTTGTCCCGTGTCTCTCTTTGTCCCACTGTCTCTTTCATTGCCATCTCACTCCAAACATGGCAAATGTCAAGCTCAGACAGTCTTCTCAAAAGTCCTTCACACACAGTGAGGTTGCAGCTTGCTGGAAACGCATCTCCATCCATCCAATCTAGATGGTGGTTCTTCTCTTTCTGATGCCGTTTGCCCACAGCGCTGCTGGACCTCTCTGCTCAGAACTCTGATATTGTCTCTTGGACTCCTGTCCACTGTTGATGTTCATGCTCGTGCTTCTGGAACTGCACTCGGTGTCTTCAGGGGGAGATTAGCTTCCTTGGAGCTTGCTTGTTCAGGACGAGGACGAGAAGCTGCAAAACAATTCAGCCAAAAATTCTGGCTGGGCGTTTCCATTTTTTCTAATGATTGTAACCTATAATTTTCTCCCGACTGCTGCCCGTGGAGAATTGATCCAGGTCTGTTCCCCACCTGTAATCGACAGACTGAGAGACTTTCATTATTCACTGTGACTGCATATGTTTTCATCACTCCTAAAGCAACACATCTCTACTTATTTTGTTTTGAACTCTACTGACTTTAAACCCCAAAAATGAAATTTTTATTTGTTCTTAACTGCAAACACAAAAATCTTCTTGATGTTGTTGTTAATTATTTAATCCACAAAACTCCAAATTATGTTTTCTTTTGTGTCCAGCAGGGGAAGAAGGTGACCTGTAGCGTCACTGCTTCCCCCAGTTGGAGACAATTTCCCACTCACACTTCCAGACTTTTTATTTTCTTTGTTTTCATGATTTTTCTTTCTCTTTTTTTTATTACCCCATTGTTTTACACCCACACATTAACCTGTTAACTCACTCCTCCAACCTCATCTTCCTTTCACCCCAACAGCTCTCATACAGTCAGCAATCAAATTCTCCATTCATCCTTGAGTACTTGATCACCTTTAAATGTCACTGTTAATTTTATCAATTTATTTATCATTACTTTAACACTAATCCACTGTTTATTTTTTATTTACTTTAGTTAATTTTCTCCTATTTGATCACTACGATTTCTTGACTATTTATTATTTCACAGAAAATCAACTAATCTACTTTGTTTCCCTCTTTGTCATCAAGGAATTCACACACACACTCACAGGCTGATCACTAGCCCCCACCTTTTCTTTCTCTCTCACACACACACGCACATTTTACTCTTCGTTCGTTCCACCTGTGAACCCGCCCCTCGAGGCTGGCTAACACACACCTCATGCTTCTCGCAGTCCCATTCAAACTTTCTGTGAGACACTTCTGCTGATTCAGGACAACGCCCTAAGCGGCACACAGAGCGGGTGCCGTCCGCTCGTGCAACTCACAAATTATTCAAACTGCGCCGCGGACTCGATACCGCAGTTTCTCTTCCCCTAAAAAATATAAAACCAAATTAAACCCCCAATTGACTTCACAGTTTGTAACAATTCGCAACAATTCTGCCGCAATTTCTGCACACCACAAACACACACTTTTAGACACAAATTCTTTTTGTTATTTTAATTGACTCCCGTACTTCAGACGAGACACAGACTCTAACTGCGCTTTCACACACACTACACCATCCTCCTTCTGCATCAGGCAATGGTTCAACTCAGCTCGGAATCTAACCGTCGAAAGCAACCGATCCTGCTTTTATGCATACTTCAGACTGTGACAGGGACCTCTCCCCGACTTAGTTATTTAAGGAGCCACGAATCCCCAGGTCACCACCCTGGATCTCCTGCCCTCACAGGTCCTAGCCCCATGTCCGAGACTAGGTGGGGTAACCAAACCCGTGACAGCTGGCGACAAAGCCTTTCAGCCCCGCTTTCTAACTAATAGTAACACACATTTCCTGCTTTAACACACGGGGACGGATCACACACCACCACTTTTTCCTAATAACTAAGACGGATCAGATACCGCCACGGATGAAACACCGATTCTATTAATCCGTAACAAACGTCTCCTGCTTTAACGCACCGAGATATCCTTACGGGGCGCTAAACATCAACCTGAGTTCTTAGCAAAAGTCTCTTGCTTTAACGCACTGAGACGGACGCTAGCCGCCTTTTATTTCTACTGAATGAATTTACACTGTGATACGTTCAACTTAGCGAACAGATAATTTAGGCTTTAAACAATATGCACGGTTCGAAAATAAACAGGTCGTGCTTACCTTTTAATCATGTGAGCTAGCTCTCTGTTCGCCTCGTTTCACGATCTCAGCTCTGCCAATTCATCTCTGCGCCTTGAGCGAATCCCGGGTTTCACGGCACCAAAGACCATAAGATCTTTTTACATTAAAAATGCTTTCGTTGAATACTAGAAACTCCTACATTTTCATTGGTATGCAGATACCCAGCTATATAGTTCTTGTGAAGCTTTCAGTTAATCCAAAATGCTGCATTAAGAGTAAAAAGAGAAATCATATACCATAATTCTCCCATATTACTCTCCTTTTTTCCCATTAGGGTCCCTGTCTCTCCGTGAATCGCTACCTTATTGTGGTGGAGGGGTTTGTGTGTCCCAGGGATCCCAGGGACTATGTTGTCTGGGTGCTTTTGCCCCCTGGTATGGTCTCCCATGGCAAATTGGTCCTGGGTGAGTGACCAGACAAAGAGTGATTCAGACGACCCTTATGAGAAAAACATCGAGGGAACAATTTACCTTGCCCGGGATAGGGTTACCGGGGCCACGTCCGTGATCATCGAACAATCAAGCGTTTCATTCAAAATAGTCAACAGGGTCGCAAGAAGCGTGTGGAAAAACCAAGGCGCAAAATAACTGCCCATAAACTGAGAAAAGTCCAGCGTGCAGCTGCCAAGATGCCACACTCTCCCCTTCACTGTTTGCAATTTTTATTGAACCACTAGCAGCAGCAATTAGACAGAATTCAGTAATTAAAGGCATAAAATGCAAGAACGTGGAACATAAAATCAGCCTTTATGCGGATGATGTGTTACTCTTTCTCCAAAATTCACAAACCAATATCTCTGCGGTGATTGAATTGATAAACTCTTTTGCAAGAATATCAGATTACTCAATTAACTGGTCAAAATCTACAGTCCTACCGATTAATTGCTCCCTCCATAATTCCTCTTCTACACCACTGCAATCGGGAAATATAAAATATTTAGGTATTAATGTTTCTCCCAAGCTTGCAGATCTAACTAAATTAAACCATATCCCACTTTTAAAGAAGGTAGAAGATGATCTGGCTAGGTGGAAATGTCTACCCATATCACTCATGGGAAGGGTTGCCGCTATAAAAATGATGGTCTTACCAAAAATAAATTATTTATTCTCAATGAGCCCAACTAAACCGCCACAAGATTGGATCTCTAGATTCATGTATGTCCAAATTCCTTTGGAAAAATAAACCCCCACGTATAAGCTTAAAAACACTACAAAAGACCAAGGATAAAGGAGGATTAGAACTACCTAACTTTCAGCACTACTTCTTAGCCAACAGGCTTCAGTTTATCTCAGTGTTAGAGTTTGTATTGTTGATTGTCATTTATGCTTAGAAATATTTACTTATATATGCTTAGAGTTTTGTAATTAGTTGTAGATTGGTAGAGGTTTTGATCCTTGATAGTCTGCAAACTTTGTGTGTATTAGACAGCACTTTGGGAGCATGAGAGGTCATACCGTGTCTTATTGTTTTATGGTAGGATTAACGTAGTTGCGTCTGTTCTAGTCTAAGTGCTCTTTGTTTAGATGAACTGCAGGAATTCCTCACCGTGTTATCTAGGATGAACCATCTAGGGTGAGGGGGGGGCTACCCTCTTCCTGACCAAGGATGTTTGACCCTTTGATCAGCAGTCCACACACACACACACACACACACACACACACACACACACACACACAGGCAAGGTACTCTTTGTGTGTATGTAGACGTCATATGTTAATGAACTTATGCATATTCATGTAACCTCAATAAAAGAACAGTGGTACGGGAGAACGGACGAGAGCAACTGGGGTCAAGCGAAGGAACAGTGCCTGTCCGGTTCTCTCCCGTGCACGAGAAACATGAAGAAGCTTGCCTACTTGTGTCTTGCTTTGCAGTGTAATTATATTGTCTTCAACGTTCCAGCGGATGGGTTCAAGCTACAAACCTATCACTCAGGATGGCTAAAACATACCTTCTTAGATGAACCTTGGCTAGATGTAGAACAAGCACTTTGCAATAATCTAGAGATCTCAGACCTACCATTTATCAGCTCAAACATCCAACGACATGAATGCTTTAAAAGCATCAACATCAGCTCTTCTCTGACAGCATGGTGGGAGTTTCTGAAATTGACGGCGTCTTCATTAATCCCATGCAAACGCACACCTATCTGGAACAACCCTGACATATTACAAAACAATAATATGATAAACTTTTCAGATTGGAGTGGTAAAGGAATCAAATATTTAGAACATATACTAGAAGGAACAGAATTTATTTCATTTGACGGACTAGTTACACAATATGGGATCAACAAGAAAAGATTTTTAGAATATCAACAAATTAAATCCATAGTAAAAAAGAAATTTAAACCGGGTCAAGTTGAACTACAAACACCACCAAGTGTGGTTCAATTTCTTACTCTTAAAACCCCCAAATTACTATCCAAAATATACAGAATGCTTTCTAAAACAGATGAATCAATATCACTTCCTATTGCAAAATGGGAAGCGGATTTATCAGTTAACTTAGACCTAAACTTCTGGTCTCAGATTTGCTTAAAAACCTTTCATCTAATTAGAAATTCCAGTCTTCAATTAATTCAATACAAAATATTACATAGAGTGCACTATACAGGTCATCGGATGTTCAAGATGGGCTTTACGTCTACCAACAACTGCTCACACTGCCCAACCAATTCACCAGACAATTATATCCACGCTCTTTGGTTCTGTCCACCAGTTCAGAAGTTTTGGCGCGAGATATGTGAAGACTTATCAAAGTGTCTGAAATGTAATATTCCAACTTCCCCCTTAGTGTGTTTGTTGGGCAGCTTAGATAATGTCACTTCAGAAAAGAATATAGCCCATATGGTTTTCACTGCCCTATGCATAGCCAAGAAAACAGTCCTCATGAACTGGAAAAATAAAAATATTCTTAATTCTAACCACTATAGAAATTATCTATTAGATTACATTAGTCTTGATACAGCCTCTGCCACCACATCAGATCAATTGCTCTGGGCTCCTTTGATCAGCTCCATCACCTAGTGGGGGTGGGGGGTCATAGTTTGGTCCCGCCTTCACTGTTGTGAATGTTGTGGGGGTAGGGACAGGCTTAGGGCGTCGGGGGGTTCCCCGGAGGCATCTTCCTTGGGGGGCTATATCCGGGGGTAGCGGTCATGTCCGGTTAGGGGCTCTGTTGGCTCTCGGGTGACTGTTTCCTCGTGGCTGCGTGCAGCGGGGCTAGGGGAGGGTCTGTGCTGACGGACGTGGGTTACTGACCTGGTAGTCTGGCTGCCCCTGGGTGGGTCCGGGATGGGCGTGAGGTTCTGGGGGCGCTCCATCTCTGGGCTGGGGCCCTGGCCGGGCCTCGGGGGCTTGGGTCCTGGTTGGTGTGTTGCCGGGGTTGTGGGCGGGTGGGTGCATGGGGGCCCAGCCCTGGCGCAGGGTGCCGCCGGTGCGTCGAGCCACCTGGGGGGCTCTTCAACTGGTGGGGGAGATTGTCACATCTTGCAGGAGCTTTCCGCTCTTCAGGAACTCTCTCTGCAGGAGGGGGAGATACAGGAGAGGTGGAGGAAGATCTCAGCCTGGGCGTCTATTGTCTTATGTAGTCTGGAAGATGAGTGGATGGTAGGGTGGGTGCAGTTTTCTCTGTGGTGGGGTTGGGTGGACTGTCCCGGGCTCTGTGGGGCAGGGGGGCGCTGCTGCACTGGGCCCCGGTCTGGATGGGCCTGGGCCCCCTTTCCCTGGTGGGTCGCGGAGTATGGGAGTGCCTACTGGGGTCAGCGGGGGAGCTGGCCCCAGGGAAGGGTCACTTGCCCCTCCCTTCCTTCCCTCCCCATCTTCAGCTGCTTCCCCCTTCCCGCTCCACCACAACACATGCAGGGCCTTGGAGTAGGGGTATGTCACCAGGGTGCAGAGGAGGCTACCCCCCCTCGTTCCCCTTCTGGCTGCCTCTGCCTCAATTTTATCCCACAACTTAGACATTCACATTACTCACACTCTCATTACACATACATATAGGATCTTGGGGATGGGCATGATACACGGAGTCCAAATTACCATCAGGGTGTACACCTCACCCCTGGCGTCGTTGCTCACCTCTCAATTTTGAATACACGTAGACATTGAGGGCTAGCAGGAGGGACTATGCGCTTACCTGCTGCTCTCTGGAAGGTAGCTCCATGCCCTCCTGGGTTTTAAATGCACCTTAGAACACACATGCATCAACACTACAATGAGCGGGTGGAGGGAGGTTTGGAGTCTTCTCTCACCCCCATTCTCTGCGGCCTGCTGGAGCGGGGGGGGGGGGGGGGGCTAGGAGGAGGAGTTGGCCGTCCGACTGCGGTCTGGAGTGTGGGGCCTCCCTGCTGCTGCGGAGTTGGGGCGGTCTGCCTCTCCCCACCGCAGGGAAAAGGGTAACACCACCTGGGTCTGGGTGCAGTTCCACCCTCCAGGGGCAAGGGTACCTAGACCCGGTTCGTAGAGTACGCTTGGGAAGTGTGATCGTGTCTGTCTTTATGTCTGTCTCCACGTTGGTTGAGTGTGGAGTAAGTGCATATGAGAGCATGAGGGTGGGAATGGATGTATGTATCTGTGTGTGCCTGTATGTCTGTGTCTATATGTCAGGTTGGGTATCAGACGCCACCTCTCTGGGGACATCTCAGGCCCTCCAAGGTTTGGAGGCCTATCTCCCCCCACCACCACTTCCCCTGCCAGTGGCGGACTCCCTCAGACATCGGTGCGTTGGTGGTTCTTTGTGTCTGGGGATGGGCGTCCAGGTACACACCGGCTCACTCCTTGGCGGCCACTTATCTGGAGCCTTGGGCTCGCTCGGGCCACTTCGGAGGTGGGGTGCCCTCGGCCTCTCGGCCTGGGGCTCAGTCACTCAGGCACAGCTGGCTGCCGGGTGCGTCACTGCAACTCCCCCTGGCTTCTGCTCCGCGGCTGCTGAGTGAACACTCATCTGGGACTCTCCTCAGCTCTTTCTGGGACAGTGGCGCGGCTGCCCCTCTGTTGGTCTTCCTTGGTCTCTTTTTTTCTGAGGGCCTCTGGATGTCTGGAGTTTTGATCTCCTCCATACCTGCTTTATGCCCTGGAGGACGGGGCTGTGGCCCCCCCCCACACCCTCTAGCAGATCATTACATGAAGGAACCTTTTAAAAAAAACAAGCGCGTCCATGCTCACAGGTGTACACACGGGTGATCACACCCACAAACTACACCCTTTTTGGCTCCTACCTCAAAGCACACTGTGTGCTGTCGATCTTATGTGCTGCACAATAATGTTTAATATTTAGTATTTACTGTCATATTCCCATATATCATTGTGTTGTTGTTTATTCTATTACTCTTGTTCTCTTCTGCTTGTTTTCTTTTTTCTTTCTCAACAGGTGATCCAGGTGATCAATATATGCATTTTCTTTTTCTTTTTTTTCTTTTTTTTTCTTTTTTTCTGCCCATTCTGTTGGTTTTTGTTTTTTGCCATTCTCCATGGCCAAGGTAAGAAAGGCTGAAAGACGACCACCACTGAACAAGACACACAAGCTGAAACGTCAAGACTGGGCCAAGAAATATCTCAAGACTGGTTTTTCTAAGGTTTTATGGACTGATGAAATGAGAGTGAGTCTTGATGGGCCAGATGGATGGGCCCATGGCTGGATTGGTAAAGGGCAGAGAGCTCCAGTCCAACTCAGACGCCAGCAAGGTGGAGGTGGAGTACTGGTTTGGGCTGGTATCATCAAAGATGAGCTTGTGGGGCCTTTTCGGGTTGAGGATGGAGTCAAGCTCAACTCCCAGTCCTACTGCCAGTTTCTGGAAGACACCTTCTTCAAGCAGTGGTACAGGAAGAAGTCTGCATCCTTCAAGAAAAACATGATTTTCATGCAGGTCAAAGCTTCATCACACACGTCCAAGTACTCCACAGCGTGGCTGGCAAGAAAGGGTATAAAAGAAGAAAAACTAATTACATGGCCACCTTGTTCACCTGATCTGAACCCCATTGAGAACCTGTGGTCCATCATCAAATGTGAGATTTACAAGGAGGGAAAACAGTACACCTCTCTGAACAGTGTCTGGGAGGCTGTGGTTGCTGCTGCACGCAATGTTGATGGTGAACAGATCAAAACACTGACAGAATCCATGGATGGCAGGCTTTTGAGTGTCCTTGCAAAGAAAGGTGGCTATATTGGTCGCTGATTTGTTTTTGTTTTGTTTTTGAATGTCAGAAATGTATATTTGTGAATGTGAAGATGTTATATTGGTGTCACTGGTAAAAATAAATAATTGAAATGGGTATATATTAGTTTTTTGTTAAGTTGCCTAATAATTATCCCCAGTAATAGTCACCTGCACACACAGATATCCCCCTAAAATAGGTAAAACTAAAAACTACTTCCAAAAACATTTAGCTTTGATATTAATGAGTGTTTTGGGTTCATTGAGAACATGGTTGTTGTTCAATAATAACATTATTCCTCAAAAATACAACTTGCCTAATAATTCTGCACTCCCTGTAAAGGTTTAAATCACTGTCAATTTCAGTCATTTATGTGGGAAATAGATTCAGAGTTTGCCAACATTCCTTATCATACAGAGGTCCATTGGCTGAGTTGGGGAAAAATTCTCAACAGAGTTTTTGAGCTCAGCAAGGAAATCTATCAGTTCATGGACATGGCATGTATTATGTGGTGAAGGCATTTCAAGTGAAGCTGTCAAAAAAGCACCAGTGCAACTTGCCTCACTTTCCCTGTTGCCAAGTTATTTTGAACCAATTCAGCGCTACAGTGTTCCCAAATGCGCACTTTGCTGATAAACTGAGCGCACTGAGTTCGCACGGCGCTTTGGTGACTTTGAAGCACAAAATGAGAATTTTGAGCTGCTTCACAACCCATTTACAGTTGACGTGGAAACTGCACCTGTGCAGATTTAGATGGAGTTGCATTCTAATGGGACACTCAAGGGAAAGTAAGACATTGAATGGCCTGCAGAGTTTATTAGTTCCATTCCTGAAACAATGCCCCAGCTCCGTCTGCATGCAGCTCGGACCTTGTATATGTTTTCATTTATATTTTCTGGGGGTTTTGGCAGCATGTTCATATTTCTAACTGGCATAATTTTGACAGGATATATTTTCATGGAGAGCAAAATATTTAAAGTTAAAATTTATTTCTTTAAGTTTATTTATTCTGGAATTATATTCCTGTCTGTATTCATATTTATGTTTGAAAACATTGTTGTAGTGTGTTCAATAAATGTTTATCTTGTTTGGCCCGCAACCTAAAGTGTGCCTTGAGGTTTGGCCCCCTGTGCAATTGAGTTTGACACCCCTGATCTAAATGGTCCAAGCTCATGGGTATTAAAACGTTATCAGCACAAATGTCTTCTATGTGATTCTCAGTATGTTATTCAGAGCTCTGGTCATAATGCAGAAATAAAGGTGAATGTGCGGTACACACAACACACAATGCGGTACACCACTTCCCTGATGAGAGTTTTGCTTAACTTGTTTGACGATGCAAAGCAGTTTTATTGACTCATCAAAGATGTATCCTAGCTTCTGTGAGAAAGCTATTAGTCTGCTCAACAATTTAGCCTTTACTGAAAGCTCAGGGCTGAATAAGAATGAGAGCAGGCCTGTCTGAATGCCAGCTGAACAGCTGAGGCGCTGCAACCTCATTTGGAATCTGAACCCTCGAACGGCCCTTTCCTGTCAACATTCAGCATTGTGTGAAACAGTGTCTACCAGCCCATCACTGCCACCAGCCCTTCAGCCCCATAGGCATAGACCTGGTTCCAAAAGAAATGATGAGTTTGGCCTCTAGCAAACATAGGGCCCTCTGGACACTCAGAGCTATACATTACTACAAGAAAAGAGTTAAGATGTTTTGGATAGGAAGAGAAAAGGAAATGAAAGAATGAGGAAGGAATGACAGAAAGCAAAGAATGTTAAGGAAAGAAATGGTAGTATATGTAGGCTTGTTCAAATGTGTAACCTGTAGCACCTAAGCATCACTTAGTAGTTTAGTCAGGTTAGAATCTTTTTCCACATCTTTTATGATCACTTTTGTTCCCCGAATACTCAGGTGTGACTAATATATTCACTGTTTCACTGTTAGAGTTACCTAGTGTCATTAAGAAGCCATCCAATCTGTCAACAATGAAAAAAAAGTTTGGTCATTGTTTGCAAATAGCAAAGGAAAATGACACTGCTAGCTAAAACCTAGCTCTAGCTCAGCCAGTAAAATTATATCAGAAATATGCTCACCACAACTTCTCAGGCACTGAAGCCTTGTGTGATGGTCATGTTTTTGTCACTCAGCTAATGTCTGTGGGTCTAAATCAATGTAGCCATAATAACTTTAAAAAAGATGCTTACTTTTTCCCCATTTCCAAACAATGCACACCACATACTATCATGTGAAACAAAATGTTTTCACACATTAAACTTTAACATTCACATCTATGAACAATAACTTAAAGTAACAGTTTTTCTATATGCCTTTATTAGTCTGTCAAATACTTGTGGAGGAATTTTGGCCCACTGTTCGTTCCAACATTGAGGTTTCTGGCTATTTCTTAATTATTGCTTCCTTAAGTTCCTGACGCATTTTCTTTACTTTAGTAAAAACCAGATCAAACCAGGACTCACTGGCGAGATACAGGGAAACAAGACTAACAAGTTTAATGTAATGAAGAAGTCAAAGGACGATGGAAACGTACTTATGGCTGAACAGGAGGGGCAACGATGAGTAAAAGCAGAGGCTGTGCCCACAGTGAGATTCACACACAAATATATTTATACACTTAAACACAAAACACATTATCACTGTTGACTCAAGCCAGCAGAAAAAAACTGTATTTTCATAAAATATTTGTTATCAGGCTTAAATATGCAAAAATACTATCAACCCAAGTAACCACTGGGCTAAAATTCCCTTTTTGGCTTTTTTGTTCTGTGGACCCAATTACATGGAGGGTTTGTCACTCTACAACTTCTAATGTGGGTTCATTACCATTCTTATGTCTAAATCAAACTAGACAAAGTTCCCATACCAAAAGATGACAACTGGATCTATCGGTTGAGTAGCATTCACTATGCTAAGCAGAAGACTTATCTTCCCCATGTCCCCTTAAAGATTCTGAAAAAAGAGTGAAAGTAAGTGAAATCTACATTTATAAGTGACACATACAGTCTAACATAAAGAGCGTGACGATGAGCATTTGCCTGTGAGAGCAGAGGCATCCCTAGACTATGCTCTTTTGTCCTGTGAGTGTGGAACAGAGGTTAGCTCAGTGAATCAGTGCTGCTGAAGGACACATAGAAGTCAGAATCCAGTTTCCCAACTGCATTTCACCTTCCACTTGCTTTTCTGATGGGACTTAAGAAGTCATTTTAGTGCGCAATTCATGTTTGATGACTCTATTGATTTTCCTTTCCGCTCTGCTTTCTGCCCCTCTCTCATTCCTCTGTTTCCATCTCCCTCACCTCTCTTTTCTCCTCTCCAGCCTGCCATTCCCTATTGACTTAAGTGACCCTACAGCTCCACACTCCCTCTTGCTTTCTACCATCTCGCCAGTCCCCCCCCCGCTCATTGCTAGTGGCTACCATTTTCCACGGCCTTGTAGGGCTTTTCTTTTCTGAACTATTTACTATAACATAGAGCAGTGTATAAACTAAAACATGTTTCTTCTGCTTTACTAGCCAAAATGTATACTGCAGTGTATGGGAAAGGGTCATAAAGTGCTGCTTGGCAAGTATTTGGGGGGTGCTCATAGCTAATGAGCACAGTATAAGAAACAGTAATTAATTGCAATTAAGTGATTAGTTAATTCAAATCAATGACATATCTGCCTAAGCTTCATTATGTCAACATTCTGTAGTGGCCATAGAAATGTAAATTGCTGTAGAACTATGTCCCTGCTTCAAAGTCTTTAATGCATTTTAAGAGAATGTGGGGTAGAAGGGTGGGTGGGAAAAGCACTGGACTTGAATCATTATTAATCAAAATTGTTGTTTTTAATTATAATAGTTATCAATAAAACAGCAACAACAATGTGTGTATGAATATTAATTCAGCAGGAGTTAAAGTTAAACTGACGAAATGGGCCATTGACATTGTACCTACACACCAGATACTGTTTTAGTTTAGACTGTAAAATAAATACATTTAAATAAATGTTTACGTTTTAGAAAACCATTCTCAGGTGGTTGTCCCATTTGGGAATTAGCTTCCAGTGAGCTTGCACTCAAACAGAGAAGTTCTCTGTTGGGATGAACTTACTATACTGTCGGGTATTTAAGATGTCATAGGACCTTATTATTATTATTGTTACTGTCCTGTTATTATGTCTTGAGCTCAAGGCTAGTTTTAAAGATGTCTCAGGAAATGGTGCTATAATTATTTAGGGCATCTCACAGAAATGTCACAAATACTGACACAGACTCTGTCCCAAAGGACTGTAATATCAAATACAATATATTGAAATACTTTAAACTAAGATATTGAAATACTTTAAACTAAGAAGAGAGATTTATTTGCAAAACCAGCTTCTGTGGGAAGGTGCACACTTTTCATCCTATGGTGTGTTAAGCCATATGGTTAATGTGCTTCTATTACTTTAATTAAGTCTTGTGTGATACTGTCATTGAAGAATTCTTCAAACAAATCATATATTTGCATTTAAATAAAGCATACTGAAAGTTATGCGTGCCAAAAGTAGGAGTCTGTGTGAGTGGAGTTTTTTGTTGTTTTTGAGAGGGAAAGAAAAAGCTAGCCCTGATGACAGTGAGTGTGTTTTAGAGTGAGTCATACCACCCACTGCTGGTTGAAAATGAAGAGACAAAGGAGCAGACAAGTGCCCTAACCCTGGAGAGCCATCAAAACACTGAAATATACTGAGCTCACTCTGTCTGAAGTGAAGTTGAGGACACTTTGAACCACAGCCAGAGGCAACTACACACTGGGGTGGTGATAAGATAAAAGCGGATGGGCAAGGAGCTCTACTTTGGTGCACAGAGTTATGGTAAGTAGTGTAAACAGTGGAAAAATTGTGAAGCTGATGATGTGTTTAGTCTTGAAGTATGGAGAAAACTGTTTGTTTTGAGGTAAATCAGAGCAATATGATGCAAAAAAACAAACAAAACTATAGTACTGAGCAGGGGTCTTTTCCACGTGTCCCTGTTGCAACATGCCTGAGTAAAATTAGTAAAATTAGCAAGAGTATAGAATGCTTAAGTGGCAACCCCTAACCCTACTCAAGTAAATTTAACCCTTGTATGGTGTTCGGGTCTGTGAGACCCGTGTTCAGTTTTTTTCAAAAGAAAAATTAAACAATTAATTATTTTTTCACGTGTAAATGTGTTGTGTCTTTCCACTCACTCCACTTGATTATAACTGATTTATTTATAACATTTTATATAAAAGAAAAACGAGAAGCACATTAATTCATAAATGTGATCTAACAAAGGTAAAGGGAAAAAATTAACCATGTTTGCTGTTCATATGTCTTGTAATTGGGATGAAGTAAACATCTGTTGAGTAATTTAACATAAAATTGTTTGATAGTGTTAATTTGGAAAGCCAAAACTCTAGCGGGTCCACCAGACCCATGAACACTGGCTGAGTAACAAAAATACGAACACCACACAAGGGTTAAGTTAATGTAAGTGTTAGAAAAAATATACTTCTAAAACTACTTTTATTGCTCAATGTTCATTCACTCATGAGCTGCTGTAACATGAATCCAATGGCTGAATCACCACCTCAGCATGCAGTCAAGTTCTATAGTCTTGCTAATGACCTACTAAAATGGCCTGTATTTGTATAGCGCTTTACTAGTCCCTAAGGACCCCAAAGCGCTTTACACAACCAGTCATCCACCCATTCACACACACATTCACACACTGGTGATGGTAAGCTACATTGTAGCCACAGCCACCCTGGGGCGCACTGACAGAGCCGAGGCTGCCGGACACTGGCGCCACCGGGCCCTCTGACCACCACCAGTAGGCAACAAGTGAAATGTCTTGCCCAAGGACACAACGACCGAGACTGTCAGAGCTGGGGCTCGAACTGGCTAACTTCTGATTACAAGGCGAACTCCCAACTCTTGAGCCACGATCGCCCCATACCATACGATCGCCTGAATACTAATTGTATTCAGGTGTGTTGCAACAGGGACACATGGAAAAGCTTCAGGACAATGGCCCTTGAGGACTGGAGTTCGACACCCCTGGTATAGAGTATATTTAAAGAAATGCAAAAAAATGCACTCAAACATAACCCATATGTGATTCAGTTTGGGCAAAAGTCAGAGTTACAATGTACAGGGAGTGCAAAATTATTAGGCAAGTTGTATTTTTGAGGAATAATGTTATTATTGAACAACAACCATGTTCTCAATGAACCCAAAACACTCATTAATATCAAAGCTGAATGTTTTTGGAAGTAGTTTTTAGTTTGTTTTTAGTTTTAGCTATTTTAGGGGGATATCTGTGTGTGCAGGTGACTATTACTGTGCATAATTATTAGGCAACTTAACAAAAAACAAATATATACCCATTTCAATTATTTATTTTTACCAGTGAAACCAATATAACATCTCCACATTCACAAATATACATTTCTGACATTCAAAAACAAAACAAAAACAAATCAGCGACCAATATAGCCACCTTTCGTTGCAAGGACACTCAAAAGCCTGCCATCCATGGATTCTGTCAGTGTTTTGATCTGTTCACCATCAACATTGCGTGCAGCAGCAACCACAGCCTCCCAGACACTGTTCAGAGAGGTGTACTGTTTTCCCTCCTTGTAAATCTCACATTTGATGATGGGCCACAGGTTCTCAATGGGGTTCAGATCAGGTGAACAAGGTGGCCATGTAATTAGTTTTTCTTCTTTTGTACTCTTTCTTGCCAGCCATGCTGTGGAGTACTTGGACGCGTGTGATGGAGCATTGTCCTGCATGGAAATCATGTTTTTTTTGAAGGATGCAGACTTCTTCCTGTACCACTGCTTGAAGAAGGTGTCTTCCAGAAACTGGCAGTAGGACTGGGAGTTGAGCTTGACTCCATCCTCAACCCGAAAAGGCCCCACAAGCTCATCTTTGATGATACCAGCCCAAACCAGTACTCCACCTCCACCTTGCTGGCGTCTGAGTTGGACTGGAGCTCTCTGCCCTTTACCAATCCAGCCACGGGCCCATCCATCTGGCCCATCAAGACTCACTCTCATTTCATCAGTCCATAAAACCTTAGAAAAATCACTCTTGAGATATTTCTTGGCCCAGTCTTGACGTTTCAGCTTGTGTGTCTTGTTCAGTGGTGGTCGTCTTTTAGCCTTTCTTACCTTGGCCATGTCTCTGAGTATTGCACACCTTGTGCTTTTGGGCACTCCAGTGATGTTGCAGCTCTGAAATATGGCCAAACTGGTGGCAAGTGGCATCTTGGCAGCTGCACGCTTGACTTTTCTCAGTTCATGGGCAGTTATTTTGCGCCTTGGTTTTTCCACACGCTTCTTGCGACCCTGTTGACTATTTTGAATGAAACGCTTGATTGTTCGATGATCACGCTTCAGAAGCTTTGCAATTTTGAGACTACTGCATCCCTCTGCAAGATATCTCACTATTTTTGACTTTGCTAAGCCTGTCAAGTCCTTCTTTTGACCCATTTTGCCAAAGGAAAGGAGGTTGCCTAATAATTATGCACACCTGATATAGGGTGTTGATGTCATTAGACCACACCCCTTCTCATTACAGAGATGCACATCACCTAATATGCTTAATTGGTAGTAGGCTTTTGAGCCTCTACAGCTTGGAGTAAGTCAACATGCATGAAGAGGATGATTCAATTCAATTCAATTCAATTTTATTTATATAGCGCCAAATCACAACATAAGTCACCTCAAGGCGCTTCATAGATACAGAGAAAAACCCAACAATCATATAACCCTCTATGAGCAAGCACTTTGGCAACAGTGGGAAGGAAAAACTCCCTTTTAACAGGAAGAAACCTCCGGCAGAACCAGGCTCAGGGAGGGGCGGCCATCTTCTGCGATAGGTTGGGGTGAGAGAAGGAAGACAGGATAAAAGACATGCTGTGGACGAGAGACAGAGGTTAATAACAGATATGATTCAATGCAGAGAGGCCTGTTAATACATAGTCAGTGAGAAAGGTGACTGGAAAGGAAAAACTCAATGCATCATGGGAATCCCCCGGCAGCCTATGTCTATTGCAACATAACTAAGGGAGGATTCAGGGTCACCTGGTCCAGCCCTAACTATATGCTTTAGCAAAAAGGAAAGTTTTAAGCCTAATCTTGAAAGTAGAGATAGTGTCTGTCTCCTGAATCCAAACTGGAAGCTGGTTCCACAGAAGAGGGGCCTGAAAACTGAAGGCTCACCCTCCCATTCTACTTTTAAATACTCTAGGAACAACAAGTAGGCCTGCAGAGCGAGAGCGAAGTGCTCTAATAGGGTGATATGGTACTACAAGGTCATTAAGATAAGATGGGGCCTGATTATTTAAGACCTTGTATGTGAGGAGCAGGATTTTGAATTCAATTCTGGACAGGAAGCCAATGAAGGGAAGCCAAAACAGGAGAAATATGCTCTCTCTTTCTAGTCCCTGTCAGTACTCTTGCTGCAGCATTTTGGATTAGCTGAAGGCTTTTCAGTGAGTTTTTTGGACATCCTGATAATAATGAATTACAGTAGTCCAGCCTGGAAGTAATAAATGCATGAACTAGTTTTTCAGCGTCACTCTGAGAC
Source organism: Aulonocara sp. 'chitande type north' Nkhata Bay (assembly GCF_057382095.1). Classification (NCBI taxonomy): domain Eukaryota; kingdom Metazoa; phylum Chordata; class Actinopteri; order Cichliformes; family Cichlidae; genus Aulonocara; species Aulonocara sp. 'chitande type north' Nkhata Bay. The sequence continues at coordinate 1,137,932 of NC_141354.1, forward strand.
AGGATATTTCTAATTTTAGAGATGTTGCGCAAATGGAAGAATGCAGTCTTACATATTTGTTTAATATGTGCATTGAAGGACATGTCCTGGTCAAAAATGACTCCAAGGTAATGCCATCCAGGACAAGCACAGAGATGAGTCCACTGTCAGAGGCCATAAGAAGATCATTTGTAACCTTCACTAAAGCTGTTTCTGTGCTGTGATGAGCTCTGAAACCTGACTGAAACTCTTCAAATAAACCATTCCTCTGCAGATGATCTGGTAGCTGTTTGACAACTAGTCTTTCAAGGATTTTTGATATGAAAGGAAGGTTGGAGATTGGCCTATAATTAGCTAAGACTGCTGGGTCTAGAGATGGCTTTTTGAGTAAAGGTTTAACTACAGCTAGCTTGAAGGCCTGTGGTACATAGAGATAGGTTGATCATATTTAAGATCGAAGAATTAATTAATGGCAGGACTTCTTTGAGCAGTTTTGTAGGAATGGGGTCTAAAAGACAGCACGGTGGCACGGTGGTTAGCACTGTTGCCGCACAGCAAGAAGGTCCTGAGTTCAATTCCACCATCAGGCCGGGGTCTTTCTGTGTGGAGTTTGCATGTTCTCCCCGTGTTTGCGTGGGTTCTCTCCGGGTACTCCGGCTTCCTCCCACCGTCCAAAGACATGCAGCTTGTGGGGATAGGTTAATTGGATAATACAAATTGCCACTAGGTGTGAATGTGCGAGTGAATGTGAGTGTGAATGGTTGTCTGTCCTTGTGTGTTGGCCCTGCGACAGACTGGCGACCTGTCCAGGGTGTACCCTGCCTCTCTCCCTATGACAGCTGGGATAGGCTCCAGCGCCCCCCGCGACCCTGAAAAGGATAAGCGGAAGCGAATGGATGGATGGATGGGGTCTAAAAGACACGTTGATGGTTTGGAGGAAGTAATTATTGAAGTTAACTCAGAAAGATCAATTAGAGAAAAAGAGTCTAACTTAACATCAATGGTACTAAGAGTAGCTGTAGATAATATTACATCTGTGGGATGATTACTGGTAATTTTATCTCTAATGATAAAAATTTTATTTGTGAAGAAGTTCATGAAGTCATTACTAGTTAACGTTAAAGGGATTGTTGGCTCAAAAGAGCTCTGACTTTTTGTCAGCCTGGCTACAGTGCTGAAGAGAAACCTGGGGTTGTTCTTATTTTCTTCAATCAGTGATGAATAGTAAGATGTTCTGGCTTTGCGGAGGGCTTTCTTATAAAGCAGCAAACTATTTCTCCAGGCTAAATGATGATCCTCTAAATTTGTGACACGCCATTTCCTCTCCAGATTACGAGTAATCTGCTTTAGGGTACGTGTTTGAGAATTATACCACGAAGTCAGGTACTTGTGATTAGAGACCTTAGTTTTCACAGGAGCTACAGTATTGTAGAATATTTAGCTGATTTAGAGTTTAGAAATGTGTTATCATAGAATGTAGAACTATTGTAGAGACACTGACACTGCACAGTAAAATTTGCAGTGTCAAACTAACACTTAAAGAGTTAAATTTAACACTGTTTCTGAGTCTATTTGGTCCCATTCAGAATTGGTGTTAAATCAACTCTTTCTATAGTGTTAAAATTTTAGAGTAAATTTAACTCTAAACAGAGTAAAAATTTAACACTGAGTAACACCGCATAGTGTTAAATCAACTTAACACTACTAGTAGTGTCATATTATTTACTCTATCCTAGTGATAAATTAACTCTATTTGAGTAAAATCCCACTGATTTTTAACACTGAATTGTGTTATTTGAAATTAACACTGGGGGTTCAAAGAACTCTGATGGGAGTTGATGTTACTCTATACTGTGTTATTCATACACTAATCTCTAGTGAAAAATTAGCTCCCATAGAGTAAAATTTGTAATTAATTTTACACCAAATAATGTTACTAAAACTCTTCCTGTAGTGTTACCTTTACACACAATTCACTGTTTTGCAGCATGAAAACCTGGTTTTTAATAATGCTTTTACATATAAAACAAGTGAGCAAAAACCACAACTAGATAATACATTTAACAGCTTTATTTTTATGTCAGGCTCAAAATATAAAAACATCTCATGTAGTGTATAAAACACTTTAAAACAATGAATTAGTTCAGCATAAAACGGCAATATGGAACGACATACAGGGAGGAATCTGAAATGCCATACTTGATTTGAAGAAGCAACACAGCTCATTTATGTTCAACACCTTCAGCACCATATTGGGATGCAGTCTGACCCTAAATGCATGATAATGGTCATCAAAACACAGGGTTTCCATCAGTTTTCGGCAGAGCAATACAATGCCATCTTTCACAACAGTACTTTTGATCTTACAAAAAAAATGTGCTTTAAACAGTTCATCAAAAGCACCAAGTGAAGAGGTAGACTTGCATGGTATGGCATTCTTGTCAAGAATAATGAAGAACTGGTGGATGTCATTCTTTTTCACCCCAACAGCCAGGAGGTAGGGTTGAGTGCTGGTAGTGATGGCATCAAGGTGCTCTTGGATATTTGTTCCAGTCTGAAAAGACAAATACAGACAGGCAATAAGAATCAAATGTTTCTTAAATTGGTAATTCATAACATAAAAATAGAAAAGAAACACAAACCTTCTTGAAGACCACAAGACGCCTTTCTGCTTGAGAAGCTGACACCTTTCCTGGTCTCTTCCGACCCTGACCAGATGGTGGAATCAGATGTAATAGCAATGCTGAGAGGTCACTGTCCCAGCCTGAAAAAAATATTTGTTTTTAATAAAGTTGAATCATCATCAACAATATATTTCAATGCATTGATAAAACGTTTGAGTAGACCCAAAAGACAAAAAGGATAACTGTTCTGTGACAAACATTATCAACCCGTTCTCACTCCCAAAGCGTAACATTTTACGCTAGGTGACAAATCGTCACCATATTACGTTTTCGGCTACCCACCACGTTCCTAAATGACGACCTCGGAAAAAGAGGAAATATGAGAACCGTCTGGACTGAACCTACACATGTTCGCTCTTTTTCTTCAAATCGCTTAGAAACACGCTATTTAACATCATTAAAGTCCTGGTTAAGGTCTGGAATAAGGTTATGGTTAGGGCTAGGGATAAGGTTAGGTTTAGGGCTGGAATACAGGGCTGGAACGTCTATTACCGCGGGAGCGTCATTGCACTGGATTCCAGCCATAACCCACCGCGTACCATAAGAACGCCGAAGGTCTCCTTTCGCGTTCCTCAGGAACGCCGCGGGACGTGACAAAACGTCGACATGTTACGCCTCGGGAGTGAGAACGCTCTGACATTATATATCAATCAATCAATCAATCAATCTTTATTTATAAAGCACTTTTCATACAGAAAAAATGTAGCACGAAGTGTTTTACATAGTTAAAAGCAGCCCACCCCACCCTCCAACTCACTCCCCACACTCTCAATACACATATATCCCCCCACCCCCACCCACACACACATACACACACGCGCACACTTAAAGAGTAAAAATTGGGCTGGGCTCGCATGAGCCAAGTGAGGAAACATTATAACAGAGAGCCGTCTGCACCGGGAGCCGGTCACAGACCGCAGCCTCCGGGCTGGGCACACAGCAGGAAGGAGGCCAAGGAGCCCCCCAACCAGGCTGAGAGGACCCCAGAGACCAGCAGCCACGGTCAATAACAGCCCCGGTGCAGAGAGCGCCCTCCGAGGAAATACTGGAGATATGACGCAATACGATATATACAGGGTAAAATGATAAAATAAATAAGAACAGGATACAATATAAATATAAATATAAATAGAGTAAGAAGATTAAAAAATGAATAAGAATAAAATCAAAAAATATTAGGTAAATCCTAAATTAATAATAGAATAACAGGATAGAATAAATAAGCATAAAAAATAAATAAACGCTAAGTAAAAGCTAAATTAAAAAGGTGGGTCTTGAGCCTGTTCTTAAAAACATGTACGTTCTCTGCGGCCCTGAGCTCCTCCGGCAGGCTGTTCCACAGACGAGGATCATACCACTGAAAAGCTGCCTCTCCGTGAGTATGTGTCATGACTTTAGGGACAATCAAAAGGCCAGTACCAGAGGACCTCAGGGTCCGCGAGGGTTCGTATGGTAAAAGCAGATCTGAGAGATAAGAAGGCCCAAGACCATTAAGACATTTAAAAACCAATAAAAGAACTTTAAAATCGATCCTGAAACACACGGGGAGCCAGTGCAGCGATTCTAAAACCGGTGTAATGTGGGCCCGCCCTCTGGTCTTCGTCAGCACACGAGCTGCCGAGTTTTGCAAGAGTTGTAAAGTTGAAATATTCTTCTTAGGAAGACCAGAGAGCAGGGCATTACAGTAATCAATGCGACTGGTAATAAAAGCATGCATCAGCATCTCCGTGTTGGCCCGAGAGAGAATAGGGCGAACTCTGGCTATATTTTTTAGATGATAAAATCCAATTTTGGTTACATGTTTAACATGTGGGATAAAACCAAGCTCAGAGTCAAAAATAACACCCAGGTTTTTCACTTGTAGCGAAGGACATAGTGAAAATGCCTCTAATTTAGACAAGAGTTTCTCTCTCTGAGCCTCAGGACCGACAATTAAAACTTCAGTTTTGTCCTGGTTAAGCTGTAAAAAGTTTTCTGCCATCCAAGATCTTATATCCAAGATACAGTTAAAAAGGGCATCCATTGGTCTGGTGTCATCAGGAGACACGGAGATGTACAGCTGCGTGTCATCAGCATAACTGTGGAAGTTCACTCCATGCCTCCTGAATACACTGCCGAGAGGCAACATATACAAATTAAAAAGTACAGGGCCTAGAACCGACCCTTGAGGCACACCACATGTCATTTTATGGATCTTAGAGGAGCATGTATCCATACTCACCATAAAAGATCTGTCAGAGAGATAGGAAGTGAACCAGTTGTGTACAGCACCAGAGAGGCCCACCATGTGTTTTAGTCTGTTTAAAAGAATAGCGTGGTCTACTGTATCAAAGGCTGCGCTTAGATCCAGTAGCACCAGGACTGAGAGCTTTTGGGCGTCCCAGTTACATCTAAGATCATTTAAACCTTTAGGAGAGCAGTCTCTGTGCTGTGGTTCACCCTAAATCCAGACTGGAATATCTCCAGGATCTGTCTATCATTCAGAAAATCAGTAATCTGAGTAAAAACAAGTTTTTCTAAGACTTTACTTAAAAATGGTAAGTTGGATACAGGTCTGTAGTTATTAAAATCATTACAATCCAAATTGCTCTTCTTCAGAAGGGGCCTCACCACCGCCGTTTTAAAGGCAGCAGGGAAGACACCCAACTGAAGAGAGCAATTCATCATGTATAAAAGCTCAGCCTCAAAAAATCCATAAAGTGTTTTAAAGAGTGAAGAGGGGATTGGATCTAAAAGACATGTGGTGGGTCTCACTGTGGAGAAAACCTTCTGAAAGTTCTCAGCATTAACCAGGACAAAGCTGTCCAGTGTCTCCTCAGGTACAATCGAGCCCTCAGATGTGTTTACAATCATATCGCGATTAGATAAAATATCAGATCTGATGGCGCTGATCTTTCCCCTGAAGTGGTCTGCAAACTGCTCACAGAGCGAGTCTGTGGGGGTTCTTTTGGAGCTTTTAAAATCAGGGTTAAATAAATGATCTATGGTGGAAAAGAGGACCTTGGGATTATTTTTGTTAATACTGATTATTTTGGCGAAGTATGAATTTCTTGACTTCCTTAATGTATTATTGTACATTTTAAGTTGCTCGGAAAATATTTGATGGTTGATATTATTTTTATTTTTCCTCCATCTCCTTTCTGCTGCCCTGCAATTTCTTTTGAGTTTTTTGACTTCTTCGTTTCTCCAGGGTGATGCATGTTTTACGTTAATCTTTTTGGTGGTGAGTGGAGCAACGGAGTCAAGGCTTTTCTTCAGTTTGCTGTTAAAATAACTAAAAATCAAATCGCAGGGTGCAGGTAAAATCACAGGGGGGCATTTGACTAAAACCCTGGTAAAATTTGCAGCCACTTCAGAGGTTAGATAGCGCCTCCTCACAGTTCGCACTGAGGTCTTCCGCTGAATAAAACCGGTGATGTTAAAAACACACACAGTAGTGGTCAGAGACAGCCAAGTCAACAACAGAGGACACGCTGGTGGACAGCCCATGGGTGATGACCAGGTCCAGAGTGTGTCCTCTGTTGTGAGTCGGCTGCGTGACGTGCTGGATAAAATCCAAACAGTGAAGAATGTTTAAGAATTCTTTTGTTGCAGGGTCAGAAGGATTATCTATGTGCAGGTTAAAATCACCGGTTAAAATTATCATATTATATTTTGAATGTATGTTTGTTAAAAATTCTGAGAATTCCTTGATAAAAGCAGCGCTGTCTTTAGGTGGTCTATAAATTGTGACAGATAAAACTGGAGGGCTGCTGAAAACAATAGCATGGAATTCAAAAGTGGTAAAATGATCAAATAAAATTTGTTTGGTGGTGAGTGTGTTGTTGGCTAAAGATGCAGTCCCACCACCTCTCTTACCACTTCTAATAGAAAAAGAGAAACTAAAATTTGGTGGGGAGGCCTCAGTGAGAACAACTGGTGCATCCGAGCCCAGCCATGTTTCAGTTAAAAATAAACAGTCAAGTTTATTATCTAAAATTAAATCATTAATAATAAAAGACTTGTTCGACAGAGAGCGTACATTTAAAAGTGCCATACTGATTGAGACTGGTGGATTATTGACAATAGAGTTGAATGGATGTTGATATTTTTGAAGAGGCCGGAGGTTATTAATGTTTTTGGAGTTACTGGATTTATGATAATTCTGTTGCTCTCTGTTTGTGATTATGACGGGTATTGTGTTGACTGTGGGAGAGAAAGGTCCTAGTCCAGAGTTTTGTGTATTACTGTTAAAAGTGGAACAAATATAGGAGCTGGGACCAGGGGAACATCAGTCAGTGGCAGACAGTGGCGATGTGCGGGAGTGCTGTACGCCAAATTGGCGGACAGCAAACGGCGTCCCCAGGCGTTGAGGTGGAGCCCGTCTGCCCCAAAAAGATGCCTCCTCTCCCAGAAGGCATCAAAGTTGTTAATAAAACCCACGCCGTGGGAGATACAGGCAGAGGAAAGCCAGGTGTTAAGGCTGAGCAGCCGGCTGAAACGGCCTATCCCTCTGCCACAGGTGGGGGTGGGCCCAGAGATAAAAGCACTCACCTGCAACTGACCAAGGAGGCTGAAGAGTTCGAGGAAGTCCAACTTCAGCAGCTCAGATTGCTGTTTGGGGATGTCATTGGTGCCGATGTGGATGATGAGCCGGTTAACCTGTGGGTGGGATGCCAGAATGTTGGGAATTCTGTCCACTATGTCAACAACAGTGGCTCCCGGGAACGACAGCGTGAGCGCCCCCCTCATCCGCACGTTCCTGACGATGGAATCCCCGAGGACCAGCGTGGAGAGAGGAGGTGCCACCGAGGGCTGTTGGCCATCTGAGACGCCCGCGCCGCGACACCGGGGGTGTTCAGATGGAGATGCGCCAGCCGGACTGCGTGAGTGACTCCCAGGTAGCCGCGCCGTGGGTCCTCTTCTCCGAGGAGCCGGGGTAAAGCACAGCTCTCCGCGGTGAGTTTGCACCACAGCGTCGGGTTGCCCGCCGCGGCTCCGGGGGCGTAGTGGTGGAGATGGCGCAGACCTCAGCGACACAGCGGGATGGCGAGGGCTAGCGGTCAGAGGAGGAAAGTCCACAGGATCCCGGACATTGAATTTATTCTCCAATACTACCGCACCGGAGGGGTGAGGGTGCGAGAGATGGATCCTCCTGCCCCCTCTGCAGCCACCACGCGTCTCAACCATGGTCCATGGCGCTGGTTGGAGTGGAGTGGAGCTGACCAGAGCCTTGGGTCTGGCCCCTAGCTGAAACCAGGAGTTCTCGTCCTTGGCAGAAGCACCAGCGACGCAAGTTGAGAGCCTGTGTTGACTGTTGGCGGGATCTTGGGACACAGCAGCTGGATGGTGCACTGTGTCGGCTAGCTCAGCGCTAGTAGCGGTGGTTTGAGCTTTGACAAGGAGGATCGTGTCAAGTTCGCATTCAGCCCCATGGATTTGGTATAGCGTGGATATCCTTTGTTCCAGCTCGATCACTTTTTGGCTCAGGTTGATGCAGCTTTCACAGCTGGATGTTGAGGTAAGTGGTGCCATTCCGGAATCTCGTACCGGCGACAGCGTCAAAAACAAAAACAGACACTGCCACTTTAGCTTACGTTAGCTATGCTAAGAATGTGCTAATCAAAGAAACAACAGCTCACCAATGTCAGCATTAACCTCAGTGGCATCCTCAGGAGAGTCAGCTGCCAGCAAGAGTTCTTCCAGGTCACTGGTAGAAGGAAGCTTTCTGCCTTGTTGGATAATCCTTCTTTTGAATGTTGTTGGCCACCTCTCCAGCAACCTGCCTGACACATCCTCACCAAACATCAGTACAAAATCCTGTTCGATCTGTAACAGGGATAGAGAATAGAGAATTATATCTGCTTTCTATAAAATATTAAAGTGTGTTTACATTGTCAAATTAATGACAAATATTCACCAAGCCTTTGATATCTTTGAAACGTGGAAAAACAGACAGTATGTTGCTTGACAGCAGGAGGTCAAGGACCATGTTGTGACTGTGTCTTCATCAGCTGAATTGTTCATCAGAGAGATTGCTTCCTTGCACTCATCCTCACTCAGTGACTTCTCTGTAACAAACTGCAACTCTCGTCTGACAGTTGGTCCACCACACTGGTCTTCACTCGATGATCCATCTCCTGGTGCTAGACAATATAAAATACAGCTTTATCAAAACTAATAACAACATTTAATAACCATTATTAATAAAGAACCACAATGTGGAACAGTATTATGTATTTCCACTGAATTATAAATGTTACCTCTAGATGATAATCGCCTCCCTTTAGCAGTGCATCTCTGTATGGCTTTAATCCTCCAGGCCAAGTACCCAGTGCCACCCTTGCCATCATAATAATGTTCCTTGGAGAGTGACATGTACAGACACTGATAAATGAATAAACAAAATAAGTTATGTAACAATGAAGAGTTGATAAGGACATATATTTTAGCAGGATTTAAAATGTTTAAACGTGATTTTGGTTGTATCAGTTATTACTATGAGCTACTTACATAGCCATTTTTGGAGTACGGGCCACTGAGGTAAGAGAAAAAGGTTACAATTCCTCTGGCATACATTTCTTTTACCTGCCGTGGTGGTGATGTACTGCAAGATCAAAAGGAAAAGAACTAGTCACTTGGTCCGATTGTATTCATTTATTATACGTTCTCCACCAGGTTTGTTGGTGAGAATCAATTCCACCAACTGGAAAACACAATAAAAACATTCTACATGTTGATATAACCACTGCAGTTCAGAACACTTAAACTACAAACAAAAATGACACTGTTAGAAGAATGTGGAAATCTGTTAACTCTTACTTGCTTAGCTTCTGCATCCAGCTTCTGACGTTTCCTAAAAGGGCTGTCTGAAAGGATGACCGTACCCTGTGAATCTGATGAATGTGGCAATGATAACTGGGACAGCTCAGGAGACACTTCTGCAGCAGCTGTTTCCAGACCTCAAAAACAGGAGCAAAACAAATGAGTTTACATGGTCTCTCCATAGACACATTTTATAAACTCTTTTTAATAAACAATGTAATAATGATACTAAAAAAATGACATCCAGTGAAACACACATCACTCAAACAAACCTTTTTCATATTTGATGGTTAGTACCCCAGTTGAGGGATCTGTTACTATATCCTCAAATATATCATCATCCAATTCAGTCCCTGAACTATCAAAAACTTTCACTCATTTTGTTACGGCTGGCACACCAAACTTTGCAAATGCTGGAAACAAGCACACAAGTTTGAATAAACAAAAAGATTACATGACATCTAATGTTTTGTAGCCTAAAATGAAGATAATTTCAAGATACTTTTTCAAAAGTGACTCAAATAAAAAAAAACTAAATTACTAAGCGCCACTAACATGCTTGATAAGTGGTAGATTAGGAGTGACACTCACATTATACAGTTTTTCCACTAAATATACATTCGTAGCTAAGATGATTCCAAAACGTAGATCATTTTCAATTAATCATAAAATGCAGTTTGAAGAGACTAAATAACAAAAAGAACTTAAAGCACATTGAACACCTTTTTTTATACAATGTTGGTTTCTTACCGGCAATCAAAATTCCTTAAGGCTTGGCTCAGATACTCTAGCAAATTTCTGCACACCTCCCAGTTTTGCTTTAAGCAGCATGCTTCCTGTAGACAGTAATTTCTTATAGTCAGTGCTCTTCATTGAACTACTGAAAACAGAAAATGTTAATATTAAACCAGTCCCATAAATACCAGTAAAACAGCCTTGCATTGTTATTTCTTACACTGTATGTTACTTTTTTTTTTCAGTGTAACAAGGTGTTTCAGCCCCTTGGCTGTAGTTTTTAAGCCTTTACTAAATGAGTATTTCACCTACATGAAATATATTTCTCAATACAAAACTAAAATAGTTATTAGTACTTTTACCGTTTGTCTGATCTAACTTAGCACTAGGGAGTCAGTATTTTGTTCATCTTTAGTTTAACATACTGAACAGTCTGCTAACCAAAATGGAAAAAGGTAACTTGTGTCAATACCATCATTAGTTAACATCAAGTTAACTCACTACAAATACAAACACTGCCATCTTAAGTTCAAACTACTAAAAGAAAACATTACAAACTGAATCCTGGATATTTTGAATACTTTATCAAGTTTATACTGCCTGCTGGTTGTAATCATTGTAACTGTAAAATCGCTAAAGGCAGCGGAATTGAAATAAGACAATAACCTTACTGAAAATGACCTCTATAGCTAGGTATCCAAAAAGAAGTGAAATATGTAACATTAGTGTAAAATTTTAATTAGTTAATGCTTGCCTTACATAATTTAAAATGTAACAATAACAAGTGAATTGCCCGTGCTTCAAGGTTAGCCAAAATGCTAGTTAGCTAGCTAATGTTAATATGTAGCTCCCAACACATGGAGGGTTTAATTTAATGGAATTTCAAACATGCTAGAACACAACACAATCACCACTACACACTGAAATAAATTAACAAGCCTTACAGTCTTAGCCAACACTAACTAACAACCTTACGTTAGCATACAGACAGTGTCACATTTGCTTCAGGTACAAAATGAAATATTCAAATTCAAATTCAAATTTTATTTGTCACGTACACAGTCATACACAGTACGATATGTAGTGAAATGCTTGGACAACTGCTCGTGACCTAAAGAGAACAAAAAAGGAAAAGGCTATGAATAAGATAGGAAATAAATATGAAAAATTAAAAAGGGTAAATTTAACTAGGAAGGAATAAAATATAAATTAAGGTTAAAAATGAAATAACTGTACAACACAAATTAGAATGAAGGGTAAATTTAACTGGGAAGAATAAGATAAAGATAAATATATAAATTAAAGTTGAAAATAAAATAACTGTACAACAAAATACACAATACACAATATAGAACTATATAAGAATGTATGAAGGAATCTAAATATAAATAAATATATACACAATAACAACAGCTGTACAAGTATTAACCGGAAATGAAGAATATAGTGACCAGTGTTGTGCAAAACCAAAGTCCAGAAAGTCCAGTGTGTGTGTAAGAACCATATGTGTGGGTCAGTACTGTGTGGTGGTGTGATTGAGAGACCGTATCGCCTGCAGGAAGAAGCTCCTCCTCAGTCTCTCTGTGTTGGTCTTCAGGGAGCGGAATCGCTTTCCTGACCTCAACAGAGAGAACAGTCTGTTGTTGGGATGGCTGAGGTCCTTCACGATCTTCCTGGCCTTGGTCCAGCACTGCCTGCTGTAGATTGAGTGCAGGTCAGGGAGCTCGGAGCGGATGGTGCGCTCAGCTGACCGCACAACCCTCTGTAGAGCTCGTCTGTCCTGCATGGTGCTGTTCCCGAACCAGGTTAAGATGTTTCCCGCCAGGATGCTCTCTATGGTGCACGAGTAAAAGTTCCTGAGCACCTTGGAGAGCAGTTGGAAGTCTCTCAAGCGTCTGAGGTGGTAGAGACGCTGTAAACATGGACAAAAGGAATGTAACCTTATTTTAACATGCTACTTGTGTTTAAAATGTCAAATTGTTGGTTTTAATAAGTGAATATGAACAACTTACCGTGTAACTGATGTAAAGAAAATGGCGTCGTGAAAAATCCTCTTGGTTTGAAAAGGAGTCTGTGGTGGGAGGAGCTTTCTAGAGTAACATTGACACTGCCTCTTTTAACTCCGCGCATTATCACCCACACTGGGAGGCGTTTTGCTCCAGCTGTCGTTATAATGACTCTATTAGAGTAAATACACTTTAACACTGCTGATTTAACACTGGGAAATTTACTGTGTGCCCTCAATATAATAAAGGTTGACTCTGTCGTGAACTTAGGAGTAGGGTACCCCTCCCCCACTTGAGCTGTGAAAGTAAAACAGAGAAGAGTTAAAGCTGAGTGGAAATTCCCCAGAGGATGTTTTAGGGTGGGGGTCTCAACATTTGTAAATGTGGTTTGGAAGTGAGAGGGGTTTTATGACCTCTAGGGAGTTACCTACACCCACAGTGTTTTAATGGTCACGCACACACATCCACACGCACACTTACTCATGAGCACTCACATAGACACTAGGGAACGCGCACATGTAGGCATTCATGTGCTCGTGCACATAGACACAGACACAGAGTTTCCAGCACACCGTAGGGGGGTTTTATGATGGGGTCACTTCTATAAAGCTGGCTGTAACTAACAAAGGGGTGAAGATTTTGCAGAGGGACACCGGCCTCGTCTTCCCTTCTAGAAGTGCATGCTTAAATGAAGATGAATAAAGATGAATAAAGGTTTTGTGAAATGACTACTGAGTTCCGGTGCCATCTCTGGAAGTTTCGACAAAAAAAAGAACCGGGGTAAAACTGATTTCGCAACAGTATCCAGAGCCGTACGTAGTGAGGAGGTGAAATTATGTGTGGACAAAATACTCATTTGCCTAATAATTCTGCACTCCCTGTAAAGAGAATAATGTTACAACAAAACAAAAACAACAATAACAAGTTTTAATGTGTTGGTGCGTCTTTAGAAATCACATTGCTTTTGACCTGTTTGGGCAGCTGAGAAATGACATTAGGTCATTCATCTTTTGTAAAACTGTCACAGGCTGGGTCTCTGACCCAGCGCTCTGAGTTCATTTTGTATTTGTCTCATTTTAGATTTGTGATTAGTTTATGTGTCATTCCTATTTAGCTTTAATTAAGGAAAGGCAGTTATTATTTATTGTTTCCTTGTTTTCTATGTTTGAGTTCTTGTATCGTTCATCACGTGTTAGGTCTGTTAAGCTTGTGTTGTCATATTTAGTTTCAGTGTTTCCTGTTTTATTTTGAAGGAGTCGTGTGTTCTTTGTTCATTGTATTTAATTTCACTTCCCCTGTCCTGTCATTAGGCTCATGTCAGTCAGCTGTTCCTCCATGTGTTCCCACTTCCTCTAATCACCTCCTGTGTATTTAACTCCTCTGTTTTCAGTGTGTCATTGTTAGATCGTCTGCTTTGTTTGCAAGCCAAGAAGTTGCGTCAAGTTTCCTCATGTCAAGTCCATGGTCCTGTTGTAGGTTTTTAGTTAATTTATCTCACCCAGTTTAGTTTATTGTTAGCCTTGCATTTTGCCTTTTGTATACAGTTATTTTGCCAGCCTCAATAAACGGCTTGTTTTCTGTTATTCAAGTTATGTTTCACATTTTGTTTCTGTCTGCATTTGGGTCCACCCTTCACTCTACACACAGTCAGCCCTGCTGATTGTGACAGAACGATCTGACCAGTCATGGACCCAGCAGACTCTGCTCTCACCGAGTGTCTGGAGGAGATGGCTCAGATCCAAGCGATCCTCAACCGCGTCCTCACGGCACCCGATTTCAAGAGCAAGCTTGTAATGGTTAATGTCGCTGAGGCTATTATGAAGAGGGATCCCCGCCTCCTCCAGCTCCCGGACTCACCTGCCATAGTTGATGCTTTTACAAGGATAAAGGAGATGCTGCAGGCCCAGGAACTGTTGAGTCATGTAATGGCTTCCAGCACCTCCCAGTCACAGCAACCCCATAACCAGTCATCTCCACCGCTGCCTCTAGAGCCTCAGAGTGTCCGTATCGGCTCGCTGAGGTTTGCCACAGCGCCCCTCCCTTCGGTGCCGGCACTGCCCCCCTGCTCGCCAGTTTCCTCTTCGCCATCACGGATTAGTCACTCACCCTCACAGTCTCATTCAGACTTCATGTCTCCAGCCTCATTTCTGGCGAGGTTGTGATCAGAGGATGAGGAGCCAGACCCCACAATTAGCCCTGCTTCAGTCACAACTGCTTCTAGAAAAAAGCGGCATTCATGTCGTCAACGTACCTCACAAAGGTTTGAAGTGAGTGACTATATTTTGGCTCCTCATGTTTTTTCTAAGGTGAATATTAAAACTAACACTGCCTTACCAGTTCATGGGCCCGCCTATAAAAAGACTGTTTATGATTTTGAAATTACTAAGACTGAGAATGTTTCGGCCAAGTCTTCCACGGACCATCTTATCCCTTTGCAAAATTATCTAGCTTCTCTGTGCATTGATCATGCTACGAACTATGCTTCCAGGCCAGGTTGGAGCCAGGGGCTGAGTTGCAGTTTGTGCAGCCTAAAACAAAATGTCAGCAGTGTGGACCGGAACAGCCAACGTTAACTCAGGTTTTGGAAAAGCGATGAAAAATGTCAAGAGAAAATCCACGGGCAGTTAAAATAACAGAGGCTCTGACTCATTTTATCGCTCTGGATGACCAGCCAATGCCAGTCGTGGAAAACATAGGATTCTTTTCAGCATACTCGAGCTGCGATATGAAATTCCCAGCTGCCCACACATCAGGGAGATGATGGTGCCAAAACTTTCTAAAGAGGTAAAAACAAGCAGTGTGTGCGCGATGTCAGTCCTTGGTTTAACGGCACAGTGGACTGATGATCCACGGGCAGATGGGGAGTTCGTTCGTCAATGCCAAATAATTTTGTTATTTTGTTTGTTTGTTTGTTTACAATATGGACACTCTGCAACAATTTAAAAGTTTCTTTTATTCTCAAACCTAATTTGTATTTATTTTATTCCAAACAGAAGTGTTTATTTATTGTTCCAAAAGCTCGAGACAGTGCCAATAGTTCAGTGATATTTTGTTAAATTACAATGTGGAGACTCTGCAATAATTTAACAGAAGTGCTTATTTTTCACTTGAAATTTTTTTGTGGTCATTTTTATTAAGATATTATTTATTATCGGCAGAGAATAAAATAAAACCTGTCTTCCAATTCATTGTGTGTGTGTGTGTGTGTGTGTGTGTGTGTGTGTGTGTGTGTGTGTGTGTGTGTGTGTGTGTGGTAGAAGTATCGGCAAGTACTCAGATCCAAGTATCGGTATCGTATCGGTTTGAAAAAATTGGTATCGTTGCATCCCTAAAATCTTTCATTTTATATTTTATGCAACCGTTTGTTTTGTGGCGTTGCAAAATACACTGTTTACAGCAATATTTTTTCATTGTTTGAATACCAGCATGGCCAGTGAAGATGGGGCAGAACCAGGTAGCTCCAAAAAGAAGGACCAGTCAAAACAAATCGAGGACCTTATTCCTAAACGATGGGTTACCTCTGTAGCATGGACCTGGTTTGGTTATGAAAAGTCTGACATGGACCAGAAAAACTTTACTATGCAAATGTTACGCCCCTAATCTAGGCGTGTAGGGACGCACATAAGGTTGGAGGAGAGAGAGACAAATCCCCGCCCTGGTTCCCAAGCCAAACATCCAAACCAGTTGTGAGTAAAAAAAAAAAGTGATTTTATTTAAGGACAAGAAGCATAGCTCCAGGGTGAGCCCAGGCCAAAATAATAAACAAAACCAACTAAGTCCCACCAGAAAAGACTAACTAAACCCTAGGAAAGAAAAAGAACAAACAAATGACAGAGCTATCCCTCGCTCCCTGACCAAGAAAACAGGAGAAAACGATTCCAAAAGAAAAGGCAGCTCACCCCTTCCGCTTCAGCCCATGAGTGCCTAAGCTCTCAGCTAATGCACTAGGAGCGGCTTTTACAATTCACCCTCACACAAATACACAAGATAAGCACAGGCTGGGAAAACCAGGGTCAGGACCGCGACGGCTGTCAGGCTACTCGCTCGTTCCACACACACTCTCTCTCTCTCTCTCCCCCTGGAGCTGTCAGAGCAGCTTTTTGAACGTGGTCACCTGTTCCATGGTCCAATAAGCTGCTCACTACTCTTCATTAGGGGAGGGACCTGTAAAGAGTCTTAAACACAGTAAAGAGACACAGAACAAACAGCCCACACAGTGTTCTTATGGCCACAGCCGTAACAGCAAATTAAATTCAAATTTTATTTGTCACATACACAGTACAACATATAGTGAAAAGCTTGTGTCGAAGCTGCGGAAAGGCTGCAGACTAAACATGCCTGGTCTCAGTCATGTTTACAAACCTTTCAGTTAATTAGAAATCCCAGTCCAATTATCAGCTCAAACATCAAATGACATGAATGCTTTAAAAGCATCAATATTAGCTCTTCTCTGACAGCATGGTGGGAGTTTCTAAAAATGACAGTCTTCATTAATCCCATGCAAACGTACACCTACCTGGAACAATCCAGACATATTACAAAACAATAGTATGATAAACTTTCCAGATTGGAGTTGCAAAGGAATCAAATATTTAGAACATATACTAGAAGGAACAGACTTTGTTTAATTTGACAGACTAGTTACACAATATGGGATCAACAAGAAACAATTTTTGGAATATCAACAAATTAAATCCATAGTAAAAAAGAAATTTAATCCCAGTGAAGCTGAATTTGTCACGGCGAGTGAGAGGAGCCGTGTGGAGGAAATGAAGGAGAATCCAAACGCAGGCAGTAGTGGAGAAGTGAGGGTGGTTTATTGAGCACAAAATAAGGACAAACAGCAAATGGAGCTCGAACTAAACTATACTGGGAAACAACTAAACTATAGCGCAGAAACCAGAACATGAAGCAGGGCAAGCAGAGGCAGACGATGATAGACAGCAGGGTAAACACACGAGCGAGACATGGTGGTTACACAGACGGACCAGCAACTACAATGACGGAGGACACGACTTAAATACACACAGAGAAACACGGGAATTACACACAGGTGGTGGACACAGCTGGGAACAATCAGTAAGATGAGACAGAGGTAAAACTGAACACACTCACATGAGACGCAGACCTTCACAATAAAACATCACACGCAGGATCGACATTGAGAGACAGACAGGAAATGACATATGAAACTAAACCCACATCTTAAACCCAGATAAACAGAAACATGGAACTCTAATAATAGACATCATAATCATCACCATAAACACAACAAGAGAACAAGAAAACAATCCCAAACTAAAACCCAAACATAATAAAACTCAAAATACTGGGTCCCACGGACCCAGAACCGTGACAGAATTACAAACACCACCAAGTGTGGTAAAAATTTTTAGTCTAAAACCCCCCAAATTATTGTCTGAAATATACAGAACACTTTCTAAAATAGATGAATCAATATCCCTTCCTATTGTAAAATGGGAAGCAGATTTATCAATCAACTTAGACCCAAACCTTTGGTCTCAGATATGCTTAAAAACCTTTCAATGGATCAGAAATCCCAGTTTGCAATTAATACAATACAAAATATTACACAGAGTGCACTATACAGGTCATCGAATGCTCAAGATAGGCCTTACGTCTTCTAACAACTGCTCACACTGTCAAGGCAGTACACCGAACAATTATATCCACGGTCTTTGGTTCTGTCCACCAGTTCAGAAGTTTTGGTGCGGGATATGCGAAGACTTATCAAAGTGTCTGAAATGTAAAATTCCAACCTCCCCTTTAGTGTGCTTCTTGGGCAAACTGGATGATATCACTACAGAAATGAATACAGCCCACATGGTTTTCACTGCCCTATGCATAGCCAAGAAAACAGTCCTCATGAACTGGAAAACTAAAAATAATTGTAATTCTAACCAATATAGAAACCATCTAATAGATCACATTAGTCTTGATACAGCCTCTGTCAGTAGATTAGATCAATCCCTCTCGGCTCCTTTAATCGGCTCCATCACCTAGTGGGGGTGGGGGATTGTAATTTGGTCCCGCCTTTGCTATTGCGGTTGATGTGGGGGTAGGGATGGGCTTAGGGCGTCTGGAGAGGCCCTAGGGACATTTTCCCTGGAGGGCTTAACCTGGGGGTTGTGGTCATGACCTGGTTAGGGACTCTGGTGGCTGTTAGATGGTGTTATCTTAATGGCTGCGTGCAGCACGGCTGGGGGAGGGTATGTGCTGGCGGTTATGGGTTACTGGCCTGGTAGGCTGGCTGGGTCCGGGGCGGGCATGGGGGCTTGGGGTTCTGGGGGTGCTCCGCCTCCGGGCTGGGGCTCTGGCTGTGCCTTGGAGGCTTGGGTCCTGGTTGGTGTGTCACTGAGGTTGTGGGCGGGTGGGTGCACGGGGGCTCAGCACTGGCGGGGGGGCTCTGGTGCATCGGCCAAACTGGGGGGCTTTAAAATGGCAGGGAGATTGTTTCATCCTTGCAGGAGTTCACTCTGCAGGTGGAGGAGAGATATAGTGGAGAATTAACTTAACCTGGGTGTCTATTCTCTTTTGCGGTCTGGGAAATGATTGGCCCTTCCTTCCTTGCCTCCCCATCCCTGACTGCCTCCTTCCCACTCCACCACACCCACCCACACATGCAGGGCCTTGGAGTGCAGATGTGTCACCAGGGTGCAGGGGAGGCATTCCCCTTCTGGCCACCTGTGCCTCAATTTTATTCCACAACTTAGACATCCACATTACTCACACTCTCATAACACATACACATAGGGCCTTGAGGGTGGGCACGCTATATGGCATCCAGGACGGTCTGTGTATTTAACCTCATTTTTAGCACATAACTCTTTTAAAAATATGTCTCAGTTCACAAAGAGAGATTTTTTTTCTCTTTCTCTTTTTAAGTGCCCTTTCTCACTGTCCCTCTTCCCTTCTGTTTTTCTTTTCCTTCATCTTTCTTTCTCCCTTTCCTATCCCTCAGTCATGTCTGTCCCGTCTGTAACAACTGAAAATAAAATAAAATAAACAATAACAACAAAGGTTGATCAAATGGACCAATACGGCAAGGCCGTGATGATCCATTTGGCAAAGTAAATCCATTGGGTGTCTTTGTTGGTCTTCAGACAACAATTCTGATGGCTAAAGAACCAAATGGGACAGGCATTACAGAAATTCAGTAACCAACATATAAACATCATCTGTGCAAAGATATATGTTTGTAAAGTGAAACAGTGAAAAATTACAGCACTGTCAATACATGACTATCCAGACGTTGTACAAAAAAATTAATTAACTCATTCACTGCCAGCCATTGGCAGTGAATGAGTTAAACCCATTGACTCATTCACTGCCATTGACGGCTATAGACGTCAATGGCAGTGAATGAGTTAAGAAAAAGAAATTAATAAATTTTATTAACATAACTAAAAATGCTTTTTTAAAATATATATATATATATATTTTTGAAGAATTAACCACACATTTACATGGTAATGGCCCTTTTCTGCCATGCACACGGAGCGCTTAATTAGCCTCTGGCCCTTTAGTATTTAGTATTTAGTATTTATTTATTTATTGTCATTGTCAAGAACAATGAAATTGCGTTTGGGGCTTCCATACAACCCAAAAAAAGAAGAAAATAATAAATACCCCTTAAAACCCAAGTGTACATATTTAACCCAGTGTGACTCCAATGCAATAAGACAATCCTTAGCAATAATGTTCGTAGAAATTCAGACAGACCTGAGAAACATGACAAAATACAACAATGCAACCCATTCAATATTATTGTACTGTGAGAGTGAGATATGATATCAGATATGATAGTTATCTATTAAAGAAAGAGGGGGGGGGCAGGAGGGGGAAGAGAATAAAGATATGATGCACCAATGCAGACCAGTTCATTGCTATTAAGAAGTTGGATATGGTTATTGTCCGTGAGAGGGGGGCAGAGAGTTCAGGAGCCTCACAGCCTGTGGATACAGGCTGTTGGCCAGTCTGGATGTTCTGGCCTGTATAGACCTGTACCTTCTCCCTGAGGGCAGCAGATGGAAAAGGTGGCGCGCAGGGTGATGTTGGTCCCGCAGGATACTGTGCACCCTCCTCAGACAGCGAGTGGGGAAGATATTACTGATCTCTGGCAGACTTGTTCCAATAATTCTGCCAGCTTCTTTCACCACCCGCTGGAGTGCTTGCTGATCGGCCTTGGTGCAGCTGGGGAACCACACTAGAAATCCATACATCAGAACGCTACTGATGGCACAGTTGTAGAAGTTCAACATCAGAGATCTGGGAATGTGTGCGCTCCGCAGTCTCCACAGGTAGTAGAGGCGCTGTTGGGCCTTCCGTGCAACTGAGGTGATATGGTTGCCCCAGGACAGGTCCTCGGTCACAGTTACCCCCAAGAATTTAAAACTGCTCACCCTCTCCACCGCCTCACTGCCAATGAAGAGAGGCAGATGGTTGTTATGACCCCTCTTCCGGAAATCTACAATGATCTCCTTGGTCTTTTTGGTGTTTAAGACCAAGTTATTGTCGTGGCACCATGACTCTAGTTGTTGCACCTCTGTCCTATAGTTTGTCTCATCATTGTTGGATATAAGTCCGAGCACTGTAGTGTCATCTGCAAACTTAACAATGAGATTGGACGCGCAGGAGGAAATACAGTCATGGGTGAAGAGAGTGTATAGCAGAGGGCTCAGAACACACCCCTGAGGGGCACCGGTGTTGACCACAAGGGTGGAAGAGGTGTTCTTACCCACTCTGACACTCTGTCTACGGTTAGTGAGGAAGTCCACAATCCAGTTGCACAGAGAGGAGTTAAGTCCCAGTTGGTGGAGTTTGGGACGGAGTTTGTATGGCCGGATGGTATTAAAAGCCGAGCTGTAGTCTACAAAGAGGAGCCGTGCATAGGTGTTCCTGTGTTCCAAGTGCTTCAGTAATGTGTGCAGCACTGTGGCGATCGCATCCTCGGTTGACCGGTTCTCCCTGTATGCAAACTGGTGCGAGTCCAGGGATGGTGGAAAAGCAGCTCTGATGTGTTTAATGACCAGTCTCTCCAGGCATTTGGCGGGAATGGGGGTGAGTGCCACAGGTCTGAAATCGTTCAGACATGTGACATTTGACTGTTTTGGGATGGGAACGATGGTTGCTGCTTTGAAACAGGATGGTACCAGTGAACAGGACAACGAGGTGTTATATATAGAGGTGAAGACGTCCGCCAGGTCCGCAGCACAGTCTTTTAGCACCCGGCCCAGCACTCCATCTGGCCCGGCCGCCTTCCTGGTGTTAATGCTCCGGAACACACGCCTCAGCTCATGAGTGCTCAGGACTGGAGCAGGATCGGTTGAGGGGAGGGGGGACAGGACAGGGTCGGTGTTCTCCCTATCAAAACGGGCATAAAAGAGATTTAGATCCTCAGCCAGAGTAGAACTGTCGGCTGAGGGTGATGGTGTTCTTCTTTTGTAGTCCGTGATAGCCCTGATGCCCTCCCAGACCTGCCTTGGGTTTGTGTTGTTCTCAAACCTGGCCTCGATACGCCTCCTGTGCTGCTGCTTGGCAGTCTTGATGCCTCTTCTCAGGTTGGCCCTGGCAGCACTGTATGCCTCCTGGTCCCCGGATTTGAAAGCGTTGTTCCTTGTTCGAATAAGTTGTTGAACTCCGTGTGTCATCCAGGGTGGATTATTAGGGAACACACGGAATCGTTTCCAAGTTGTTACATTGTCCACACAGAAAGAGATGTAGTCCAAGACAGTGGAGGTGTAACTGTCCAATGCGACACGATTGTCAGTGTCCTGCACCTTGAATGCATCCCAGTCTGTGCAGTGGAAACAGTCCTGAAGCATCGGAATAGCATCCTGCGGCCATGTTCTCACGGTTTTGGTTGTAATCCCAGTGCTCTTGATCTTTTGTGTGTATATTGGGTGTAGCAGAAGGGAGAGATGGTCTGACAGACCCAGGTGGGGATAAGCCTGGGCTCTGTACGCATTCGCCATGTTGGTGTACACCTGGTCCAACGTTCTATCTCCTCTGGTAGCACACTTCACATTACGGTGGAAATTGTGAAGTACAGATTTCAGGTCCGCGTGGTTAAAATCCCCAGCCGCAATAAAGACACTGTCCGGGTGTGCTACCAGGCTGTTATTGATGCTGCTGCTCAATTGTGCTAACGCTAGCTTAGCATTAGCATCTGGTGGAATGTAAACAGCGCAGATGTAAATGGCAGAAAATTCCCGAGGGAGATAGAATGGACGGCACTTTAACACCAACACTTCTACCTCTGTACTGCACAGTCTTTCCGTTACCGTGACGTTCGTGCACCAAAAGTTGTTAATATAGATGCACAGTCCCCCGCCAGTCTTCTTACCCGAGTCCGCAGACCTGTCGGCTCGATAGGCGGTGCGGCCTGGTAGATCAATAGCCGCATCGGGAATGGCGCTGTCCAGCCAGGTTTCAGTGAAAATCATGCACGAACAGTTATTAAAAGTCCGTCGAGTGGCGATCTGCAGTCGTATTTCATCCAGTTTGTAACGGATTGAACGGGCGTTGGAGAGGAATATGATCGGGAGTGGTGGTTTAAACGGACTAGTCTTTAGCCGTGCCCACAGGCCTCCCCGCCTGCCTCTCTTCTGCCTCCGCTCGCAACGTCTCCTCCTGCGGCTTGCTGTTGCGGGTAGCCCCGGGGGTTGCTTAACGATCTCCGGGGGGATGAGATACTCGGATGTTAGTTGAAGATCTCCACGGCTTAGTTGTAGTAGATCATTTCTGTTGTATTGAAGTAACCCCAGACTGTGTGAAATAATACACAGTACCACCAAAAGTGCAAAAGTGTAGGAGCTCCGGGCCGCTGCGTCTGTGCGCGCCGCCATCTTAGTTTTACAGCTTTAGACTCTGAAGGGCTGTAACTTTGGTTTCTTTTGGTCAATTTGCATGATTGACACTTCTTTTTAATTGTTTGAGCCAATAGAATCACAGTAACGATGCCACGTTCACGTTACTTCAACCAATCAGACGTTCCAAGGCCAAAACCCACGTGGGCCCAGATTTACTGTATGTGACGTCTGTCCAGTCACATGTCTGTAGTTGGGTCTAAAATGGAGGTTGTTGACGGAAAACGGCTCTGATGCGGCTAGGAAGGCGTGGTAACTGCTGATAATCATGTGGCTACCGGCGAAAATAACAGAAGGGGCTTAAAGCACTTGTTGCAGGCTGCTGAGTTTGCATCTTTTGCTGTGAAGTACAGCAAGCCTTTTGACGGCGTCGCCTTGGGCATTTTTAATCTGTAGCTCTGCTCTAAAAGAACGTACGTACCTGGGCCCGCCTACTATCCTTGGAAAGGTAAAATGATTGGCTAGAATCCAAAGTGTATGACATCTCAGGAAAAAAAAAGCACAGAAATAAAGCACTGAAATATGCGCTGCTTTTCGTTCTGGTTACTACCGTTTATGTCAGAACCGGTGCCGGATACCGGTACCCATCCGTACTGTTCACAGACACAAACTACATCTTTCTTGGCTCCTACCTCAAAGCACATTGTGCGCTGTCAGTCCTGCGTGCTGCACAACAACATTCAATATTTAGTATTTACTGTTATTTACACTTAGCTAGATTAATGCAATGGTGTTGTGTTTATTGTGTTGCTCTCTTCTTTGCTTGTTTTTGATAGGTTTGTAGCTTGAACCCATTCGCTGGAACGTTGAGGACAATATAATTACACAGCAAGCAAGACACGAAGTAGGCAAAGTTCTTCATGTTACTCATGCATGAGGGAGACCTGCCTGGAGCCAAGTGTCGTTCCACCACTTGACCTCCGTCAGACTCTCAGCCAGGTTCCCCATAGCACTCCTTTTATTGTGGTTACATGAATATGCATAGGTTCATTAACGTATGACGTCTACATACAAACAAAGAGTACCGTGTGTGTGTGTGTGGGGGGGGGTCAGAGTGTGACCCCATAAATAACTTCCCTAAACCTGCTGGTCTGGAAGTCCAACAGTTCATCTAAACAAAAGGCACTTAGCCTAAAACAGATATAGCCACGTTTATCCTACCATAAAACAATAAGACAAGGTACGACCTCTCTCGTGCTCCCAGAGTGCTCTCTAATGCACACAAAGTTTGCAGACTATCAAGGATCAAACCTCTACCAATCTACAACTAATTATAAAACTCTAAGCATATATAAGTAGATATTTCTAAGCATAAATGACAATCAACAATACAAAACCTAACAGTTTTCTCTTTGCTTGTCTTCTCTTTTTTTCTTTTTTCTTCTCTGAACAGATGATCCAGGAGATTTCTTCTTTTCAAGTGCTCTTTCTCGCTTTCCCTCTTCCCCTCTGTTTTTCTTTTCCTCCCTTCTTTCTTTCTCCCTTTGCTATCCCCCAGTCATGTCTGTCCCATGTGTAAAAACTGAAAATAAAATAAAATAAATAAATAATAATAACAAAGGTTGATCAAATGGACCAATACGGCAAGGCCGCAGCACGCCATGTAATAAATACTCACAAAGAAAATGACAACTTGTATCCAAAAATCTAAAAATAAAAATAGTTTCATGCAACAGTCAAAACACTCGAATCCAGGTACACGACACCCAGGGATGGTGGACTGACCAATACCCACCAACTACAAACAATAGCAACACTTCTTGGAGTCTGACAACTTTTATCTTCATAAAGATTGCTTTACCACTAACCAGTCTCACTTCTCCCATTGTGCTGGAACTCTGAGGCACAAGACCTTGAATACCTGAGTGCATAGTCAGAGGCTAAAGCTCTCTCAAGCACCTGTTCATATGCTCATCTATCCTCATTCAACCAAATACCACAAAACAGTTTATCAGGGAGGTGGACACCTCATACACAACTGTAAGTACTATTCTTTCGCAACAGGTTAATGATAAAATGTGCTTTTTTCTCTCACTGGCTTTCTCTGGTAGAACAGAATTATGATGTGGGCAATTACGAGGTCCTTATTGTGAAGATGACATTGAAGGAGTAGAGACACTGACTTGAGGGCTAATTATTAGTCATCTGGGGAGACCGTAAGAATCTTGCCTGCCTTCGATCAGTCAAGCACCCCGAGTAACGATAAGCTGGGCAGACTTTTTTCTTTGCACGTTTCAGCTTTAACATAATTTATCATGTAGATTGTTATGAGTCTGACTTGATGTTTGAGTCACAACTGGAAAATTCCATTGTCACCCAGGTCAGAACCATGCCATCACTTTCCATCTAAGGTATTTTTTGGTGGATTTCTCTTCAGCAGAACAAGTGGGAATACATCTCAGTCTGGACATTAACCTCCTAGGACCTGGCATTCACATATGTGGACATCACATTTTGGGTTATTTAGACCAAAATAATCAAATTTTGCTCTACAAGGACTTGATATTCACCTACGAAGACATTATACCGCTACTGTTCTATCGAAATTTTAAATCAATATCCTCATATGTGGCTCTCATTTTACTTAGAAACAAAAATTAGGTAAAAAAAAAAAAATCTGGTAATTCAAATCATATCAATATCAAAGAGAAATTAAAAGTGCATGCCATGAAAGAGTTCAGGTTTTAGGAGAGTATGCATCAAAAACAGCATCTCAAGTTTGCCTCCTGCTGGCCTCCTGCATCTTTTACCAATGTCTGGAAGACAATCATCCCATATTGTTTTTGATTTTATTACTGGTCTTTCTCCCTCTTAAAGAAACACAGTTCCTATTTCAAGAGACTGAGCCGTCTGTTACCTTGGTGCAGCATAACTTCCACTGCTGTTGCCATCTTTGATGAACCACAAAAGAAGCCTTTGTGAGAACAGTGAAACAGAATAAGTAGTTGGCTGATCAGCAGCACACCCTAAATCCCTGTCGTGTTTCATTTCAGAAGATCTGGTAGTACAATATCTCATTAGAAACACAATCAAGAAAGCTGTCTCCGAACTATATCAGTCCATTTAAAACTGTTGCTGTCGAACTCAAAATTTACAATAACAGTAGAGAGTGCATAATGTTTTCCAACTAAGACCAGTTCAGTCTAGTTCATTATGTGCTCCAACCAGCCAGTCACCACCTTCCCAGGGGACTGATGGTCCACTGACAGCGTTCCTTTTTGCGGAAATAAGCGTCTTACCGCTATTGCTACTGCGATGACATTGTACTTTTATCAGGCCATTACTGGAACTGCTGTGTTTGTTATTATTATTAATGCAAATGGATTTCAGGAAATCCATTTGGCATCAGAAGTAGCAAAATTTATATATGTTATGGGTCATGTTTGTAAAATGTAAGTAATTAAAATATAAAATTAAGGTATCACAAGACATGTCAATGGAAAATTGTATTTAGTAGTCAGTATAATCTTTTAGTGATATAAGTTTGCATATGGTAGTATACTGCATGTAGTTATTTGTATTAGGAAATATTCAACCATGTATACTTAGAGGCATATAATCAATTGTGTGTGATCTCTAGCAGGCTGCAGGCTTGGCGTGCACCCCAGGAATGCACCCCCACGTCCTGGGAGAACGAGAGAGCTTGTACCTGGTTTTATTGTTTTATGGCAGGATTAACGTAGTTACGTTTGTTTTAGTCTAAGTGCTTTAACTGCTGGACTTCCTCACCCTTCTCCTGACCAAGGATGTACCTTTTATGACCCTTTGATCAGCAGGACACACACACACACACACACACACACACACACACACACACACACACACACACACACACACACACACACACACACACACACATACATACATACGTTCAATGGAGTATAAAATAAAGACCTGGGGCAGTGCTCAGCGCGAGTCACTGAGACTGCCCTTGCTAGCAAGAAGTTCTGTGTGTTTCTCTTCTCTGAGTCTTTACTGAAGAAGTGTTTTAGAATATTTTCCCTAACATTATTTGGTCCTTCGAGCCGGATAGAAAATATCAGAACTGTTATCCGTGACTCTGTTCCAGGATCCAGCACTGATTCCCGACGCCGTGGGGAGCCAGCACCGAAGCCTGTGCACAGCCCTCTTGGATGAGGAGAGAGCCCCAGGACATTAAATTTGGGTCTGGGCCGGTGTTATAATCTGGTCCACGGTGGTGGGATTCATTCCGATGATCTGAATCACCAGTGGGACGTCAGGGGTGAGAAACACTATTTTGGTATATAAGACGGCCGCAAAAGTTTAAAGAAATGTGATAAAAAAAAAAGGGTTTAAGTTCGCCAAAAGACTTGTGTTTTGACCAGTTTTAAAGGTAGCTGAAATTATCTCGTGACAAATTAGGTTTAAGTTCGCCAAAAGGAACCGTGTTTTGACCAGTTTTAGAGGTAGCCGAAATTATCTTGTGACAAATTAGCGCGCAAATGTCTATGTGTGTGTATGTGTCTGGAAGTAAGTTGATTTTACAGCACAATACGCTGCTGAACTACTTCCATTTTTGTTTTCTTTGCTGAGGCTCACGTGCTGGTGACAAAGGAGAACGGTTGAGTTTCATCTCATAAAACTGATACCGCTTCACCGTTAGGGTGAAGTCGAAGGCCATATCAGTAAACCACTCTGAAGTCAAGCGTGCCAGCGACGGCCCAGCAAAATCTTTGAAAATGGGGGATAAACAAGTAAAATTAACACCTGATGAGAAATGTCTAGAAAAACAGCAAGCCGGAGCACGATTAATCCAAAAGAAAGAGAGAGGAATGCATCGTGGAAGAGCAAGAGGTAGAAGAAACAAAAGTAGACAGTAACTCAGAATAGGATAGCAGCTCAGCTGAAGAGAGCAGTTCAGACTAGGAAGAACATAATAATCCCTCACCCAGTGAAGATTAGAGATCACAGTAGTTTGAAGTAGTTTAAAAAAGGGTTGGAAACAGACCCGACTGAATAGATATAAATACAAGAGGAATAAAGTAAAATAAACAAAAGGCTAAATTACAACTTAATTTAATGCATTCAAACCAATAATAAAAAAGATAACAACCTATAAACTGGTATTAATAATGAAAGCAGATAATTCACACAAACAGAACTATGATAACTGTGATAACTGGAGTGTGCAGCATTTCCGTGAGAAGCTTTTCTGCACCTTGACTTGTGTGTAGAGTGTTCATAGCATCAGCATCATGTTTTTGTTTATTTGTTTTGTTGGGTCAAAAATAATTAAATAAACTGGTGATCATATTTATGAATCACCATGGTATCATCGGCCATGTGATTTATTTATGCAGATGAAAAAGTGAGTGTGAATGTGTTTGACGTCACAGTGTTTTTTTGCGCTGTGTAAAAGTAATTGCCTTTGATTGTGAGTGAGAGCGGTGATTCTGCAGGTCACGAGCTATTGTAACGAAAAAAGGGGAAAAAAGAGTGAAAAAGGGAAAGAATTTATATTGTAGATGAAAAAGAAAAATCATAGGAAAAAGGTTTTGTGTTGATTAGCCAAAAACAACTACAATTTTATTTTCTGCTTTTAAGAAAGGACTGTTCACAAAAACACAGAGAGAGAGATGTGTGGTGATTAAGCAGTGATGATAATAATGAAAATGTTTTAGTTTGTCACTTTTAGGTGAAAAGCAGACCTGAATCAATTTTCCACATGCAGCAGTCGAAAGAAAGTTATAGTTTAACATCATTGGAAACATGCAGGCCAAGTTTCTGGCTGACTTATTTAAAGCACCATGTGTCTCTCAAACTCACAAGCAGCTCTCACTCCTCCCTGAAGACAAGGAATGCAGCTCCAAAGAGCAATAATATGACAGATAAAGAGACAGCAGCAAAAGTCCTGAGCAAAGAGTCCCAGCAAGCAGCAGCAGTGTGGACAAACAGCATCAGAGAAGAAAAGCAAACCCATCATCCTGACTGATCGGATGAATGGCACTGTGAAGCTGAAACTTCACTATGCATGTGAAGAAAACTTTTGAGGACAACTGAGGAGACTGTTTGGAGTTTGACATTTGCCACCTTTGGAGTAAAATGACAAGAAGAGACAGTGGAACACAGGACAAAGCTGAAGGAGAACTGCCGGCTGTTGGACTGTTGAAGTGGGAGAGGACAACAGAGTGAGAGGACAACAGAGTGTGTAAGTAGAACACAGAGGAATGCTGTTATTTAAATGTGGGAAATCAAAATTTGGGTTAGCAAACCTGGGGAAAACAAAACTGACTGCTTAAGTTGGAAAATTGTGAATTGTCTGAAACACTGCAAAAAAGAAACATATACAAACATATACAAAATCACACAGAACATGCATTAACCCTACCTATACAAACACAAAATAACTCATGAAGATTAGACAACATCTTAAGCGTGTGAGTCTGTTTATTATCTTGTCCAAATCACTTAGTGTGATGCAAAGACCAGTGGACTCATAGCACATTAGTTAAGAAATGATCAAATAATAGTAGAGAAGCATGTAGGAAAGGCAGCTTTAAGAACATGCTCTGCTGGAGATGCAGCTCCACAGACATTGATTAAACCTGCCTAATAACACAAACACCCATGCAATGAAAATCAGCTTGTTATCTTTCATCAGTGTTAAAATAGTGTCAATTTAGTAGACACTTGTTATCAAATACTGAATTTATCCAATGTAAAAAATTGACTCTCTAGTTTGCAGGACAACAATTTAACTTTTGTGGGAAAAAAGATTCTGGTTTGACCAACCAGTGATCAGACAATAAATTTAGTTGTTAATATAGTAAATTGGGAGAAGCTTCCTGCTTGATTGATGCAGCACAAGTAATTTACTGTATGAGGGAAATTGTTTTTTGTGATACTATTTTGAACATGCATTTCTGTTGTCCTGTCAACTTAGTGGGTTAATAGCTGATATGCAAATTAGTTGATCGTTCTTAGATTAAGGAAAGGTGATTGAATTCTAGCACGAGTGAATGAGATTTGTTGGAGTTGTTGTGTGTTGAGTGGAGACTCTAAAACACTGAGTTTCCTGTTTTGATGTGCGAGTGAATCCTGTATTTAGATACACAACTCTGAATACGTCAGAACAAACTTCTTTTGTGAAGTGCATGACAGCATGTCACATGTTTTATGATGAAGGGAAAAGGAAAACTGAATAAAATAGATCTGTGTGTGTGAAGAGCACAGACCTGGTGATTAAACTCATAGCTAATATGACATTAGGGTTATGCTGTGTGTTTTGCAGCTGATGGTTGGTTTGGAGTGAATCTAGCTGATGATTCTTCTTCTGTTGTGAAGTTGAGCCTGCCAATTAGTATGATGGTATGATGAACCATGCTAATGGTATGATTACCCTCCTGAGATGAGGAGCTTGTGTCATGACTTAACAAGGCCTTTTTATTTTGATACTTTCACAGTGAACTAAAAGTTTTGTTCGATAATCTCTGTTATTTTTCATTTTTCATTTTTTGAACAGCCACTGATTCTTTTTTTCTTTAAGCAGATCTGCACGTCGGGAATTAAAAGTGCTATACCACCTGTCGAGAAAACCGTTATAAGTGAGTTTCTCCACATTTAAAATGGGCTCAGGAGAAAGCTACTTATTTGGGACAATATTAGATGAGCGTCCCTGCCTAAAAAGGATTCAGCGAGGTAATCCGATCTAAAAGTTCTTCTTTTTCTTTTTCTTTTGAAATGATGTCATTTTGCTGGAAGTGGAAACTAAATGCGACGACAGGTTCCACTATCAGCAAAGAAAGAATGAATGAATAGAAATAAAAAACAAACTGACTGACTGGTAAAAGCTGACAGGACTTGACCACGACTCAAGGTTAACCTCCACCTAGACAGGACAAAAGGGTGGATGATTTTATGTGTTTTTGTTACAGGAGCAGAAAGATGACAGCAACATTCGAGGTTGCATGACGATTTAACCTTTTAAATGCCATTTTCTCTGTCTGTGAATTTACTATGTGTGTGTCATTCACTACCTTGTGTTGCTCACAGAGATTACTGTGAGAAAGAGTGTTTACACCTGCGCAGCGCTAACATTTACATTTTGATGGTTAATCATGTGTTTGATCATGTGATTTATAAGAGGATTAGAGGATTAGTTAATGTTTTTTTTACTATAGGATTTCTGGGTTTATATGTGAATGACATTCTTTCTACAGCTAGGGATGGCTAACTTTATGGTGTTTTTATGGCACCTCTGGAATGTGGATGGCCGACGCCTGCCCACCAGGATAATCAATGTGTGTTGCTAATGTTTGTTTTTTGAGACTGCATGTACAAGATTCAGCAGAAGCGGACAAGTGACATGAGACAAACAAATAAGAGATGCGGTGTTATGGAATACTTAATATGGGCTCATTTGCTGGCCACTCTTGAGCCCATAAATAATATATGAGTGGAGTGACTTTGCTTACGAGAAGTCACCGATTACCAGAGGTGGGACCAAGTCATTGTTTTGCAAGTCTCAAGTAAGTCTCAAGTCTTTATCCTCAAGTCTCAAGTCAAGTCACAAGTCTGAAATTTTGAATTTCAAGTCCTTTCGGGTCTTTAAAAAAAAAAAAAACGAAAAAAGAATGTTGCAGTTATATGCTACAGTGGGGCAAAAAAGTATTTAGTCAGCCACCGATTGTGCAAGTTCCCCCACTTAAAATGATGACAGAGGTCAGTAATTTGCACCAGAGGTACACTTCAACTGTGAGAGACAGAATGTGAAAAAAAAATCCATGAATCCACATGGTAGGATTTGTAAAGAATTTATTCGTAAATTAGGGTGGAAAATAAGTGTTTGGTCACCTCAAACATGGAAAATCTCTGGCTCTCACAGACCTGTAACGTCTTCTGTAAGAAGCTTTTCTGTCCCCCACTTGTTACCTGTATGAATGGCACCTGTTTGAACTCATCATCTGTATAAAAGACACCTGTCCACAGCCTCAAACAGTCAGACTCCAAACTCCGCCATGGCCAAGACCAAAGAGCTTTCGAAGGACACCAGGAAAAGTATTGTAGACCTGCACCAGACTGGGAAGAGTGAATCTACAATAGGCAAGCAGCTTGGTGTGAAAAAAATCAACTGTGGGAGCAATCATCAGAAAATGGAAGACATACAAGACCACTGATAATCTCCCTCGATCTGGGGCTCCACACAAGATCTCATCCCGTGGGGTCAAAATGATCATGAGAACGGTGAGCAAAGATCCCAGAACCACACGGGGGGACCTGGTGAATGACCTGCAGAGAGCTGGGACCAAAGTAACAAAGGTCACAATCAGTAACACACTACAACGGCAGGGAATCAAATCCCGCAGTGCCAGACGTGTTCCGCTGCTGAAGCCAGTGCATGTCCAGGCCCGTCTGAAGTTTGCCAGAGAGCACATGGATGATACAGCAGAGGATTGGGAGAATGTCATGTGGTCAGATGAAACCAAAGTAGAACTTTTTGGTATAAACTCAACTCGTCGTGTTTGGAGGAAGAAGAATACTGAGTTGCATCCCAAGAACACCATACCTACTGTGAAGCATGGGGGTGGAAACATCATGCTATGGGGCTGTTTTTCTGCCAAGGGGACAGGACGACTGATCCGTGTTAAGGACAGAATGAATGGGGCCATGTATCGTGAGATTTTGAGCCAAAACCTCCTTCCATCAGTGAGAAGTTTGAAGATGAAACGAGGCTGGGTCTTCCAACATGACAATGATCCAAAACACACCGCCCGGGCAACAAAGGAGAAGCATTTGAAAGTCCTGGAGTGGCCTAGCCAGTCTCCAGACCTCAACCCCATAGAAAATCTGTGGCGGGAGTTGAAAGTCCGTGTTGCTCGGCGACAGCCCCAAAACATCACTGCTCTCGAGAAGATCTGCATGGAGGAATGGGCCAAAATACCAGCTACTGTGTGTGCAAACCTGGTAAAGACCTATAGTAAACGTTTGACCTCTGTTATTGCCAACAAAAGTTATGTTACAATGTATTGAGTTGTATTTTTGTTATTGACCAAATACTTATTTTCCACCCTGATTTACGAATAAATTCTTTACAAATCCTACCATGTGAATTCATGGATTTTTATTTCACATTCTGTCTCTCACAGTTGAAGTGTACCTCTGGTGCAAATTACTGACCTCTGTCATCATTTTAAGTGGGGGAACTTGCACAATCGGTGGCTGACTAAATACTTTTTTGCCCCACTGTAATTCAGTCTCAAACTACAGCACGCACATTATCAGGCTACAACACGGTCGACAATTATTGCTTACTTAAAATGTAGGCATTATCAGTGAAATATAAATGCAGGGGGTTTCACATTACATGTGCTTCTTAATCCACTAGAAGAATACTTTATGTTGTTTTAAAATGTTGAGAACATCAGTAATAAAATACATCCATTAAATTATGTTAACATTTGGGTACAGCCATGCAGTGTAAGGCCTTCCTTTTTTTAAAAGAAAAGAAATGAAAAACCAAAGGAAGAATTCCTTAATGAGATAACTTGGGTGTATTAGTATTGTAAAAAACCAAAAATAAATAAAGTAGCTTGATCAGGAAAGCTGTCTACTAGGGATGGGTATCGAAAACCGGTTCTTGTTGAGAACCGGTTCCCACTGTTTCAATTCCTTGGAATTGTTTGCCATTTTTGCAAACGATTCCCTTATCAATTCCAATCGCCCCGAATGACGTCACCATGTTGCGGAGCATCATTTACCTGGCAGGAAACACGGCGCCTAAGCGGCTTAAATGCTCAAAAGTTTGGTTATACTTTACCAGAACGGATGAAAACAGGGCAACTTGCAATACTTGCAAAGTAGATATTTCATTTAAGGGAGGAAACACTACGAATATGCAAAAGCATTTGCTCACAAAACACGCGATGACCTTAAATGAATGTCGTGTTTTTAATTCCTCTCCGGACTCGTGAATCTCAACCCAGCAGCAGCGGTAACGTTTGCACGTCCTCTCCCGTTAATGCGGCAGGTAAATAATCAACTAACAGTGCATATCATGTTAGCGCGATCTGCCTTATTACAAAACCTGCCATTACTGTGCGCTGCATTTAGGTGACCATGATGAGAGAGACAGACAGAGTCTGGCTGCCTCAGATGCTGGCAGTTCTCGTTGCAGTCTACCGGTAGCGTCTCCTTTCAGGCCAGGATAGACGAATGCCACCGAGCAGTGACTAAGTTTGTGGTAAAAGGCTTGAACCCATTTACCACAGCAGATGATTTTCGGTAAGTGAATGTGTTTAATTGTAGGCAGGGACATTACTGGATATTCTTGTGTAATTGCTACAGAATAATTTATGTTATACTTCTATATTGCTATAGAAGAATATTTATTTTATTATTTTACATTTACAATTTTTTTCCCCGGGGACCTTGTGACACCCCATGGAAGAGCCAAAGACTGGATCTCTTAAGGATCTCTTAAGATCTCGCTGTTGGGTTTGTAAGGTCATGCTACTCCTAAATTTCTATCTTGTTCAAAGAGAAGATATACAACAAAGTTCTAAGCTAATCGACCTTTGTGTTCTCCTTTTTTTTAAAAAGAATCAATAAGAGAATCGATAAAGAATCAAATCGTTAAACAGAATCGAAAATGGAATTGGAGTCGTGAAAATCTTATCAATACCCATCCCTACTGTCTACTGGGTTTGATTTTCCATCCATCCATCAATCTTCTTCCGCCGGGTCAACAGCAGCCCAAGCAGAGAAGTGTTATGATCCCCAGGAATAGTGCCACAATAACAATAACGATGAAAGAGGCGAAGCAGCGCTACGGGAGGAAACTAGAGTCACAACTCCAACAGAGTGACTCTAGGAGCCTGTGGCGGGGACTAAGGACAATAACGGACTATAAAGCACCAACAACCGGTATGACGAACGCGGCCGTGACTCTGGCAGACGAGCTGAACACTTTCTATGCTCGCTTCGAAGCTGCAGCTAAGGACTCCAACAATGCTAGTGCTAGCGGCGCTAACGGCTGCAGACAGGAAGATACTGCCAGCACCGGAAACGTGCTCGTCATCTCCGAGCATGAAGTAAGGAGAGCCTTCAAGAGAGTGGACACCAGGAAAGCAGCAGGACCAGACGGCATCCCAGGTCGTATCCTCAGAGACTGCGCATACCAGCTAGCTCCTGTGTTCACTGAGATATTCAACATCTCTTTATCTCAGTCGGTGATCCACACATGCTTCAAAGAGTCCATCATTGTTCCTGTCCCGAAGAAACCCCATCCTTCTTCTCTCAATGACTATCGCCTTGTAGCCCTCACCTCAGTAGTGATGAAGTGTTTTGAACGCCTGGTCAGAGACTTCATCATTTCTTCACTACCAGACACACTGGACCCACTACAGTTTGCTTACCGTCCAAATCGTTCCACAGACTATGCCATCTCTCATCTCCTCCACACATCACTCACTCACTTGGACACTAGAAGGGGGAATTATGTTAAAATGCTCTTCATAGACTACAGCTCTGCATTTAATACCATAATTCCCTCCACACTCACCACCAAGCTGGAGCATCTGGGACTCAGCTCATCTACACTCAACAAAAATATAAACGCAACACCTTTGTTACTGCTCCCATTCCCCATGGGATGGACGTAGAGACCTAAAATTCATTCCAGATACACAATATAACCATCCCTCCCAAACAGTGGTCACAAATCAGTCCAAATGTGTGGTAGTGGGCACATCTGCTATATTGAGATAATCCATCCCACCTCACAGGTGTGCCACATCAGGATGCTGATCTGACATCATGAGTAGTGCACAGGTGTACCTCAGACTGCCCACAACAAAAGGCCACCCTGGAATGTGCAGTTTTGTCTCACAGCAAAATGCCACAGATGCCACAAGCAATGAGGGAGCGTGCAATTGGCATGCTGACAGCAGGAATGTCAACCAGATCTGTCGCCCGTGCATTGAATGTTCATTTCTCAACCATAAGCCGTCTCCACAGGCGTTTCAGAGAATATGGCAGCACATCCAACCGGCCTCACAACCGCAGACCTCGTGTAACCACACCAGCCCAGGACCTCCACATCCAGCAGGTTCACCTCCAAGATCGTCTGAGACCAGCCACCCAGACAGCTGCTGGAACAATTGGTTTGCACAACCAAACAATTTTTGCACAAACTGTCAGAAACCGTCTCAGGGACGCTCAACTGCATGCCCGTCGTCCTCATCGGGGTCTTGACCTGACTCCAGCTCGTCACCGTAACAGACTTGTGTGGGCAAATGCTCACATTCGATGGCGTCTGGCACGTTGGAGAGGTGTGCGCTTCACGGATGAATCATGGTTCACATTGTTCAGGGCAGATGGCAGCTGAGAATGTCCCAGTTCTTGCATGGCCAGCATACTCACCGGACATGTCACCCATTGAGCATGTTCGGGATGTGCTTGACCGGCGTATACGACAGCGTGTACCAGTTCCCACGAATATCCAACAACCTCGCACAGCCATTGAAGTGGAGTGGACCAACATTCCACAGGCCACAATTGACAATCTGATGGACTCCATGCGACGATGTGTTGCACTGCATGAGGCAAATGGTGGTCACACCAGATACTGACCGGTTCTGGGTCCCCAGACCCCCAATAGCGCAAAAAACTGCACATTCCAGGGTGGCCTTTTGTTGTGGGCAGTCTGAGGTACACCTGTGCACTACTCATGATGTCAGATCAGCATCCTGATGTGGCACACCTGTGAGGTGGGATGGATTATCTCAATATAGCAGATGTGCCCACTACCACACATTTGGACTGATTTGCGACCACTGTTTGGGAGGGATGGTTATATTGTGTATCTGGAATGAATTTTAGGTCTCTACGTCCATCCCATGGGGAATGGGAGCAGTAACAAAGGTGTTGCGTTTATATTTTTGTTGAGTGTATGTGTCAGTGGATCTCCAACTTCCTAACTGGCAGACCACAGGCAGTAAGGACATGTCTCAGCCTCCACCACTCTCAGCACTGGAGCCCCCCAAGGGTGTGTTCTGAGCCCCCTGCTGTACTCTCTGTACACACATGACTGCGTGGCCACTACCAGCTCCACCACCATCATCAAGTTTGCTGACGACACTGTCGTGGTGGGCCTGATCTCTGATAACAACGAGACGGCCTACCTGAGGGAGATTATGAATCTGGAGAACTGGTGCCAGAGGAACAACCTCTTTCTAAACGTCAGTAAGACAAAGGAGCTGATAGTGGACTTCAGCACTAAGCAGGAGAGGAACTACAAGACCCCTGTCATCAACGAGTGCCCAGTGGAGAGAGTGGACAGCTTCAAATACCTCGGAGTTCACATCACGCAGGACCTGTCATGGTCCTGTCACATCAACACCGTGGTGAAAAAGGCCCGTCAGCGTCTCTACCACCTCAGACGCTTGAGAGACTTCCAACTGCCCTCCAAGGTGCTCAGGAACTTTTACTCGTGCACCATAGAGAGCATCCTGACGGGAAACATCTTAACCTGGTTCGGGAACAGCACCATGCAGGACAGACGAGCTCTACAGAGGGTTGTGCGATCAGCTGAGCGCACCATCCGCTCCGAGCTCCCTGACCTGCACTCAATCTACAGCAGGCGGTGCTGGACCAAGGCCAGGAAGATCGTGAAGGACCTCAGCCATCCCAACAACAGACTGTTCTCTCTGTTGAGGTCAGGAAAGCGATTCCGCTCCCTGAAGACCAACACAGAGAGACTGAGGAGGAGCTTCTTCCCGCAGGCAATACGGTCTCTCAATAACACCACCACACAGTACTGACCCACACATATACAGTGGGGCAAAAAAGTATTTAGTCAGCCACCGATTGTGCAAGTTCCCCCACCTAAAATGATGACAGAGGTCAGTAATTTGCACCAGAGGTACACTTCAACTGTGAGAGACAGAATGTGAAAAATAAATCCATGAATCCACATGGTAGGATTTGTAAAGAATTTATTCGTAAATCAGGGTGGAAAATAAGTATTTGGTCAATAACAAAAATACAACTCAATACTTTGTAACATAACCTTTGTTGGCAATAACAGAGGTCAAACGTTTACTATAGGTCTTTACCAGGTTTGCACACACAGTAGCTGGTATTTTGGCCCATTCCTCCATGCAGATCTTCTCGAGAGCAGTGATGTTTTGGGGCTGTCGCCGAGCAACACGGACTTTCAACTCCCGCCACAGATTTTCTATGGGGTTGAGGTCTGGAGACTGGCTAGGCCACTCCAGGACTTTCAAATGCTTCTTACGGAGCCACTCCTTTGTTGCCCGGGCGGTGTGTTTTGGATCATTGTCATGTTGGAAGACCCAGCCTCGTTTCATCTTCAAAGTTCTCACTGATGGAAGGAGGTTTTGGCTCAAAATCTCAGGATACATGGCCCCATTCATTCTGTCCTTAACACGGATCAGTCGTCCTGTCCCCTTGGCAGAAAAACAGCCCCATAGCATGATGTTTCCACCCCCATGCTTCACAGTAGGTATGGTGTTCTTGGGATGCAACTCAGTATTCTTCTTCCTCCAAACACGATGAGTTGAGTTTATAGCAAAAAGTTCTACTTTGGTTTCATCTGACCACATGACATTCTCCCAATCCTCTGCTGTATCATCCATGTGCTCTGTGGCAAACTTCAGACGGGCCTGGACATGCACTGGCTTCAGCAGCGGAACACGTCTGGCACTGCGGGATTTGATTCCCTGCCGTTGTAGTGTGTTACTGATGGTGACCTTTGTTACTTTGGTCCCAGCTCTCTGCAGGTCATTCACCAGGTCCCCCCGTGTGGTTTTGGGATCTTTGCTCACCGTTCTCATGATCATTTTGACCCCACGGGATGAGATCTTGCGTGGAGCCCCAGATCGAGGGAGATTATCAGTGGTCTTGTATGTCTTCCATTTTCTGATGATTGCTCCCACAGTTGATTTTTTCACACCAAGCTGCTTGCCTATTGTAGATTCACTCTTCCCAGTCTGGTGCAGGTCTACAATACTTTTCCTGGTGTCCTTCGAAAGCTCTTTGGTCTAGGCCATGGCGGAGTTTGGAGTCTGACTGTTTGAGGCTGTGGACAGGTGTCTTTTATACAGATGATGAGTTCAAACAGGTGCCATTCATACAGGTAACGAGTGGGGGACAGAAAAGCTTCTTACAGAAGACGTTACAGGTCTGTGAGAGCCAGAGATTTTCCATGTTCGAGGTGACCAAATACTTATTTTCCACCCTAATTTACGAATAAATTCTTTACAAATCCTACCATGTGGATTCATGGATTTTTTTTTCACATTCTGTCTCTCACAGTTGAAGTGTACCTCTGGTGCAAATTACTGACTTCTGTCATCATTTTAAGTGGGGGAACTTGCACAATCGGTGGCTGACTAAATACTTTTTTGCCCCACTGTAGTTCTTACACACACACTGGACATTATGGACATTGTTATCACTTAAATCACTTTAAGCATATTTGCACTGCACAAGACATAATGTGGATTGCACAACACTGGTCACTATATTCTTCATTTCCAGTTAATACTTGTACAGCTGCTGTTATTGTGTGTGTGTAAATATATATATTTATTTATTTATATTTCTTCATACATTCTTATATAGTTCTATACTGTGTATTTTGTTGTACAGTTATTTTATTTTCAACTTTAATTCATATATTTTATCTTATTCTTTCCCAGTTAAATTTACCCTTCATTCTAATTTGTGTTGTACAGTTATTTCATTTTTAACCTTAATTTTTTATATTTTATTCCTTCCTAGTTAAATTTACACTTTAATTTTTCATGTTTATTTCCTATCTTATTCATAGCCCTTTCCTTTTTTTTCTTTAGGTCACGAGCAGTTGTCTAAGCATTTCACTGCATATCGTACTGTGTATGACTGTGTACGTGACCAATAAAAATTTGAATTTGAATTTGAAATCCCTGCAAATACAGGTAAAGTTCAGGAGCAATGAAGACAGTGCACTCAGTTTGCCTTTCAGATTGCATCTCTTATTCAAGTTTCAACAAACATGAACAGTATTAACTAGAGATGGCACGATACCACTTTTTTATGTCCGATACCGATACCGATATCATAAATTTGGATATCTGCCGATACCGATATGAATCCGATATAGTGTTTTTTAATCAACAAAACTGTTTTTTAAATATCTTGCTGCATTTTGTATAAGTTCATACTCAAGTTTAAAACAACAACTACACTAAAGCTATTCTGTTATACCTGTATGCAAAAGAGAATATTTCATAGTTCAGCAATACTGATCAATCTAATAAACTTAAACCTACACCATCCTCCCTATTCTGGTATTTTAAAGAGTACTTAGCATAAATATTAAGCAACCTAACTAATAGGGTTCCAACTCCCAGCAACAACAAAAATAAATAAATAAAAAATAGGGAACCACCCCTCACGCGCCACCTCATGATGCTTAATCGACGTAATCAACCTTAATTTGATGCAGTGTGAAAAAAAATGCACAGAAATCAATTCTTTTTCAAGAAATATTAAATAGATTCAACAGCTTTCTTCAACAAAATTGCAGACTGCACAGATAGTACCTTCCCAAAGGAAAAAGTACTATAGCTTACTAGGGTATATTAGACTTAATAGTTACTATATACAGTAATTGACTTCTATTCATTTTACATCAAATTAAAACTTTGGGTGTCAGATAATTAATTATTAAAAACAAGACATTTTAAATGAGAATAAGAAAGAAAAGTATGTCTTTGTGCCCCCTTTTCCCTGTTAATGCCCTATCGGCCCCCCTGGCTAAACTTTGCTAGATCCGCCCCTGCACAGCTACCAGCGTCAGCTACGTAGAAAAAGATCCTCGAGTAGAAAGTAATATTAAATAAATTCTAACAACAGCTGATCAAGCTTAAATGTGCTGCTGTTGTTCAGCCGCTGGTTTCCTCTTTCTGGTGCAAAGTGGGCCAAAAGCAAACAAGAGACACGGACTCGCGACAGAAAAGCCGATCAGCTGATCGTTAAGCAGTTTCATGATTGAAGTAGCAGCAAGAAGAGGCAGTCGCTCCATATATCGCTTGTTAAGCTTAACGCAGGAATGCTTTACAAACATTCAGAGATGGACTTACACACTTGCTTTACTTCTCTCGGGGATAACTTTGTCGGAGATGAAATGCCGGGTAGCTAGCGAAGCTCCACATGCTATCCAGACCACCGACAGGTCCCGCATGCCACAGCCGCTCTATCACGTGATGCATACTGCTCAGACGTGCTAACGTTCTGAGGTGAGTTACGGCGTGTTGCAAGTTTTGTGAGGTGCTTTCGTGATATTTAATGGATCGGATTACATTTTTAATTTTTCTCCGATATCCGATCCAGTAATTTAGGTCAGTATCGGACCGATACCGATACGTAATATCGGATCGGTCCATCTCTAGTATTAACAATATCCATCTGTGCATTACTCTTTCAGTCCCAGTGTCCTTACAGTTTAAATCTGTCCATTTACCCAAGTCACAGGCAGAAAAATAAATGGATTCACACACTACACTTTCAACCATTTTACATGTACTTCATGTGATCTCAAAGTGCAAGCAAAACAAATGTCACATTCAATCTTGCTTAAGCGATTAAAGGTCACTGTAAGTCTACAGTGAACAGACAGCAATATTCAACTGTATTTAAAGGAAACCACACTCTTATCTGGTTGAAATTACAGTGGACAACTGTACCTGTTCTGAATGCTGAAATTGAGCAAAAATAAACACTCATCATTTACAGCACACTGGAGATGAAACTTACTTATGGAAAACATGGGCAACTTCCTTCTATTTCACGTCATTAACACACATATTAAACAGCTTCATACTTTTCAAACCTCAATTATACTTAAGCAATAAAACATCTGTGTATCAAAAACTTTATATAAAATAGTAAAGTGTGTGGAAGTGCCAACCTGCATAATGAAAAGAAAATTATTCTACATGCATGACCTTCCTGCAAGACAATGCTCTGGGGCATATGGCCCACAATACAAAAACATTACTGTTACATTTCTGCTTGCGCATCCTGACCCCGCTGTCTGAGACTGATGTGGGTCCACGAGTGGCTGCTTGTAAGTGTTACAAATACAGTCATACTTCTTTACAACTTAACATGGAGATGAACCCTTACTATGTAACAGACAGTGGTAGTATTTTTTACCAAGTACTAACCTGCAAATACACATACAGTTCAGGAGGAATGAAGACAGTGCACTATTCAGATAGTGGGCGGAAGTCCATCTATCGCCTTAGGCACTCCACCCAGTCTGGGTTTGATTTTCATTTTTAAAAAAATATTATTTGAGAAACGCAGGAAATCATGGGTTCTAACGCAAAATTTAAATGGCTGCAGTCTGGCCCATTAGAGGGGGAGGTCTAGGCACTCATGCTGGCGAAAGTGGTTTAGGAACAGTTTGTGGATGGCCTGCCCACGGAAAACGGTGCGTTGGGTAGCGATTCCCTCCGAGAATCCTTATCGTGGTGGAGGGGTTTGTGTGTCCCAGGGATCCCAGGGGCTATGTTGTCTGGGGGCTTTTGCCCCCTGGTAGGGTCTCCCATGGCAAATTGGTCCTGAGTGAGGGAGCAGACAAAGAGCGATTCAGAAGACCCTTATGAAGAAGACATCGAGGGAACAGTTTACCCTGCCCGGGATAGGGTTACCGGGGCCCCGTCCTGGAGCCAGGCCCGGGGAGGGTGCCCGAGGGCGAGCGTCTGGGGCCCGGCCGAGCACAGCCCGAAAAGGGGACATGGGCCCATCCTCGCTGATCTGAACCCGAGCGGTGTTTTGTTATTGGACTTCTGTGCAAATCACAGTTTGGCCATAACGAACACCTTGTTTGAACATAAAAGTGTCCATAAGTGCATGTGGCACCAGGACGCTCTAGGCCGCAGGTTGATGATCAATTTTGTAATCGTATCACCAGACCTGCAACCATATGTTCTGGACACTCGGGTAAAGAGAGGAGCTGAGCTGTCAACTGATCACCACCTGGTGGTGAGTTGGATCAGGTGCCGAGGGAGGACGCTGGACAGACCCGTGCACCTAAACGCGTAGTGAGGGTGTGCTGGGAAAATCTAGCAGAGACCCCAGTCTGCAAGATCTTCAACGCACACCTCTGGCAGAGCTTCAACACCATTCTGAGGAAGACTGGGGACATTGAGTCCGAATGGACCATGTTCAGCGTCTCCATTGCCAAAGCTGCTGCATTGAGCTGCGGCCGCAAGGTGGTTGGTGCCTGCCGTGGTGGTAATCCCCGAACCAAATGGTGGACACCAGAGGTGAAGGGAGCCAACAGGCTGAAGAAGGAGTCCTATCGGGCTTGGTTAGCCTGTGGGACTCCGGGGGCAGCCGACAGGTATCGACAGGCCAAGCGGAATGCAGCTCGGGCAGTGGCTGAAGCAAAAACTCAGGGGTGGGAGGAGTTCGGAGAGGCAATGGAAAAAGACTTTCGGACTGCCTCGAAGAGATTCTGGCAAACCGTCAGGCGTCTCAGGAGGGGAAAACGGTGCTCTACCTGCACTGTGTATAGTGCTGGCGGAGCGCTGCTGACTTCAACTGAGAAAATTGTCACGAGGTGGAAGGAATACTTCGAGGACCTCCTTAATCCCACTGACACGTCTTCCGAGGAGGAAGCAGAGTCTGGGGATGAGGGGAAGGACCCGCCAATTTCCGGAGGCGAGGTCATTGAGGCAGTTAAATATCTCCCTGGTGGCAGAGCCCCTGGACTGGCAGACCGGGGTGGTGGTCCCCATCTTTAAGAAGGGAGACTGGAGGGTGTGTTCCAACTACAGGGGGATCACACTCCTCAGCCTCCCCGGGAAAGTCTATGCCAGGGTGCTG
This sequence comes from Aulonocara sp. 'chitande type north' Nkhata Bay, assembly GCF_057382095.1. NCBI lineage: Eukaryota > Metazoa > Chordata > Actinopteri > Cichliformes > Cichlidae > Aulonocara > Aulonocara sp. 'chitande type north' Nkhata Bay. The sequence continues at coordinate 1,181,891 of NC_141354.1, forward strand.
GAAAGGAGAGTTCATCCGCTAGTTGAACCTCGGATACCAGAGGAACAATGCGGTTTTCGTCCTGATCGCGGAACACTGGACCATCTCTTCATCCTCTCAAGGATACTTGAGGGTGCATTGGAGTTTGCCCAACCACTCTACATGTGTTTTGTGGACTTGGAGAAGGCATTCGACCGTGTCCCTCGGGGTGTCCTGTGGGAGGTGCTGTGGGAGTATGGGGTGTCTGGCCCATTTCTACGGGCCATTCGATCCCTATACAACCGTTGCAAGAGCTTGGTTCGCATTGCTGGCAATAAGTTGGACTCGTTCCCGGTGGGTGATGGGCTCCGCCAGGGCTGCCCTTTGTCACCGATTCTGTTCATAAATTTTATGGACAGGATTTCTAGGCACAGCCCAGTGGCGGAGGGCTTTCACTTCGGTGGCCTCAGAATTTCATCTCTTCTTTTCGCGGATGATGTGGTTCTGTTGGCTTCATCGGGTGAAGGCCTCCAGCTCGCACTGGAACGGTTCGCAGCCGAGTGTGAAGCAGCGGGAATGAGGATCAGCACCTCCAAATCTGAGGCCATGGTTCTCAGCCAGAAAAGGGTGGAGTGCCCACTCCGGGTCGGGGATGAGTTCCTGCCAAAAGTGGAGGAGTTCAAGTATCTCGGGGTATTGTTCACGAGTGATGGGAGAAGGGAGCTGGAGATCGACAGACGGATTGGTGCTGCGGCTGCAGTGATGCGGATGCTGCACCGGTCCGTCGTGGTGAAGAGAGAGCTGAGTGTAAAAGCGAAGCTCTCAATTTACCGATCGATCTACGTCCCTACCCTCACCTATGGCCACGAGCTGTGGGTAGTGACTGAAAGAATGAGATCGCAGATACGAGTGGCGGGAATGAGCTTCCTCTGAAGGGTGGCTCGCCTCTCCTTTAAAGATAGGGTGAGAAGTTTGGCCATCCGGGAGGGGCTCAGAGTAGAGCCGCTGCTCCTCCACATCAAAAGGAGGAAATCCTCATCAGCACAATCACATCCACCTGTCCCTCCAACCTCGCTGGCACCGGCCCTTGAGCTCACTGCACCACCCCTGCAGCTGAGCCACGGATCATCCTCCGCCACAATCATATAGTGCCCCTTCAAATTTAAGGGCAAAATGCATAAAGGTTGCAGTTAGCTTGCGCCTGTCACAATAAATAAATCATTTTCTGTTAGCGGAGCGCTACATCGCTGCGGCACGTGCACTGCATAGAAAATAAACTGGACTGTTTAAAGACTACTACAACACTCCCGTAAAGAAATAGGACAATACTGTGTTCGTATTTTTACTGAAACATGGCTACACAGCTAGACGGGCTAGCCAGCTACCGCATCGACAGAGACCCCTTATCATCATGTAAGATGCCTGTCAGTTGACTGTGTGTTTACATCAATAACAGTGGTGTAGGAATGCAGCAATTTGTTTCTGTGCATTGGTCACAACTTGTGGAGGTTTTAGCAGTCAGATGTAGACCATTTTATATCCCAAAAGAGTTTACTGTGGTGATCATCGTTGCTGTTTATGTCTCATCTAGTGCTAGCACTAATGCTAATACTAGTGGAGTACTCAATGAACTCCACAAGATTATTAGTGATCTGCAAACAGCCCACCCTGACGGCTTCTTCATTATCTCTGGGGATTTTAATAATGTCACACAATTTGGGTAAATTAGTTCTACCCAAATTTCATCTGAAAATTGACTTTGGAACAAAAGGAGATAACATGTTACACCTTGTTTATGGAAACATCCAGGAACGGACAATCGGAATACATCTCCATACTTCTCACCCCAGTCAACAGACCCATCAACAAACAGATCAGACCAGCCTTGAGAGAGGTGAGAACATAGCCAGAGGGGGCCATACCTGATCTGCAACACCAGATGTTTAGAGAAGCTGCTACATAAACAGACACTGTGGACCTTGAGGAGAACACAATCTCAACACAAGCTACATCAGCAAGTGCACTGAGGATGCCACTGTCTCAAAGACCGCCATCACCCGTGCAATTCATAAACCCTGGTTTTCTACAAAGCTACGCAACCTGATTAAAATCAGAGACTCTGCCTTTAAGTCCAACAATAGGGAAGCTTACACTACAGCCAGAGCAGACCTATCATGGGCCATCAAAGTGGCAAAGCAGGAGTATGCAGAAAAGATCAACACACACTTCATAAGTTTAAAGAACACTCGGCGCATGTGGCAGGGCATTCAAACAATGACTGGCTACAAGCCAACACCTCCAGCATGCAGCAGTGATCCCTCCTTGCCAGATGAACGGAATGACTTCTTTGCATGTTTTGAGGCAGAGAACAAAGTGCCAGGACGGAAGATGCCCCCCAAGTACTCTGTCTGTCCAGAGCAGACGTCAGGAATACACTTTACAGAATAAATCCGCGAAAGGCTGCTGACCAGCTCGCAGGGATCTTCACAGACATCTTAAATACATCACTGAGCTCAGCTGTGGTACCTGCATTCCTCAAAACCAAGAAAATCATCCCATTGCCAAAGAAGTCTACTGTGACCTGCCTCAATGACTACCGGCCATCATCACAAAGTGCTTTGAAAGGCTGGTATTGATGGCACATGAAAACCACTGAGTCTGGACCTGGTACAGTTTGCTTACCACCCAAACCGCTCCACAGATGATGCCATCTGGTCTGCTTTTCACCTTTCTCTCTCCCATCTCGACAAAAAGGACACTTATGTCAGAATGTTGTTTATTGACTTCAGCTCAGCATTCAAGAAAGTCATTCCTCAGAACCTGATAAAGAAGTTGAACCTACCATGAATAAACACCACTCTCTTGGACTTCCTATCTGATAGGCCTCAGTCTGTCTTCATAGGAAATAACACTTTCAAAGTCCTCTGACTGAGTACAGGCTCGCCGCAGGGCTGTGTACTCTGTCCACTACTGTTTACCCTGCTAACACATGACTGTACTGCACAGTACAGCCCAAATCACATAATCAAGTTTGCAGATGACACATCAGTGTTGGGTCTCATCACCAACAATGATGAGTCTGAATACAGAGAGGAGGTGGACTGGTGTCAGAATAACAACCTCTCTCTACATGACCATCTCTTTAGTCTTCTGACTAAAGAGATTGTTGCTAACTTCAGGAAGAGCTCAACGGCCCACACCCCATCAACGAATCTGCTCTTGAGATGGTCACCAATGTGAAGTTCCTCGGTGTGCACATATCAGATGACCTCTCCTGAAACCTGAACACCACCACCATCATGAAGAAAGCCCAACATTTTCACTTTCTTCCGAAGCTGAAGAAGGCCAGTCGCCCTCCTCCCCTCCTCATATCATTTTACCAGGTAACCATTGAGAGCGTCCTCTGCTGCTAAATCACTATTTGGTACGGGTACTCCACTTTTGCAGAAAAGACGTCTCTGCAGTGAATAGTGAGGACAGCAGAGAGGATCATTGGAGGCCCTGTCCCACCCATCTCCCACCTCTACGACAAACACATCATCCGACGTGCAAACAGCATAGTGAAGGACACTTTCCACCCCTCACATACACTGTTCTCCCTTTTTCCATCTGGCAGACGGTTTCGCACCATCAAAACCGCAACGGCCAAACAAAGCTTTTCCCCCAAGCAGTCAGAGCACTGACTCTGGAGCGGAGTCTCCGGTGATACACCCACGGAAGATTTTCCAGTGGTGCAGTCTCCTGATGACACCCTACGACCTACCTTTGACCAAGTGATAGTAATTGATATTCACCTGGCACACCCTGAAACCATGTGGACCTACCCACGCTTTGTATAATAGAATGATAGGCTTTATAGAATGAGTCGTGACAGTCGCACAGAGGAGACACACGACAAGTTTCCTGGCGGCCTAAAAGCCACCAGGAAATGATTTTCCAGGCGGCTCATTATAACCCCATGGCAGCACATATGAGATAAAACTCTAGAGCGAATAATGGCCTGATTTTATTTGCTGGGCAACCGAGTACAGGAGTATACTGATTCCAATATACACCAATGGTGCGTCCTGCCCGGACTGTCAGCTGCTTAATCAGAATCAGAATCAGAATACTTTATTCATCCCGAGGGAAATTAGGGTTACAGCAGGCAGCACGCTAATGGCGCATGCGCCATGCCAGAGGCACCATTGCAATTAACGGAAGTCCTATTCAAGCGCATTGGCAAGGCCATTTTGCCGGAGTGTCATGGTCCTGAGTCTGTGATAAATGTTTTTGGTTGTTATTATCTTGTGTTTAAGGTTAATTCCTGTTGTCATGTTCTTTGGGGTTGGTTGGGTGTGGCGGAGGTGTGGTCCGGGGCGCGGCTGCAGGGGAGGAGTGGTGCAGTGAGCTCAACGGGGCGGTGCTGGAGATGCCGGTGAGAACAGCTGATGGCGATTTGGACTGATGATGGTTTCCTTCCCTTTTTATAGTGAGACGGAGAGGAGCGGAGGAAGAGGGAAATCAGCTGGGACCGACAGCTGTCAGACTGTGTTCAGTCATAATCCAGGGAAAACTATAAATAAATGTGGAATCTGGTGATAAAGACCTGTGTGTGTGTGTACCTGTGTGTAGTGCATTTCACATTGGGTTTTGGTTATATTTTGAGCTCCTTCTGCTCTGTGTCTCTGTGCCTGCCCTGGTCCCATGTCTCTGTATTTCCCCTGAGTCTGTGTTTGTAAATTGAGTCTGTGCATTTCCTGTTTTACTTTGAAGGTCAGTGTCTCAGGTTAATGTATTCTGTTTTGCTTCCCTCGATCTCCTCAGGTTTGAATACTCCCAGCCGTGCTCCCCCTGTGTCTCATTTCCTTGCTACTGCCTTTTATATTTACGCCCTGTGTTCTTTGTGTTTAGCGTTGCGTTGTCAGTGTCTCATCCCTGGAGCTGTGTGATCTTCCCTTTGTTTCCTCATCTCTCAGTTTACCATTCACCAATTTAGTGTAATATTCTGTATCGCTGTTAAGCCTGCAATAAAGCAGTGATTTTTGAGTTTAGTTCTGTTTCCGTGAGTCTGCACTTGGGTTCATTTCCTTCCTGCACATAGAAATTCCATGACACGGAGTGCATGTAGCTATCGCTTTGTATTAGCTCTGTTGGATTATGCAACGTGACACCCGGAAGCAGTACTACTGCAAACCAGTTCTGCAAAGAGTGTGGCACAGACGCTGTTTCAGGTTGTCTCCCGAGTTGGCATTCCAAAAGAGATACCAACTGAACATTGCACGTTTTTCATGTCTTGCCCACTAAATGAAGTGTATGAATTATTCGGTATTAAATCTATTAGGACCAGCATCTACCACCCTCAGACTGAGGGGATGGTGAAGCGGCTGAATAAAAATTCGAAGTCCATAATTCATAAGTTCATTTACAAGGATGAACGCAATTTGGATTTCTGATTAGACCCTTTGTTGTTCACAGTGCCCCAGGCCTCCACACGATTTTCTCCCTTTGAACTGCTGTTTGGCAGGAAGCTGAACTGAGAGGAAGGTCCAAGCCTGGCAAAAAATGAGATTCAGTACGTCATGGACCTGAGAGGAAAGCTACACACACCGGGTAGGTTATCATGAGAGTATCAGCTTCAGGCCCAGAAAAGTCAACAGCAGAGGGGCTAGACTCAGGTAATTTTCACCGGGAGACAAAGTCCTTGTGTTACTCCCTACTTCAAGAGGAAAGTTACTCGTCTGGTGGCTAGGGCCCTTCGTGGTCACATGGCGGGTGGGTGGTGTTGACTATGAGGTGGTACAGTCAGACAGGGGAGGAGTCAAACAGGTATATTACCTCAACTTCCTTAAAACATGGAGAGGGGTTGAAACCGCTTCTCTGGTGAGCCTGGTGAAGCAGAGAGATGAGCAGCGAAATTCCACCATTCCACCACCACCATCTCACACAGACTCAGAGAGCAGATGTTCCTGCTACGCAACAGCATTTTGCGGATGTGTTCTTCCCCATGCCTGGCCATACAATGCTCATAGAGCACCATTTTGAAATGCAACCTGGCATGATGGTGCATTCACGGCCCTATAGGTTACCAGAACATAAGCAGCAAATTCTTCAGAAGGAATTGGCTAAAATGCTGAGAACGGGAGTAATAGAAGAGTCGCATAGCACAAGATGTAGCCCAATAATTCTGGTCATAAAGAAAGGGTGAGGGTCGCAGATGCCAACAGACTTAATAAACTGATCCGTAAGGCCAGCAATGTTGTGGGGATGGAGCTGGACTCCCTCAAGGTGGTGTCGGAGAGGCGGATGCTGTCCAAGATAAAGACAATGTTGGATAACACCTCCCACCCACTCCATGACATGTTGGTCAGTCACAGGAGCTCGTTCAGTGAGAGACTGAGATTACCGAAAAGCACCACTGAACGACACAGGAAATCATTCCTGCCTGTGGCCATCTCCCTGTACAACGCATCCACTTAACACACTGTTTGCTGCTACAGCTACACATGTTTCTTTTCCAAATATTTATTTATAAGTGACTTATGTATGTATGTATGTATGTATGTATATATATGTATATATTGTACTATTCTTAGTTAGCGTATTGTCTGTCTTGTCTTAATGTTGGTTTAAAATGGAGCACTGTAACAAAAAATAATTTCCCCCAGGGATCAATAAAGTATTCTGATTCAGATTCTGATTCTGAAGATGGTTCTACATGGTTCTGTGTTGACTATTGCAAAGTGAACGAAGTGTCACAGTTTGATCCCTACCCCATGCCCCGGATTGATGAGCTCCTGGACCGGTTAGGCACAGCCCGATTTTTGACGACACTGCATTTAACCAAGGCCTACTGCCAGATTCCCTTGTCTGTGGAGTCCAAGGAAAAGATTGCTGTGGGCAGTCGATTCCTTGTGCTGTTATCTCCTGGGGCACTCATTCGCTCTTTGCTCAGACCACACCCTGGTGCAGTGGTTCCACCCATGAAGATGCCAATGCCTGGATCACCTGGTGGTATTTGGCTTTACAGCCAATTTAAGGCGACACAGCTACAAGATGTCTCCATTTCAACTTGGGTTAAAAATTCAGACTTCAAACTACATACCAGTTTTTAAATTACACGTAAAACCAGAATTATGATAAAAAATACACACAATGTTTTTTTCTGGACAAAACAGTGGTGTTTACAGCGGGAAGAAATGACAAAAACTGTGTTTTCCAAAGACAACGTTGGCAAACACTTCCTGCTTGTGTTACAGGCCTTCGATGGGGTCTGTTTTTAAACTGTTTTTTTAACAGAAAAGCAGAGACAGGAGACATCAGTTGCGCTCTTCCTCGTCTGGTTTATTAACAGAATTTAACAACGTCCTTTTCTTTTCATTTAGACACACACATTTCTCTTTTAACAACACAAACATTCAATTAGGTCCATAGCTCAAACCCTTTTGGTTACCTTGCACTCTCGCAAGAATAAACTTACAAAATAATCATTGTATATGAGTGTCCTTATTTACAATAAATCTGTAACCAATTCTACTGCATTTCAGCATCAAAAACATTTCTATGCAGCACCACTAACACTGCAATTAACCCGCTTATATACCATTATACATTTCTTATACTTTAACAGATTCAACAATATATTACATTTGTAACCAATAAACAAAAATATTCTTCCATTGCTCACAAACAGTTCACAATCATCCACAAACAGCATACATCAGACTATTTACATTTGACACATAAGAACTGGGTAGGTCCTAATCAACTGTAACTTCCAATAATGTCAGGATAAAAGAAGCGTCTTGAGAGCTGCGTTTGTCACAAAATAAAACAGGTAATAAGACCAGCTGCCTATTTAGACTACGAGTGAAATGGCGGCTGCCATTACAAATGGCGGTATAGTTAGCTTTCTCTCAATCGGTGAAAACACACTCTCTCACAACATTCGCGGTCTTTAAACTAAGGCAGAAAAAGGTTTCTTTGGTTTATATGCACATTGCAGTGAGCAAACTTGAACTACTGACCAGTTTTTTTAACAGAAAAGCAGAGACAGGAGACATCAGCTGCGTTCGGTCTGCAGGCTCTTCCTCGTCTGAGGCAGAGACGCGTTGCAACGGCCTATCGCACTCACCACTATCTCCCCCTTGTGGCAATGCCACGCAATTACATTGTCCATAACTCTAAATGAAAAGTCCAATACCACCATAAAATCAGGTCTTTTACATCAAAACAATTCACAAAAAAATTACAATTGTGACCATACACTTGTGGGCGTCACACACTCCCCAACAAAAAGAAAATGGCTCCTGACATTTAACCTCTTACCCTTTAAAACTCATTATACTCATTACTCAAACAACTCAAATCACATCCCCTTCCCACATACCCACATTCCTTGTGTACTAACATGTATAGATTGGGCAGTTATAATATACAGGGAAGGTGCCTGGATGTGCACAGTGAGATGTTGGAATGCGATATGGCACTAGGGGGAAGTAAGGTAACAGGGGATATGGTGGCATGGTGTAGTGTGTTGTTTTGTGACTCGTGCACTTCAGCACAACTGACTGATGGATGCACCCGGAGAGAGGGCTGGCCAAGGGTGTCATATGTGAAATGTGTAACAGGCCGTCGTTCTCCATTAGACCTTCTTAGAACTGATTCATTAGTCGGCGGGGTCACGTTAGGTGTATACTGTGCCCTTTCTGAAAGCGGCAGTCCAACTTCTCCTTCGTCGACTGTGAAAGGCACTTCAGTGACTCCTGATTCCTGTACCCTCTCATGTTCCTCCTCTCCCATGTCGTTGTCAAGTTCAGTGCTTTGGTGTCCACCATCTTGTTCCATTCCTTGTTCCCTCAATTCATCTGTTGCTTCTGTTGGCTGAGGTGCTCCACAGTTGACCACTCTGCTGAACTCAGCTGTTCCTCTTGAAGGTCCAACAGTATGGTTACAGGTATGTAGTGCATCCTCTTTGTTCCCACTTCTCAAATCATACCTCAACTCATAATACATTGAACTCTCATCCTCATCGGAGCTTGTGTCAGACTGGGGTTGAAACTCTGTCTCTCCTTGAGCTGGTTTTGGTTTCTTTTTCTTGATGGCGGATGGCCCGTCCCCCTTATCTACAGCAGGCAAGTCCACAGGAAGCTCATTGACAAGATGCAATAGATTGCGATGTAGAACACGCACTTTCTTCCCCTTTGCCTCTGAGGTCACTCTGTACACTGGGCTGTCATTGATCTGTTCCTTCACCACATAAATGGTGTTCTCCCAGTAGGACCTTAACTTGCCAGGACCACCCCTCTCAGTCAGATTCCGCACTAGTACTCTGTCTCCAGGTTGGAGTACCACTCCTTTCAAGTGTCGGTCATAGTGTTTCTTCCCACGATCACTTGACTTTTGGCTGTTTCCAGATGCAATCCTGTAAGCTTCAGTCATTCGTTCTTTCCATTTCTCAGCATAACCTCTTGCAGTTTGTGGCTCTCCATCAGTAACCACCTTGAACAGGAGGTCTACTGGCATTCGTGGATGTCAACCAAAAAGCAGAAAGAATGGTGAGTAACCCGTTGCTTCATGGCGCGTGCAATTGTACGCATGAACCATCTGTGGGAGATACTCTCTCCATCTTTCTTTTTTTTCTTCACCCAGGGTCCTCAGCATCTGCAAGATGGTACGATTAAAGCGTTCAGCTGGGTTGCCCTGAGGATGGTACGGAGTTGTTCGAGAGTGCCCCACATTGCTCAACTGTTGTAGAGTCCGGAAAAGCTTGTTCTCGAACTCCCGCCCCTGATCATGGTGCAGCCTTAAAGGGTAGCCAAATCTGGGGATATAATCACTGAAAATCCTTTCAGCTGCAGTTTTGCCACTCTTGTTGCGGGTTGGATAGGCCTGGGCATACCTAGTAAAGTGGTCTACCACAACTAGGATATACTGATATCCGCCCCTGCTTGGCTCTAAGTGGAGGTAATCGACTGAAACCAATTCCATTGGTGAGCTTGTGGTAATGTTGGACATGGGAGCTCGGACCGGTTTCTTCTGTTTGATGCACGGACACTGCCGGGTGACATAGGCTTCGATGTCTCGCCTCATGTATGGCCAGTAGAACCGTTGCCTCGCCAGGCTGAGAACTCTTTCTACCCCGACATCCCCCATGTCATCATGCAAATGTTTCAGGACCAGGGATTTGAAGCTAGCTGGTAAGACTAGTTGGCGCTTTTCTGCAGTCTTACGATACAGAACTCCGTCTTCTAAGCTCAGCTTTGTCCACTCATGCATCATTTTCCTTGCAGGACCTCTCACATTCCGTCTCATGTCATCTGTCAGCTTTTGATCTGAGTCTTTCATTTTCATGATCTCACCTATCGCAGGGTCTGCTCTTTGAGCCCTTTGTAGTTCATCCAAATTGATAGGCGTGACCATTTCTTGGATTACTGGTCCAAGCTGGTCACCTTGCGCTAAAGCCAGAGCAGCGATCCATGCGACATCTCCATGCTTGCCTGCTCCACATCCCTCCCAAGTAGTGGCAACAGCTTCTTTGGAGAGCTCTTTTGTACATTCAGTGACGTATCTGTCAATGTCAAGGGGACTCCTCGACAGGGTGTCTGCGTCAACATTTACTTTGCCAGGTCTGTACCTTATATCAAACCTGAAATCTGATAGCTCTCCCACCCATCTGAACCCAACCGCATTCAACTTGGCGGTACTCACGAGATAAGTTAAGGGATTGTTGTCTGTGTAGATGGTAAAATACGGGGCATAGAACAAGTAATCCCTGAACTTCTCGCAGACAGCCCACTTGAGGGCGAGAAACTCAAGCTTGCCCGAGTGGAGTCTGTAATTCTTTTCAGCTGGTGTCAGTGTTCGGGAGCCGTATCCAATCACTCTTAGCTTCCCATTCTGATGTTGGTAGAGAACGGCCCCAAGGCCTTTATCAGATGCGTCTGTATGAAGGATGAAGGGAAGCTCAAAATCCTGGTAGGCAAGTACAGGGGGGTTTACCAACATATCAATCAACTTACACAGGGCACCCTGGTGCTTCTCTGCCCACTCAACTGGTGTTTTGGATGGTAACTGTGCACCTTTCCCCTTCTGTCCTGTAACCTTCCCCAGAAGATGCTCCTCTTTGGTTTTCTTGGGTTGCAAAAGCTCATAGATGGGTTTTGCTATTCTTGAGAAATCCTGGATATGTGAGCGATAGTAACTCAGGAACCCAGCAATCCTCCTCACACCTCCCACTGTGGCAGGTGTCTCCTTTTTCAGGGCGTACACTGCCTCGAGATCTTTTGGATCAATGCGTACTCCTTCAGCTGACACTAAACGCCCAACATACCTCACTTCTCTTTTAAATAGGTCACATTTTGTCGGCCGGAGTTTGACTCCGTAGTTCTTCAGGGCTCTCAAGACTTTCCTCAGCCCTTCCACATGTTCCTCAAAAGTCTTGGCGTAGCACAAGATGTCATCCTAGTATGGGATGCAGCACTCATCCCGAAGGGGAGCCAGCATTTCTTCCATACTGCGTTGGAATGCAGCAGGTGCGTTGGTAAGACCGAAGGGAATTCGCACCCATTCATAAAGGCCCCAGGGGGTGATGAATGCAGTCAGATGATGGGATCCTTCTGCTATAAAGCCCTGGTGATAGGCTTTTCCCTGGTCCAAAATGGAGAACCAGTTGTACCCTCCCAAGGTGTCAATGAGGTCCTGGATTCTTGGTAATGGGTGGCAATCAGGTACTGTGCGCTGGTTCAGGAGACGGTAGTCGATACAGAGCCTTAGGGAGCCATCCTTTTTCCGCACGCAAACTATTGTAAGGGGATCTAGACTTTACAATCCATCCTCTTGCTAAGAGGTCCTCAATATACTCTTTAACCTCCTTATAGAGGGGTTTTGGAATTGAGGCGTACGATTTCTGAATTGGGGTTGTGTCTTTGAGTGTTATTGTCATTTCCAAGCTGGGAATGCACCCCATGTCATTTTCATCACGTGCAAAAGCCCCTGACTCTTCCCTTAACATTTTTTTGGCAACAGTTTGTTGGTCTAAAGCGCTATATAAATACAGGCCATTTACCATTTACAGTTTGTTGGTCTTCAGTCAGGTGGCTAACATCAACAGGTGGATCCCAATCCTGTGTTGCTTGATCTTCACTGCACTGCTGGGGTATTTGAGATACATCAGGGTCGACATCTTGAGTCACTTTGGGCTCACCGAGGTTTGGTAAGTCAGTTTGTATGACTCCTGCTATTGGTTCAATAGTTCCAAGGGCTGCTCCGCCGGTGAGGGTCACATCGTGCTTAGTGTGGTTGCCAATAGGTACTTTGACATATGGGACTCTGGCATCACAAACTGTGAGGAGGCTGTTGCCAACATCAAGCTGTTGCAGTTGTGGGTTGCTCTCAGTTGGTTCAAAGAGCACGAGGGGGTTGGACATGTCAACTGTAGAGGAGACTTTACACTTAACATACTTAACTTGACCAGCTGGGATTACTACATCATACAGGCCCACTTTTAGGACACTCTGGCTGACCACGTTATCACTGGTAAGCTTGGTCTGGATGAAGTTGGCTAGTGCCGTCGCTGTGTCATCCTGGAGGTTCATTGCGCTGCGCAGGAGGCTCACAATGGTGGGTATGAGGTTTGTACTAGCATTTGGACCCAGTATCAGCTGTTCAATTACATTGAAACCAATCAGGGGGCAGTCCATGGGCACACTGCTTACTAAAAAGGGGACTTGTACAGTCAAGTTTGGGTCACTATTCTCTGGGAGACTCACCATCACGCCCACCCAGCCGTCGTAGGGTAATGGCTGGCCATTAACACCAAGCACACTAAGAGCCTTATCTCCAATAAGTTCTGTCAGTGGCCGGAGTTTGTGGTCAGAGAGGTAGGTTTTTGCCCACTGGCGATCAATGAGACTCACTTGTGCACCTGTGTCCAATAAACAGTCCACTGCAAAGCTATGAATGTAACCCTTGATTTTACATTTTTTTCCAACAAGCTGTGCCACTCTCTCACTTGCCCCTGTGTCTGCATTTTTCGTTGGAAGGGTCGCCCAACTACTTCTGACATGAGCAAACTCTTCTGAGCACATACCTCGTGATTTTGGGTCTGGCTGTCCACTGGTTCTGGGCGTGTGTGTATCAGCAGGAGGCCAACTAGAGCTTCTGGGTTGGCTTCGTTTGAGACATCCCACTGCCCTGTGACCTGTCTCCCCACAGATAAAACAATGAGTGCATGAAGTAGCCCCACTTTCAATACACTTGGGACAGCCGTACTGTTTTGCAGTTTGTCTGGGCTTCTGCTTTGGGTGTGCACACTGACAAGTGGGTTCACGAGCCTGACTGGCTGTGAGAGACTCCACCACTTTGGTCAGGGTTTCCACCTTTGCAGCCAGCTCTTCTATGACTTTATTCTTACTCTTAAATTTACAGTCAGTCATTTCAGTGTCTTTAGCAGGTTCAAGTTGAGCAGTATGAGCATGTGTTATCTTTTGTAGAGTGGAATATCCCAGTCTTCGCCGTCGCTCACTCTCTTCACTTGACACTTTGTTCACTTGCCTTATCAAGGCTTCATCTGACACACTGTAGTCTGATAGTAGTGGCTTGAGTTCATTACGAATGTCACTATATTTTGGTAGAAGACCTTGATGAATGGTGCGTAGAAACACATTTTGGATCGTATGTGTCTCATATGCAACGTCCATGTTATCCTGCCTGGATGCAAACACGACTTTCTGCTTCAGTCCAATCATCCTGTAGAGGAACTGTTGTGGAGTTTCATGGTCATGTTGCTTAGTGCTCAACAATTCCTGAAATAACTCACTCCCACTCTTCTCACTCAGGTGTGAACGTAGTAAGCTTTTGAGTTCAATGAGGGTCAAGTCATCTTTACTGATCAACATGTCCTTAAACTGTCCAGGCTTGATAATACGGAGCACACCTTGAATGATCTCTCCCTCTGTGTGCTTCACCTTGAGCCCCTCCTCAATCTGCTTACACAGTCCATGGTAGCTAATGTAAGATGCAATGTCCCCAACCTGACCACCATGTACTTTAAACTCTCTGCGTTGCAAAAATGGCAGGTCTCTTAGGGAAACCATGTGATCAGGCTTAGATTGTCGCATGTCTGTGGTGGAGTGGCTGTTTGTCACGCTCTCAGCTCGAGGCTGGAGTGACTGTGTAATAGTGGGGGTGAGTGTGTCTTGTGTTGCAGATGTCACTTGTAAATCTGCTAACTTTTTACCAAGTGCCTCGTAGTTAGCCTTTAGCATTTCATACTCTGTTATTTGTGGATTAACAGACTCAAGAGGAAATATAGCTGAGGTAAGTACATCACTCTGTTCAGGGTGCTTAAGTGTTGTGAGAGTAACAACATTTTCCTCTGAGACCACAGGGTGAGATACTTCAGCGGTACGACTATTAATGAGATGAATAATAGCATCTTTCAACAACAGTAGGTGTGAAAACCCCTGATCCTCTAAGTCAAGCAATGTCTTACAGCGCAGATAAGCACAAACATAATCAAAACAACTTTCCTCATCACCACGTCTTACACTTGCGGGGTCCACATCAGGTACTGGTGTGATGTTTGTAGCAATCTGGAAGAGTTCCTCTGCTGTCAGTGCATAAAGACTCTTTCTGATCTGCCAAGCCAGTTCTTTTCTTTCACTGTCCTCCATTGTGTGTCCTTTGGCTAGCAACTCCTCACAGTGCAGTCAGCTCAAACACATTTGTAACCAATAAACAAAAATATTCTTCCATTGCTCACAAACAGTTCACAATCATCCACAAACAGCATACATCAGACTATTTACATTTGACACATAAGAACTGGGTAGGTCCTAATCAACTGTAACTTCCAATAATGTCAGGATAAAAGAAGCGTCTTGAGAGCTGCGTTTGTCACAAAATAAAACAGGTAATAAGACCAGCTGCCTATTTAGACTACGAGTGAAATGGCGGCTGCCATTACAAATGGCGGTATAGTTAGCTTTCTCTCAATCGGTGAAAACACACTCTCTCACAACATTCGCGGTCTTTAAACTAAGGCAGAAAAAGGTTTCTTTGGTTTATATGTACATTGCAGTGAGCAAACTTGAACTACTGACCAGTTTTTTTAACAGAAAAGCAGAGACAGGAGACATCAGTTGCGTTCGGTCTGCAGGCTCTTCCTCGTCTGAGGCAGAGACGTATTGCAACGGCCTATCGCACTCACCACTATCTCCCCCTTGTGGCAATGCCACGCAATTACATTGTCCATAACTCTAAATGAAAAGTCCAATACCACCATAAAATCAGGTCTTTTACATCAAAACAATTCACAAAAAAATTACAATTGTGACCATACACTTGTGGGCGTCACACTTGCAAGTGAAAAAAGAAAAGAAAAAACACCCCTTCCCTATTGGTGTTAAAGTGTACCATGTCAACCAATCAAAAAATGATATGGCAACATGTGGCACTTGGTTGTTTAGGGAGAAGAGGAAGTTTTAGGAGTGACACCCATTAGAAAAAGCAGGTGAGAAAGAAAGAAAGAGAGAGAGCGATTTTTCACATGTGAGACATTAGTGACATTTAGCGTATTTGGAGGCAATCCGGTTGTTCAGTCTGACGTCACTAGCCGTGTCTGGGCCTAAACTCCACTGCAGGTCCATATATCAAACGATCACTATGGCATTACTGAGAGTTGAAAAACTGTCTAAAGTCTTTCATCTTTAATAAAATGATCAGCGTTCTGCTCTACCAGGTGTAACAATTGAGTTTTGCATCCAGGCATCCATGAAAATGGAATTTATGACATTTAACGGAGTTAGAAGTTAGCAGGAAGTTAGCTCGCTAGCTTCTCTCTAAATACAATATAGCATGTCCTGACTGCGGGGTTTTGGAAACAAATGAAAACGTACAGCTCTGTTATCACTTCCAACATAAATGAAGACAGAAAGCTAAACAGCAGTGACGTTTGTAGGGTTACTGAAGTTTGGCTAGCTGGTTTATATAATGATGTGCTACGAGTGGAAAAAAAACTTTTTTCCACTCGATAAAAGTTAACGTGAGTGTTCTCGGTGGTCAGGAACAAATGTAATCGCATGGCAGGATGCTGTAAAAGGACCAAACTTCAGCCAGGAGAACAATTGAGATAATCCATCCACAATACGAGGTTAGTCATTCATATACTGCTGCATGGGCTGGGCTGTAGTTACATCCTAAGGTTTTAAAAACTGAGCTTAAATAAATATTTCCGGTTCACGCGCATCAAAATATGATATTTTGACACGCTATGGATTTTTATTGGACACGCGTTGAGGCGTGAATGTGCACGCGTCAAATTAGGGGCGTTTGGGGTGTTTTGTTCGCGTCCATAGCGTTCGGTGTGAACACACCATAAGGTTTTAAAAACTGAGCTTAAATAAATGATTAGCGGTAATAAAAGCCGAGGGAGGTCAACAGTGATCACTGACTGTTTTAGGAGCTTTTTGAGATTAAATAGAAGAAAATACATAACATTAAACATGTTAACAACACAAAAGCCATATTAAACGCAGACTACTTTAGGCCCGGAAGTAGGATTCGTCACGTCATCACTTAACAATCGGATAGTTAGTGTGTTGTGTAGTCATTGTTTTGTTTTGTGTGTCAGTTACTCTAGTGAATGCTCAAAAGAAGCCAGCAAAGGCAGATTCCAGTGTAAATGCTGTCCCCACATGGAAAACTGGACTGATACACCTCGTTTGTCAGACCAGCAAGGTTTAGGCCTGTGGTGTTCTCCTCTGTCTTATAGTGGACACAAACTATTTTTTTGAGTTGAATGAATAATTTGTGTGCCTTCTTATTTAATGCAAAACACCTGATTGTTCTGTAAATAGTTTTAAATGGTTTTATAAAAAACGCCTGAGGCCTTGGCTGCATTTTTAGGTAAATAATATCATATAACTTTGTTGTTTGCAAAAGTTGTGCATAATTTTTAGAAATGTATTATTTCTATTTGCATTTCAAGTTATGACAATGATTTGTTAAACATGGTTGTGGTTTTTACAGTAAAAAAAATAAAACTTTTTCTACTTGGATTTTAAATTTTTTGTCTGAATTTTGATCAATTGTGCTGAAATATAGTATGTCAAAATGAAAAAAACAACTCCAATTCAGATACTTGAGATTGTGCTGAAAATAATGACACCAAACAAGGCAAGATAAACCGTTTTTAAAGGTGAAATATAGAGGTAAAAATCAAAAGTAATCAAAAACGGCCAATTATACCCTGTACCCCACAGGGTTAAGTTCAAGGTGGTCCATAGGGCCATGGTCGTGGCCTATTTCCTACAGCAGGGAACAAATGACTCTCTCCTTTTATATAATGACGGAGGAGGTTTTTTAATTCAGCTATTTAAAATTCATGCCTATGAATATTTAAATACTTGTTGAAAAATCAAGATGTAGCCACTACAAACATGTGATTTATAGAATATGATGCTGAACATGAGGCATAAATAA
Source organism: Aulonocara sp. 'chitande type north' Nkhata Bay (assembly GCF_057382095.1). Lineage (NCBI taxonomy): Eukaryota > Metazoa > Chordata > Actinopteri > Cichliformes > Cichlidae > Aulonocara > Aulonocara sp. 'chitande type north' Nkhata Bay. Next base: position 1,199,312 of record NC_141354.1, read on the forward strand.
ACAATTTAAAATGAAATCAAGTCTATATCCCATATTTAACACTGATGGGGAAAATCTTTCTGCAGAACATTTATTTGTACTTTTGATATTTCATGCACAATTTTTTAGTAATACAGTTTTATGTCTAGTGAGATGTTTTAATTTTGGTTCATTGCTTCTTTTCCTAAATGAAAGGTTTGGAATGTTTGTCCACCATCTGTCATTGTCGGTTAAGAATAATAAATTTTTGGCAATACAGTAGATATTCATTTAAGCATATTAGTAGTAATATTTTACAATTCTTCAGCCAGGAAGGAGCACAAAAAGGTGAAGATGTTTATGTAGAGTACAGACAGACAGAACAATCTGATCCATTTTATGTTGCTAAATTGGCAAATAGTGGAGGAAGTTGTCTTTGTTTGTGCATGTATTGGGGTGGAAAGGTAGCAATTGTCTGTGAATGCCTTTCTGTAAAGGACACCATATGCCACTGTGATACACATTGTAGAATACAACGACAATACAAGGACTGGATTCAAAATGATGGCAACCCCCCCCCCCCCCCCCCCCAAAAAAAAAGGAAAAAAAAAAACCAAATAAAAAAGATCCTCTGACTAACTTCAAGTATAAAATTTGTCTTTTTTTTAAAGAGCTGTCAACAATCCTCCTGTAGTAGCAACTCCTTAACAATTGGTGGCAGTCATGTGCTTCTGAAGTTCCAGGGGCAAGCCTTCATTACAATAAGAGCATTCTGATGATGCTCCAAACTCATGTACAGATGCGCACAAATACATGCATTCATAATGCATGCTTAACATGCATGCTTAAATACCACCACACAGCAAGTACGATTTTGGCTGTTCTACAGCTCTTCAAGCTATATGGTTCTATAGAATTCATTTATAACCCAACCTACCCTGGCTTTTGCCAAAATCTTAGCCTCTCCAGCTGGCTATATCAAAGCATCCATGACACTGCAGAGATTTAGAGGATTGTGGGCAAAGAGATGGGCACAGGATTCATTGAAGGAGGAAGATTATTTCCTTTTTTTTTTTTTTTTTTGCCTGTCCCATTTGGTTCTTTTGCCATCAGAATTATTGTCTAAAGGCGAGGAAAGATGCCCAATGGATTTACTTTACCAAATTGACCATCCCAGCCTTGCCATAATGGTCTATTTGATTCACCTTTTATTGTTTATTTTTTTTTTTTTTTACTTTCACTTGCTAGATACGGGACAGACTTGAATGAGGAAAAGAAAAGGGAGAAAGGAAGAGAGGGAAAAAACAGCGGTGAAGAGGGATGGGGATAAAGGGCAAAAAAACAAAAGCCAACTAAATAAGCAGACAAAAAAATATATATATCAATCACCTGGATCACCTGTTGAGAAAGAAAAAAGAAAACAAGCAGAAGATAACGAGAGCATTAGAATAAACAACATCACGATGATATATGGGAATATGACAGTAAATACTAAATATTAAACATTATTGTGCAGCACGTAAGATCGACAGCGCACAGTGTGCTTTGAGGTAGGAGCCAAAAAGGGTGTAGTTTGTGTGTGTGAGAACCCGTGTGTACACCTGTGAGCATGGACGCGCTTGTTTTTAAAAGGTTCCTTCATGTAATGATCTGCTAGAGGGTGTGGGGAGCCACAGCCCCGTCCTCCAGGGCATGAAGCAGGTATGGAGGAGATCAAGACTCCAGACATCTAGAGGCCCCCAGAACACAAGAGACCAAGGAAGACCAGCAGAGGGGCAGCCGCACCACTATCCCAGAAAGAGCTGACGAGAGTCCCAGATGACTCAGCAGCTGCAGAGCAGAAGCCAGGGGGGGTTTCAGTGACGTGCCCGTGAGCTCCGCCGGCAGCCGGCAGCCAGCTGCGCCAGAGTGACCGAGCCCCAGGCCGAGAGGCTGAGGGCACCCCACCCCCGAAGTGGCCCGAGCAAGCCCCAGGCTCCAGGCCCCGATAACCAGTCACCAAGGAGTGAGCCGGTGTGTACCTGGACGCCCATCCCCGGACACAAAGAGCCACCAACGGACTGATGTCTGAGGGCGTCTGCCACTGGCAGGGGAAGTGGTGGGGGGAGATAGGCCTCCACACCTTAGAGGTCCTGAGATGTCCCTAGAGAGGTGCCGTCTGAAACGAGACCTGACAAACAGGCACACACAGATACAAACATCCATTCCCACCCTCATGTTCTTATATGGAAATACTCAACACTCAACCAACGTGGAGACAGACATAGAGAGACACTGTAAACACAATCACACTCCCCAAGCGTACTCTAAGCCCCGGGTCTAGGTACCCTTGCCCCTGGAGGGGGAAACTGCACCCAGACCCAGGTGGTGTTACCCTTTTCCCTGGGGTGGGGAGAAGCAGACCGCCCGACCCCGCAGCAGCAGGGAGGCCCCACACTCCAGACCCCAGTCGGACGGCAAACTCCTCCTCCTGGCCCCCCACTCCAGCAGGTCGCATAGAACAGGGGTGTGAGAAGACTCCAAACCTCCCTCCACCCTCCCTCATATGTAGTGTTGATGCATGTGTGTTCTAAGGTGCATTTAAAACCCAGGAGGGCATGGAGCTACCTGCCAGAGAGCAGCAGGTAAGCGCATAGCCCCTCCTGATAGCCCTCAATGTCTACATGTATTTAAAATTGAGAGGTGGGCAACGATGCCAGGTGTGAGGTGTACACCCTGATGGTCTTTCGGAGTCCGTGTAGCGTGCCCACCCCCAAGACCCTATATGTATGTGTTATGAGAGTGTGAGTAATGTGAATGTCTAAGTTGTGAGGTAAAATTGAGGCACAAGAAGCCAGAAGGGGACAGAAGGGGGGATGCCTCCCCTGCACCCTGGTGACACACCTTTACCCCAAGGCCCTGCATGTGTGGATGATTGTGGTGGAGCGGGAAGAGGGAGGCAGCTGGAGATGGGGAGGGAAGGAAGGGAGGGGCAAGTGACCCCTCCTTTCTGCCCAGAATGAGATCTTCCTCCACCTCTCTTGTATCTCCCCCTCCTGCAGATTGAGTTCCTGAAGAGAGGAGAGCTCCTGCAACAACCTCCCCCACCAGTTGAAGAGCCCCCCAGGTGGCTCGATGCACTGGCGGCACCCTGCAGCAGGGCCGGGCCCCCATACACTCACCCGCCCACAACCCCAGCAACATACCCACCAGGACCCAAGCCCCTGAGGGCCCCAGCCCAGAGACGGAGCGCCCCCAGAACCTCCATCCTGGATCCCCTCCGCCCGCCCTGGCCTGGTGCTTTGTGCTTTTCTGTTTAGGGCTGTCGGGAGTCAGCCCTTAGAGGGGGGGGGGGTACTGTCACAGTTCTGGGTCAGTTGGACCCAGTATTTTGAGTTTATTATGTTTTGGTTTAATTTTGCATCATGGATTGTTTTCTTGTTCTCTTGTTGTGGTTGTGATGATTATTATTTGAGGTTCATGTTTCTGTTATCCATGTTTTAGGAATTGTGGTTTCATGTATAGTTCAGTTCCATGTGTCATTTTCTGTCTCTGTGTTGAGTCCGTGTCTCTGAGTTGTGATTCATGTTTCCTGTTTTATTGTGAAAGTCTTTGTCTTATGTTAGTGTGTGCAGTATCCCCATGTCTCGTTAGCCCTGATCTCTCCCAGCTGTGTCTCCCTCCTGTTGCCGAGTCCCCTATTACTACCCTGTGTATATAAGCCCTGTGTTTTCCCATGCTCGGTGTCGCGTCGTACCCTCAGATCCTGCCTGTGTTCCAGGTAGTGTTTTCATGTTTAGTTTCTATTTTGTTGGTGCCAGCAACGCCCTAAGCCTGTCCCTACCCCCACACCAATCACAACAGCGAAGGTGGGACCAAACTATGACACCCCACCCCCACTAGGTGATGGAGCTAATCAAAGGAGCCCAGAGGAATTGATCATATGTGGTGGCAGAGGCTGTATCAAGACTAATGTAATCTAATAGATAATTTCTATATTGGTTAGAATTAAGCTTATTTTTATTTTTCCAGTTCATGAGGACTGTTTTCTTGGCTATGCATAGGGCAGTGAAAACCATACGGGCTATATTCTTTTCTGTAGTAAAATTATCTAAGCTGCCCAACAAACACACTAAAGGGGAAGTTGGAATGTTACATTTCAGACACTTTGATAAGTCTTCACATGTCTCGCGCCAAAACTTCTGAACTGGTGGACAGAACAAAAGAGCCTGGTGTTTTGGTTTGACAGTGTGAGCAGTTGTTGGTAGACGTAAAGCCCATCTTGAACATCTGATGACCTGTATAGTGCACTCTATGTAGTATTTTGTATTGAATTAATTGAAGACTGGGATTTCTAATTAGATGAAAGCAAATCTGAGACCAGAAGTTTTGGTCTAAGTTAACTGATAAATCCGCTTCCCATTTCGCAATAGGAAGTGATATTGATTCATCTGTTGTAGAAAGCATTCTGTATGTTTTGGAAAATAATTTGGGGGTTTTACGAGTAAGAAATTGAACCACACTTGGTGGTGTTTGTAGTTCAACTTGACCCAGTTTAAATTTCTTTTTTACTATGGATTTAATTTGTTGATATTCTATAAATCTTTTCTTGTTGATCCCATATTGTGTAACTAGTCCGTCAAATGAAATAAATTCTGTTCCTTCTGGTATATGTTCTAAATATTTGATTCCTTTACCACTCCAATCTGAAAAGTTTATCATATTATTTTTTTGTAATATGTCAGGGTTGTTCCAGATAGGTGTACGTTTGCATGGAATTAATGAAGACTCAATTTTAGAAACTCCCACCATGCTGTCAGAGAAGAGCTGATGCTGATGCTTTTGAAGCATTCATGTCGTTGGATGTTTGAGCTGATAAATGGCAGATCTGAAATCTCTAGATTATTGCAAAGTGCTTGTTCTACATCTAGCCAAGGTTCATCTAAGAGGGTATGTTTTAGCCATCCTGAGATAAACTGAAGCCTGTTGGCTAAGAAGTAGTGCTGAAAGTTTGGCAGTTCTAGTCCTCCTTTATCCTTGGTCTTTTGTAGTGTTTTTAAGCTTATACGTGGGGGTTTATTTTTCCAAAGGAATTTGGACATACATGAATCTAGAAATCTGAACCAATCTTGTGGCGGTTTAGTTGGGATCATTGAGAATACATAATTTATTTTTGGTAAGACCATCATTTTTATAGCAGCAATCCTTCCCATGAGTGATATGGGTAGACATAAGCGGTAGCAAATGGATGGATGGTGTTAAAAACGTGTTAAAAACGGGATTAAAAGTATAAATAAATATTGATTAAAAACAAAGTTAATCATAATAAATACTGATAAAAAGCATGTAAACATAAGTTTAATTAATATGTACATATGTATATGTAATGTATAAATGGTGTGGGGGCAGGACTTAGTCCTGTAGAGTGTGTTTGTCAGATCCACTGAGCGACCAATCATTGGCTGGTCTGACCCTCCCCCAGTCTGTGCGCTGCTGAGACACCTGTGTGTGCCTTCGTGTGCCAGTCAGATACGCCAGAGACACAGACGGTGAAAGATCAGTTTACCCGTGCGGCGAAGAAGCTAGCTGGATAGTGAAAGTCCTTTTTTCGGCGAGAATAATAAGAGTGATACTGTATTCCAGAGGCCGTGAGCCAACGTGAGCACTGTGAAGCCCCGTGTAGCATTTGTTCCTTCGCATGGTCAGGTTTTTTCCCTTTGCTTATTTGGATTGGATTGGTTTTGAGGACCTGAGAAGAATCGAGGATCCCTTTTCCAGTACTGGATGGCGAGCCCAGCCCAAAGAGCCGGATGAACTGGTAGATTGTAACCCGACTGGTTACAAACACACTGAGTGACTATTGAACATTGAGACTGATATTGACTTTAAAAAAGCCACAAAAGACAATATATCCTTGAGTCGACTATTTGTGGGGTTTATTTTATTTTGTTTTCAAGAAGAGCGCTCTACTTTTGTTAAATGTGAACAACTTTAATAATTGCTAATAAATGCAATTGTGTTTTCTACACCTACTGTGTACAAGTCCTCTGTTGTCATACACCCTTGGCTCCTACGAATCTAGAACCTGTCTGATCTGGTCCATATTTCCCTTCTGTCCTCGTACTGTGGTTAAAGGTAACTATACTGCCGTACTACAGGCAAAGAAGGCAAGAAGTAGCACTAACAGGTCTAGTATTGCACCACCAGTGTTACAGAAGGACTGTAGATTTTGACCAGTTAATTGAGTAATCTGATATTCTTGCAAAAGAGTTTATCAATGTAATTACACCAGAGAGATTGGTTTGAGTTTTGGAGAAAAAGTAACACATCATCCGCATAAAGGCTGATTTTATGTTCCATGTTCTTGCATTTTATGCCCTTAATTACTGCATTCTGTCTAAGTGCTGCTGCTAGTGTTGCAATAAAAATTGCAAACAGTGAAGGGGAGAGTGGGAATCCCTGCCTGGTCATTTGTTCTGACACAAGCTGTTGGGGAATTATATAATATTTATAACCAGTTAATGACATGTATGAGTAGTCTATCATTAAGTAATCTATGTGTATTTGTTGATGAATGCCTACCGTTTATGAAACCAGTTTGGTCAGGATGAATTAAGAGGGGGGTTATTTTCTCCAGTCTCTTTGAGAGAGCTTTGCAGATTATTTTAAGGTCTATATTTATAAGGGATATTGGACAATAGCTTGAGGGATATACAGGGTCTTTGCCTGGTTTTAGCAGGAGATTAATGTTTGCAGAATTCATATTTGATGGAAGTCTGCCCTTTTCTTTGATTTCCAACAACGTTCTGTAGAAAACTGGTGCTAGAATCGTCCAGAATTCTTTGTAGAATTCTGCAGGTTTTATTTTATTCTCTGCCGATAATAAATAATATCTTAATAAAAATGACCACAAAAACATTTCAAGTGAAAAATAAGCACTTCTGTTAAATTATTGCAGTCTCCACATTGTAATTTAACAAAATATCACTGAACTATTGGCACTGTCTTGAGCTTTCGGAATAATAAATAAACACTTCTGTTTGGAATAAAATAAATACAAATTAGGTTTGAGAATAAAATAAACTTTTAAATTGTTGCAGAGTATATATATTGTAAACAAACAAACAAAATAACGAAAGTATTTGGCATTGACGAACGAACTCCCCATCTGCCCGTGGATCATCAGTCCACTGTGCCATTAAACCAAGGACTGACATCGCGCACACACTGCTTGTTTTTACCTCTTTAGAAAGTTTTGGCACCATCATCTCCCTGATGTGTGGGCGGCTGGGAATTTCATATCGCAGCTTGAGTATGCTGAGAAGAATCCTATGTTTTCCACGACTGGCATTGGCTGGTCATCCAGAGCGATAAAATGAGTCAGAGCCTCTGTTATTATAACTGCCCGTGGATTTTCTCTTGACATTTTTCATCGCTTTTCCAAAAACTGAGTTAAAGTTGGCTGTTCTGGTCCACACTGCTGACATTTTGTTTAGCCTAGCTACAGCAGCCTCCAGTTTCTCTTTTTTTATCTGGAGCTGCCAGTCTGACTCGTCTAACCCTGTGCCTGTTTAGCGCGGGATGTCCCCCTAGTGGCCAATCAAAAAAACTACAACAAAAATGGCAAGCCACCATCTGATTAATGAAATAAGTTCGTATCGTTTCATGGTATCGGTTAACTTTTACGAGTATGAGTACACACACATTTGACAATATTGAAGTCCACTCTTTTTTAAAATATTTAATAAAGTCTTCATCTTTAAGTAGTGATGTATTAAATCTCCAGTTTTTACTTGGCGTAGTATTATTCTTGTGCATTAGTGTTAAAGATACAGGAGCATGATCGTTAGGGCTGGGTATCGTCACTGATTTCTAGAATCGATTCAATTCCGATTCACAAGGTCCCGAATCGATTCGATCCACGATTCGATTTAATTCGATTTAATTCGATTCGATTCGATTTGAATTTGGGAAATTTTGACAGTCAGAAATCTTATAATTCAGATCAGGACATTTACATATTTTTGTATCTATAAAAAGGAAGCTGACACTTTCGAGACTTTATCAAAGGTGTGAGCGTCACAGCAGATGCCTTTGTGTCAAAGTAGCTGAAGATAAAACACAGAAAAACATGAAGGTGATTTTTCCTGGCCTGGGATTTTATAAAAAATATTCTGCAGTACATCAAAAACGAAAGAAAACCATTAATCAACATATGAACGTTACCTCTGAAGTTACAGAGGTTTTATTAGAGACACGGCTAACCGTTTTGCATTTTGCATAATTTTAAAAAGTTTAAATTTGTTCAATATTGAACGGCAGAAATTAGGTTTTCTTTTCGGAAGTATGTAAAACGAAAAAAAAACAGTAGACTTGTGCGTAACAAGCAAGCGAATAATGCAGAAAACAGACAGACAGGGAGAGAGAGAGAGAGCTGTGTATAAAGTGTGATTTTTATCATGGTGGAAGCAAAACAGGAAAAGTCAGAGGGAATTCATGACGATGTTTATGTGAAGCGTAGTTTGGATCTTCTTTTGCTGCTGGTTTGGTCAGTATTGTTTGGAGAGACATCAAACTAACAGTTTTAGAATCAGCGCAAAAAGGGCATAAACACACAGCGCGGACCCGCGGATCAGAATCAGCGAGCTGTTGGCTTTCAGCCCCGACCGTCAGCTGAGAAAGGCAACATCTCACTGATTCTGATCCGCGGGTCCGCGCTGTGTGTTTACGTCTTTGTGCAGAATCCGTCTAACTGCTCTGATTTACTGTCTTAGCTGTTTGGTGGTTGTTGAAATTTTGTGATCTTTCACCTGAGATTCTGGCATTTCGGGCAAAATAAATTTATATTAAAAAATCGATTCAGGATTTTAATGAATCGATTTTACATTATCCAAGCCAGAATCGATTTTAATCGATAAATCAATTATAAAAACCCACCCCTAATGATCGCTGACAGCTATAGGGTGAATCTCAGTGTCTGAAATGTCGCTCAGCAGTGAGATGCTGACCAAAAAATAATCCAGACGAGAGTAGTAGAGTGATGGACATGTGAGAAAAAAGTATATTCCTTACTGGTGGGGTGAAAGGAGCGCCATGCATCGCAAAGACCAAAGTCGCTCATGTTATGATATTTTGATACCACGGTAAGCATTTACAGGATATTGTTTTATACAGGAAAACTGTTACTCAATAAGGCCAATCTACTAGTTGTTTTTCTCTTTCTCTGTGACCCAAGAATTAATGTGTAGGACTCACAAGCTGGTACCCCAAGGTCGAAAACACCACAGAGATGAGACCACTTCCTTACTCCCATCCTCCCTTTTTCTTTATCTCCTGGAAAAGGCTCGTTAAAGGCTAGGTGGTTCGTTTCAGAATTCACTAATGAAAGAACTCTGTATTTTATGTCTAGGAGTGTATTTTGCTGGGATGATCATAAATTATAGCTGAACTGATAAACTACACACAGGATACTTCTTTGCTCACAAGGCAGGAAGACGTTTCCTTATTTAGTCTGTACCGGTTTGAACTGGGAAAGCTGACACACGAACCTTTTTTTTCATCTATATAAACTGCTGTGTATCAAATAAACCTTTGAGTTGATTTGGGAAGGCAACCTGAAGCAGTCTGTGTTTCCTTGTTCTCCCAAGCTGCTCCCGGCGCTGTAACTAACCCAGCTGAACGGCATACCTGAGTGTTACTTTAAATAATTAGGAATCTTAGAAGGAAAGGACAAAACTCTGCTTATCGCTCACGCCACGGAGGAAACCCGGGACGGCAATTTCCTTCAATTTGGTGTCAGAAGTGGGATAACTGACAGAAGGTAAATATGCGTCTTTCATATTTATATAAAGACCTATTATACCTCTCTCAGTGATCGATCCATAAAAAAACGGGATATGCTGACAAAGTTTCACTTAGTGATCCAGAGAGATACACTGACTGACTTCCTCAGTCCCCGAATAAAGTAAATTAACCCTTGTGTGGTGTTGGTGGACACAGGAAGTTGCCTGTTGTCTTGAATATTTTAATTTTGTTTAAGTTGCTCACTCAGAAAGAGTGACACAGGAAGTTGCCTGTTGTCTTAAATACTTCTCGTTAAGTGAGAAGTTGCTCACCAAAGAGTGACACAGGGAGAAGTTGAACGGGTCTCACAGACCCGATTACCATACAAGGGTTAAAAGCAGTAAATTAAAAGCAGAAAGACACAGGAAGTTGCCTGTTGTTTTACGAGAAGTTGCTCGTTAAGCGAGAAGTTGCTCGCTAAGTGAGAGTTGCTCACACAAACAAAAAATTGCTAGCAATAAATTTAAAGTGACCTCAGCTGTGCCGCAGCGAAAATACTAACCTAAATCCTCCTAGCGTGTAAACCCCTCTGGAAATCACTGAACATGAGTCAGAATTATTCAAAGACCACAGACAGGTCCGATAAAAAATCTAAAGTACCTGTAAAACCAAAAATTAATAAAATACAAAATAAAGTCTCAAATAACGGCTCAGTACAACTCCCATTTCCGGTTACGTGTAACCTACGTCCGCGAATCGGTGAAGACGTCCATGATCACGTATCCAGAACATGCGGGAGTGCTTATGTGACTGACTTTGTTTACAACTTAAGAAGTTCAATGCATTCTAATTTCTTTTCGGAGCCTTATCCCGAACGATTATCGCCAGAAAACAGGTCAGTAGAAATGTTGAATATCATTTGTGATAAGAAAAGTAGTCTGCTTAAAAAGTCCTGTAGAAAATATATGATAGAATGCCGCGACGTGATACATCAAATGTTACCACTATGGAAAAAGGGACCGGAACCAGGTGTAGATACTTTTACATCAAATAAAACTAGTGCAGGCTCTGGCATAGAAAATAAACCTACCGCAGGAAAAGCTAGTCTTGCATGTTCAGCCGTTCAGCCTACAGCCCCACACCCTTACGATGAGACCGAATTAATAGTCGCTGTAGCAGCTGCACGTAAACAATGTCAGCATTCTGATCCAACCAGCTCAAAAGAAAGCGACGAAAAATCTGAATCACATGCAACGGATCTTAGCCATCTCTTTAAACAGGATCAGGAAAAACAATATATACGCCGCAAGGAAGAATTAGCAGAACATAAAAAAAGAGAAAAACTTTTGAAAGAAGAATGTGAGGAACTTATGAAAAACAATTTAGACGACTATGAAGAAAAACTTTTGCATCAGGCAGTGTCCACAATAGACACCCACATGAAACGCCACGATATCGTAGCTAGAGGTTTAGAGGTAGCTGAAGAAATACCTGTTACCCGAACTTTAATAAAGACTTATCTAAAAGGAAAAAAGGAAAAACAAAGCCGGAATGACAAAGGTCATCACGCCAACACTCGCGGTAGTAAACAAACAGACCCAAAGCATGATAAAGCATCCACAACTGCAGAGTTTTTGTGGGTAAATAATGACAAAATCACCAATTTCTTTAAGAATCTAAAGAAATTCCTGCTAACAATGTCCAGAGACAAAATTGACTTAAATGCAGTAACTATGTGTAAACAGAAGCCTGATGAATCTATCCTAGTATTCATAAAACGCTTTATGCACTGTTGGACAAGCTAGAGGTGCAAATTTAGCTCAGTTTTCCAGCAGCCGCAGACACCCAAAGCAAAAATGAATTTGTGTATTTCATTTAACATAAAGGGTGAAATGTTTGCTGACACTGATAACAGCTTATGTTTTCTCTGCCCTATGTACCGACATGATGGAGAAGGAACATCCTCTGTGTCAGCTGGACCCTCAGCAGAGAATGAACTCAACATCCTTTTTGTCCGGTACTGTATGTCACACACTGTGCCAAAAAAACGTGTACAGACGCCACTACCAGGTAATCCCATGACTGGGAGCCACACTTTTGTTTCTCTCACACTGTTCAACAACATGATAACTGCTCACACAAGTGAAGGTCAAACAGTGATTTTGTCACATAACTCAGACATAGGTTATGATATAACTACACCATGTCGTCACATAGATCTAACCTATCCTATCCACTGTACTATTTCTGCACTTATGTTGCCAGCTGAATACCAGAATATGACATTGTGGTCAAGAAGTGAGAATGATATAGGATTTATTGACTGTACACTTTATCACGTACACCTATTAAAACACAACAAGCCAGTATATGTCAAGCAACATCCCATTTCTGCCGAAAAAGCCGCAGCTCTAGATGTCATCATAGGAGATTTATTGACTACAGGAGTAATAAAGCCCACACTCCTGTCAATCCTGTGCCAAAGCCTAACAAACCTGGCGTATGGTGTTTCATACAAGACTTAAGGCAAATTAATGCAGTCAACATTCCTCTGCCACCTCTCGTTTCAGATGTTCACAGCATATTGACATGCATTGCATACACATTTTACCGTGGTGGATTTATGCTCCGCTCCTTTTTCTCAGTACCTGTGACACACAGCCGTTATTTGCATTCACACATAGAAATAAGCAGTACACTTGGACTCGTTTGCCCCAAGGCATGATAGACAGCTCTGCTGCTTTCTCAATGGTGCTTCACTCCTCCAGGGCTGCACCCTGATCCACATGTGGATGACCTCCTCCTCTGTGCTGAAAGTGAAAAACTGTGTCAAACTGCTACACACATGCTTCTCCAGCACCTCCAAAAGACTGGCCACAAAGCATATGCAAAGAAAATGCAGTACTGTCAGACTTCTGTTCAATATTTGGGATTCACACTGTCTCACGGAAAACGTTCCATGACTGCAGACAGGGTCAAAGCTGTGACCTCTGTCCCTCGTCCCACTACACAGAAGGAAATGTTGTCCTTCCTGGGCATGGTGAACTATTGCAGACAGTGGATACCAGACTGTTCTTTTCATGACCACATTCTGCGTGACTGTTGTAAAAAAGACAAGCCTCCTCGAATACTGTGGTCCACAGAAATGACTGCCTCTTTCAATGCATTACAGGGAGTGCTGACCTCCGCCACTCAAAGGTGCTGCCTGAATTGTTCAGGAATGCCGGCCTGCCTGAGGGCAGTAGCAGCTTGCTCTATCATGATAAGGGACTGCGAGAAGCTTACACTCTCACATGACACTATTCTACACACCAATCACCAAGTCACGACCATTCTAGCAAACATAACTAAACAACATATGCAAATCTCACATTTATTGATCCTATGCTGTGTTCTTCTGACCGACAGGATGGCTCAGACAGGCTTGACGTTCATGACTGCATGACACGTATACAGGAATCCACAGCACCACGTCCAGATTTAGAGCAAACACCTATCTCAGACTCAGCCACGGTTTATGTGGACGGGTCCTGTTCAAGGCCGAATGACAACTCATTTCTTTGTGGCTATTCAGTGGTGACATTGCCTGACATCATACTAGAGGCTCACTCATTACCGTTTCACTCAGCACAAAAAGCAGAGCTCATGGCTTTAATACGCGCCTGTGAGCTACATTTGGATAAGCATGTGACAATTTACGCAGACAGCCGCTATGCATTTGGCGTTGTGCATGACTTTGGCACATTGTGGAGACAGAGAGGATTTAGATCTGCTGATGGAAAATAAATTGCTAAATTGTGATTTTGTTAAAAGACTTTTTCAGGCTATACAGCTGCCATCGGCCGTTGCAGTTGTAAAAACGAAAGGACACAGTACAGCTGACACAGACGAAGCAACAGGTAATGCCTTAGCAGACGTGACAGCCAAGGCTGCAGCTGCATCACAGCTCCCACCTCCGCAGGAAGTATTATCTGTGCCCCTACAGCTGCCACTTGTTACACTCCCAGACTATTTAGACACAAATGTTGATTTAAAATTCATACAAGAGCAAGCCTCTGCATGTGATTACACCTATTGGGAGAATAATGACTGTACCTTAGATGACAGAGATGGCCTATACAAAATCTTAAGGGTTTGATTGCCCTCCCATATTCCCTGATGCCAGTCCTTGCCCGACATTTTCACTGTGTGAGTCATGTCGGACAAAGAGGGGTAATAGGGGCAATAAAATTAAGATTTGTAATTGAGAAAACATCACATGCAGTAAAAAGCATATTAGCAACCTGTCTAACATGTGCGCGAACTAATGTAGGTAGCTCAAAAGCAAAACATCAGCATTTACCACAACCAGATTTTCCATTTCATACATTACAAATTGATTTCACACATATGCCAGCACAAGGAAGCATCAAGTACTTACTGGTAATAGTGGATCAATTTAGTAAATGAGTAGAAGCTTATCCAACCTCAAAAGAAACTGCAGAAGTAGTCTGTCAAAAGTTGAGCAATGAAATAATACCCAGATTCGGAATACCTCACCAGATTAACAGTGATAGAGGATCTTCATTCACATTAGAAGTAATTCAAAAGTGTGCTAAAACTTTAATGACCTGGGTCAAATTACTTACTCAAGTCCTGTGTGAGATTAGAATGACTCAATCTGCAGTAACCAAATTATTTCCATTTGAAATAAGACTATTTCCAACACCATGGTCAGCTTCCAGAGGGGCACCGCTAGTAGAAGGTGATGTATATTGCATTGTCCACTGATGTTCACAACCTGGTAGAAAAACTGAATAATAACTATCAGAAAGTTTGTCTCTCTCAGCTTTTCCCCTCCACAGTTCCACCAGTGGAGACAAGGAGATGCATGTTGGAGAAGCCACTAAAACCAAGGACTCTCTGGGAGGCCGCGCGTGTTCCAGCCCCAGACTGTACTGGCAGTGACGAAGAACCAGCATCCTCACAGACGGACAACCTCAGTGGATTCATGCCAGCAGGGTTAAGACCAGCCCAATCGGACCATCTCAGGCGTCGGATCAAGCAGACGACATCTCCGGCGAGCCAGCGCCCGGAACTAGAGCAAATAAACACACACGGGTAGATGACATCTCAGGCGAGCCAGCGCCCGGATCCAAAAGTTACATACACACACGCAATCACTGATTAACACACAACGTCTGAAAGAACAACAACAAGGTACTCAAACATCCAGCAGGAACAGAAAGCCAAAAGTACCACATGATGTCTAACCTGATAAAGCCAGACTCATTTCATCCTGATAATGGAGAAAATGAAATGCCCATTGTCATCATACGACGCTTATTCAATGTCTCTCGAACCTGGGACCAGGCCAGGAGACGACTGAAGAACTGTTTTTCTTATATATTGTCTTATATATTTAGGTTATTTATCATATCTATCGCATTAACCTTAGGATTTTTCTTTGCTATTTTGTATTGTAAACTGCAACCATGTTCACATTTCTGCAGGTCATATTTTGCTGACTATACCTCATGCTCCGTTTTGCAAGACACCTACTTAATGCACTCTTCACGCTCCCTAAAATCAGTAAATAGCAACATAGACGCCACTAATAAACCATCTTATGCGCCCTCTAGAACAGGAGCTAACGCCTGGTATGAAAATGCCAGAACAGCCGCTCGTGATTTAGGAAACAGTAACTGTTATGTCTGTTCAAAGGCTAATCCAGAACAGGTAATAGTAGGATACCCCATATCCGGTTTCCCCCTCACTGAGGGACTAGAGAAAATCGGCGGAGATAATGCTCTCTTTAAAGACACTTTACAGTTGACTCTGAGCCCTCTCGACTGCCTACTTAGACACACACACACACCAACTAACCCTGAGACTCCATTAGGCGAATTATTGAAGTTATCTAATGACACCGCAGGGACCTGCGCCCCAATGAAACGCCCTAAGAATAGGTTAAAGCCCTCACTGCCCTTAGGACAGATCCCTCTCCATTTTAATACTAGTATGATATGTCTGCGCAGACTAAAGTTAACTGGCCCAGACACACACATAGATTATACAAAGGATAACTATACATTCTTCTCTGACTCCCCAGGTGCACGCTGTAATGAGACATGGCTAGCTGTCTCTGTGGCTGAAGTTGTATCATATCTGGAGGAACACACACACAGTTCAAGTTCGAGCAGAGAATCGATCATTGTTCCCCCAGACGGTGTATTAAATGACACTGACTGGGGGGAGTTAGTTAAATCACACATGGTCACGCGCCTAACTAGAGCAATCCCACATGCTTATTGGATGTGCAATAATACTCTTAGATTAGCTTTACCTGTTAATTGGACCGGTACCTGTGGTCTAGTAACCGTTGATGTATGCTGTACTTTCATTCCCAATAATACCGCTCCTAACGGTTCATTCACACAAGCTATGAATAAACTTGAAGCATTGCAGATAGAACTAATTGCCAATGCAGGTCACGGTCAGTGGCTACATAAGTGGCTACAGGACACGTTTGGAAGATGGAAGAAACTAATTGTAGCCTTTGTAACCGTTGCAGCATGTTTTTGATGATTATTGTCTGTTGTGTGATACCATGTATACGCTCTCGGAATTTTTGATATTAAGCTCACTCGAAGGACTAGTTACATTTATGATTTGTTTCACATTTATGATTTATCTTTATATTATGTTATTACATTCTGTCTTTATACTATGTTATCATTTCATGATAAAAGGGGAGAACTGTTATGATATTTTGATACCACGGTAAGCATTTACAGGATATTGTTTTATACAGGAAAACTGTTACTCAATAAGGCCAATCTACTAGTTGTTTTTCTCTTTCTCTGTGACCCAAGAATTAATGTGTAGGACTCACAAGCTGGTACCCCAAGGTCGAAAACACCACAGAGATGAGACCACTTCCTTACTCCCATCCTCCCTTTTTCTTTATCTCCTGGAAAAGGCTCGTTAAAGGCTAGGTGGTTCGTTTCAGAATTCACTAATGAAAGAACTCTGTATTTTATGTCTAGGAGTGTATTTTGCTGGGATGATCATAAATTATAGCTGAACTGATAAACTACACACAGGATACTTCTTTGCTCACAAGGCAGGAAGACGTTTCCTTATTTAGTCTGTACCGGTTTGAACTGGGAAAGCTGACACACGAACCTTTTTTTTCATCTATATAAACTGCTGTGTATCAAATAAACCTTTGAGTTGATTTGGGAAGGCAACCTGAAGCAGTCTGTGTTTCCTTGTTCTCCCAAGCTGCTCCCGGCGCTGTAACTAACCCAGCTGAACGGCATACCTGAGTGTTACTTTAAATAATTAGGAATCTTAGAAGGAAAGGACAAAACTCTGCTTATCGCTCACGCCACGGAGGAAACCCGGGACGGCAATTTCCTTCAGCTCATATACTGTTTGATTATATTTGTGGATTGCCAAGTACGCTGAGTTCCTGCTGTATTGAGCCTATCCATTTCTTCATTTAGTCCAAGGTTGAGGTTGCCTCCAAGAACAAGTGTGCCATCTACAGTGGGGCAAAAAAGTATTTAGTCAGCCACCGATTGTGCAAGTTCCCCCACCTAAAATGATGACATAGGTCAGTAATTTGCACCAGAGGTACACTTCAACTGTGAGAGACAGAATGTGAAAAAAAAATCCATGAATCCACATGGTAGGATTTGTAAAGAATTTATTCGTAAATCAGGGTGGAAAATAAGTATTTGGTCAATAACAAAAATACAACTCAGTACTTTGTAACATAACCTTTGTTGGCAATAACAGAGGTCAAACGTTTACTATAGGTCTTTACCAGGTTTGCACACACAGTAGCTGGTATTTTGGCCCATTCCTCCATGCAGATCTTCTCGAGAGCAGTGATGTTTTGGGGCTGTCACCAAGCAACACGGACTTTCAACTCCCGCCACAGATTTTCTATGGGGTTGAGGTCTGGAGACTGGCTAGGCCACTCCAGGACTTTCAAATGCTTCTTACGGAGCCACTCCTTTGTTGCCCGGGCGGTGTGTTTTGGATCATTGTCATGTTGGAAGACCCAGCCTCGTTTCATCTTCAAAGTTCTCACTGATGGAAGGAGGTTTTGGCTCAAAATCTCACGATACATGGTCCCATTCATTCTGCCCTTAACACGGATCAGTCGTCCTGTCCCCTTGGCAGAAAAACAGCCCCATAGCATGATGTTTCCACCCCCATGCTTCACAGTAGGTATGGTGTTCTTGGGATGCAACTCAGTATTCTTCTTCCTCCAAACACGACGAGTTGAGTTTATACCAAAAAGTTCTACTTTGG